>NC_090925.1:208211804-208517944 GCF_040938575.1 Ambystoma mexicanum
CTAAAATAACTCAATTGTTAATACATTATCTGCTGCCATAGGCTATTCCCTCTTATTTTTACCACACTAAATGTGAAGATATGATTCTAAACAGTAATCATTACGTCAATGTCTATGAGTAATAATTTTTAAGACCCATTTCCATTGTTGGCTGGATTAATCCTGTCTACATCTCTACATAGTGGCCACCTCCATCTGCCCACATCCAAGATGCAAACAAACATGTTATGTCACTGTTTTTAGAGCATTGTACTTACTCAAATTAATTATATCTCAATGGTCAAATTTTATTGCAGAACTTTCAGACTCTTTCTTCAAGAGGGGTTCTTCACAACACAATCCCAAGGGAACTTTTGATTCTAATTCACCCATAAAAGGAAAAGGGGCACCTTCAATGAGGGTATTCCGAAAGGGGAAATCTCTTTATGTATGGACGAGCTGACATAATACTTACATACAGCTCCGATCGTATTCTACATAGAATCTTTTCTTAGTTCCAAACCGCCGCCAGCATTTTCGGCCGTGATGATAATACTTGAACTGAACCTGTAAACCGATAAGGGAACAGACTGAGACCTGGCCCTCTAACCCTATCAGAAGTATTCTTGGTGATCTAGTGGTGCTGGGTGCAGGCCAGGGCTATATAAGCCCCGCCCTGGGCCAAACCCAGTGCTTAGCGTTTTCTACGGGTGACAGAGTACAAGCAATATTGGAAAACAGCATTTTCATGTTTGACTCAACCATTTATAAACAACTGCAAGGAACGGCGATGGGCATGAAATTTATGCCACCCTATTATTCATGGGACACTTTGAATTAAACCATGCCTGGACACACAAAGCATTCACGGAAAAGAATAATATTGTGTAGTGGGGGAGATACATTGATGACGTGCTTATGATCTGGAATGGCAATGAGACAGACGTAATGGAGTACGTCAACTTCGTAAACAAGAATGAACATAACATCCAATTAACACTTTAACATCTATAGAATTTATAGAACTCTATATAGAAGAAGGCATGATCCAAACCAATCTATACATCAAAAAACTGCAGTCAACAGCATACTACATGCGGATAGTAATCATCCCACCCACATAATCAAAACTATCCCCTATGGAGAGCTTCTAAGAGTGAAAAGGAATTGCAGCTCTCCTGGGAAATTTGAACACCACGCGCAACAATTAAAAAAGAAATTCCTACAAAGGGGATACCAACCAAAACATCTGAATCAAGCCTACTCAAAATCACAGAATGTAACAAGAGAGCATCTACTGAAGGACAAACCAAGAAAACAAGACAATATGCTAAAAGTTAACTATATAACAACATACAGTAACAATGTTAAAACTGAAAAGAATATTCTCAAAAAACACTGGAATATTTTGAAAGCTGATGCCAGTATTAAAAAATACATTGAAGAATCACCATCTATGACTTTCAGAAAAGCACCAACACTGAAAGAACTGATCAGTCCAAGCTACTTAAGACCAAAGGCACCAAGTAGCCTTAGCAGCTACCTTAACATCCTATCACCAACGGGCACATATAAATGAGGGAACTGTATAATTTGCCCTCAGATGCAAAATGGAACCAAAGAACAAACACTTCCAAATGGCAAAAGAAGAAAAATTAAGCAATTTATAAATTGCAATAGCAAATATGTGGTCTATGGGATTGTATGTGCATGTCAAAAAATATACACAGGGAGCATGATAAGACCCTTAAAAATGAGACTGCTAGAACATTTACAAACCATTAAAAATCATGACCTACGATACCCACTTTCAATGCACTTCATTCTGGAGCACACTGAACAAGACATTTATCAAATCAGATTTCTGGGATTTGGAAAAAGTGGATTCTCCATCAAGGGGTGGCAACAGAGAACTTTTACTATGAAGGAAAGAGTCTAAATGGATATGCAATATGGACTCTTGCACATCTGGACTCAATTCGGAACACTAAATGGCATATTGGCTTTAGAGAAAGCATTTCTAATATTTACTAATGACTGTATTTACTTGTAAACTGATTGTCATCATATGCACGTATTTAGGTATTTAGGAATTTCCACGACTAACAATGTGGTACATGTCTGTCTGAAAACTTTACTCTGTTTTTGTACCAAATCAATACCTTTGTTTCTTACAGGCAACATTCTGTAGATTGAGTATTCTATTAGGTTAAACATTTGTCTTTACCCACCACCCCCCTTTTCTTTGCTCTTTAATAAGTATTCATTAACTAGGATCCAAGCAAGCCATAGATCCACAAACTCAATCTATTTTTGAGGCCAAGCACTGATTGGCTAAAAAACACCAAAAGCAATGTCACGGTGAATAAAACTAATTATCAATTTGTTTTTAGCAATAAGCAATTTGTATGAACATAACAAAGAATTGCTTTATGTTTGCTTGTTTTCTTATATGTATAAAAATACATGAGCATCCCCTTATAGATGTGTCACCATAAAGGGGCTGCATCTCACGGTTACTAATGGTTAATTATTTTAAGAAAATATAAAAAATATATTTAAAAGAACATTGAAACTTACAATAAAAATGAGTCCCAGACCGGCGACACTACAAAATGGCCAGCACGCGTAAAAACGTGATGATGTCATCGCACTACGTGCGCGATGACTTCATTTCTGCTGCGATTTCGCAGCGTATATAAGAAATAGGACGCAAATTGCACTCAGCATGGGAAGAAGCTGAGGACAATCGCATCCAGAACCCTTGATTTGTGGTAAGGAGTAGGGCCTGTTTTTTTTAGCAAAACCTTACTTTTGTTAACCTTTACTTCTTCTTTAACCATTGATTTGGGTGAAATTTGCCTTTTAACTCATTCAAAATGGGGCACTCTTCTAGTAAAATTGTATACATTTCCCTCAATTTATGGGACCAGTATAAACATTAGTAAGTAACCTTATGATGAAATATCTGTTTAATAGCATTTAAGAAACAAATTGGCTTGGACCTGCCAGTAAACGCCACTGCCAATGGTGGTGCTATCTATTTTTGTATACATATGGAAACTAATCTAAATTAACACCAAAGACATTGGGCCTCATTACAAGTCAGCTGGTCCGGAAACAACGGTGGTGGTAAATCCGCTGCCACCGTTGTTTCCAGACCGGCTGATTCCAAGTCCTACAGGAAGGAGGTGTCATTCCCGCCAGGTCTGACCTGGCAGAAATAACACCACCCGCCTGCAGACGGACATGGAAACACTCGCTCTGTCATAGACGGAACCAATGTTTCCATGGTCCCCATCCCCATGGAGTCCTATGGGACCATCTGATTGGCTGCTTCCAGCTCCTAAGGCCGGATTGGCCGCCGGCAGGTGTAGCCGGCCCACTCATCTCAAGGCCCACGGAAGCAAGGCTAACACCTGTTTCTTGCCTGTTACTTGCCGATTCTGCCTCTGCCAGTCCCCTTGGCCCACACAGGCGAGCAACAGCATGGAGGACCCGCTGCCCCAGGACCACTCGCCGTCGCCTTCCAGCTCTGAGGTCAATGGTTAAGACCACCACCAGCCTATTACGCGCACCCACTGACCCCTAAACTGGCTAACTCCCATCCCCATGCACTAAACCCTACCACCTGGCTGTCGCTCTACACACCTACCGCCACTGGCCCACGCCACCCTGGTCACGGCAGCTGCCAAACCATTACGTGACAATTGTACACAGAACTGCCTTGATCGCACACTGCTCTCGGCTGCACACCTCACTCAAACCTTACTGTAATTCAATGCTGTTACACTGCTTGCACCACTATATGTCTATAGCTCAGTTGCTACCATCAGCACTGTCCATTGACGCTAGCGTATGCTGCCCACTGCTCTGCATTACCCATCACGCATCAGTAAACCCATTTTGTGATACTCGAATCTAGGCAGGTTGCCACTGTTATTATTTACTGTCTGAACACTGTGTCATGATCTCTGCTTCCAAAAGGTCAGGGTTTTCCCAACTCCCTTGGAAGCAGATCCATAACCCAGGTTCCGAGTGCCAACCAGTCCCAATTGGGACCTTTTGGACCCAGTCCTGGCGCCAGTGGCACCAGGCTCATAAATATGCCCAGTCCCAGCGCTGGAAGCGCCGGGCTCATAATGCTTGGGTGGACTTACCTTCAGCAGACCATGCTGCTTACTTGCCTGCCAGTTGAGCCTCTGATCCTCTTCTGTTTGGAACTACTTTTCCTGTTGGGTGGGGCTGGAGCCACTCCCTAGATTCAGAACACTGGAACTCTTCTGGAAGGCAGGAACTCTTTTCTTACCAGGAACTCTTTTCTTACTTAGGCGTGGCTGTGGAAGGAGACACCTAAGCACTACAGGAGGCTATTTAAACCACACCCGGTGGATGAATCTTGCTTTGCGTTATTCTGCAACCTCTGCAGCAGAACGCTCATCGTGTCTTCTGCATCCGGTCCTGGGCCTAAGGAAAAAGGCTTACCATCCTGAATCCAGTCTTCAGCAACACCTATAAAGACAAGAAAGAACAGGTTAGCATTCCGGCATCTGAAAGGCAAAGGCTTACCATCCTGAATCCAGTCTTCAGCAACACCTATAAAGACAAGAAAGAACAGGTTAGCATTCCGGCATCTGAAAGGCAAAGGCTTACCATCCTGAATCCAGTCTTCAGCAACACCTATAAAGACAAGAAAGAACAGGTTAGCATTCCGGCATCTGAAAGACAAAAGTTTACCAACTCTTCGCACGCTCCGGAGGCCTTCGGCGCTGCATCCCGCATCTGAAAGACAAAACAAGGTGCGTTTAAAGACATTGGGGAACTTTAATACTCACGTGCCATTACTCCTTTCCACATCTAATCCAGTGGGTATTCCGGCACCCTGCAGCCGCTCCGAACTCGTACCTGCAAAATAAAAAGACAGTTAGAGCGCATAGTGAAGCAGGCAACAAGCGCTTACTTAGGTGCTTCCAGGCGCTTCTATTCATCACACGGGCTCCATCTTCAACTCACTTCAGCCCGTCATCCGCCATCGCCGGAACCCTGCAAAACAAGAGACATCATTACTAAAGACTTTAAAGACATTTGAATGACTCGAAACTTACCGTTCGTGCAGTAAACGACGGACAGCAGTCCTCTGAAGTCAAGAGGCCTGCGCTACCTATCCAGTGAAGAAACTGGTTACAGCACCCTGCCCCGAGGCAGATGGAGAGCTCGGCATTCACTTACCTAAGACATCTTACTCTACACGTCAGGCATACAGTGCACAGAGGTCCAGCCCAAAGAGCCAACCGGGTGCTACACATCACCTTTGAAGATACGGTAGTCGCCCAGTCAAGACCGGCGCCTCTGCGAGAATCAGGTGAGCGTTACAGAACGCAAAGCCTACCGCAAAACTCTCGCCCAGGCGCTATGGAAACCTCGGATACTGACCCCCTAGCCCGGTTACTTGGGGAACTAAGGGCAGAAGTGCATGCAGCTCGTCAGGAAACGAATGCTCTAAGAAGGGAACTAATTATTTCCAAGGAGAGAACAGACAATCTTGCTAGACAAGTGCTACAGTCACAAGCCGGACAGACCCCGTTACCCGCATCAGGGGCAAATCTTCCTTCAACATCCTCTATGAATCCAGTGCAGATCAACCTACCTGGGAATGTACCTCTGGCTCCGCCCGAACGATTTTCTGGTGACCCAAAGAGGTTTGCAGTATTTATCAATCAGTGCCGGTTGCACTTCTTATGCCGGCCAGCAGCCTTTCCAACTGATCAAGCAAAAGTAGCTTTTGTACTTTCGTACCTTAGTGGCAATGCGGCAGACTGGTCGATCCCTCTAGTTAATCAAGATGATCCGGTTCTCCATGATTTTCAAGCCTTTCAGCTTAGTATGGAAAAACTGTTCGCAAGACATTCTCAGGGGCAGGCCTTGGACAATGAGCTTCTTTCGTTGCGACAGGGTAATCAAGACCTTTTGGCTTATATTGCATCTTTCAATAGACTAATAGTGGAAACTCAATGGCCTGAGGACAAAAGGATTACGCTGTTTTATAGAGGTCTACGTGGAGAGCTCAAAGACGTTTTAGCCCAAGTAGTGAATCCCCCACAAGACTGTTCGGATTATATAGACTTGGTCGTTCAAATAGATCACAGGCTGCAGAACAGGAAGGCCGATCGTTCCAAGTTTGATGCTCGAGTATTTTCCAAACCGCCAACTCCTTCCAAAGGAGTAGACTCCGGGGAACCCATGCAAATAGGGGGTCTGAAAGGTCCTCTAACACAAAGGGAGCGGGAAAGGAGGAAACAGTTGCAATTATGCCTATATTGCGGAAACTCAGGGCACTTTCTTCGAGACTGTCCGGTGAAACCTGCCAAGAAGGCAGTAGGAGCTGCAGTTACCAAAGTTACAAACTCTGAGCAGGGAAACGACCTCGCCCGACAAGAATAGAGGTCCTCTTGCCGAGCGTGAAAACCAGTTCCGTGACCTCGCATTTCGTGATACCTATGGTCCTCATTAGCCCTGATAATCCGGATCGATTACATGCAATTGAAGCTTACGTCGACAGCGGTGCCATCGGCAATTATGTGGATCATGAAATGGTTTTGAGGATGAATCTAACTCTTTGTCCCAAGGCTGTAAAGGACGTCATTACTACGGTGGATGGTACGGAGATAGCCTCCGGGCCAGTAACGCATACCACTCAAGAGGTGACGCTAGTAAGTCAAGATGGACACCATGAGAAGATTGTGTTCGATGTGATCAAGGCCCCTCAGTTTCAGATTATTCTAGGAATACCTTGGTTAGAGAAACACAATCCTCTGATCGATTGGCGAGCAAGAACGGTCCAGTTTCCAGAATGTGTCTCTACTTGTCACCCTCCACCTGGTGTTGCACTGGCCGCAATTTCTTCAGAGACTCCCCAGTTACCTCCCGAATACCTAGAATACCAAGATGTTTTCCGGAAGGATCAGGCTAACTCTCTACCTCCTCATAGGTCTTATGACTGCCAGATAGACCTGATACCTGTATCTACTCCTCCTTGTAGTAGAATTTATGCCCTCACCGAGCCTGAGAACCTTCACCTTCGACAATACCTGGATCAATACCTGGCAAATGGGTTTATTCGTCCTTCCAAGTCCCCTGCTTCTTCAGCTTTGTTCTTCGTTCCAAAAAAGGAAGGAGACCTTAGAACTTGTATCGATTATCGCTCCCTGAACCAGATCACCGTTAAGAATAGATATCCGTTACCTTTGATCCCTGAACTCCTGGACCAAGTCAGAAAAGCATGCATATATACAAAGCTGGATCTTAGAGGAGCTTACCACTTGGTACGAGTAAAAGAGGGCGATGAATGGAAGACGGCCTTCCGCACCAAGTATGGGCTATTTGAATATCAGGTCATGCCCTTCGGACTTTGCAATGCCCCGGCCGCCTTTCAATATTTTATGAACGATGTCCTCAGAGAGCTCATAGATGTATGTGTTGTTGTTTACATTGACGACATCCTCGTTTATTCTTCATCGGAATCTGAACATCGGAAACACGTGAAAATGGTCCTCGAAAGATTGCGTCAACACAAACTTTTCGCTAAGTTGGAAAAATGTGTTTTCAACGTGACTGAAGTTGAATTCTTGGGATTCATATTATCACCTGGCGGAGTGCGTATGGATTCAAAGAAGGTCGATGCAGTTCTCAAATGGCCATCACCATCCTCCGTAAAAGGTGTGCAAAGCATGTTAGGCTTCGCTAACTTTTACCGCAGGTTTATCCCCGAATTCTCTCGAATAGTCCAGCCCATCACTGCCTTGTTAAAGAAAAACAAACGTTTTGAATGGTCTACCGAGGCGGAACAAGCTTTCCAGGATTTGAAGACTAAATTTATCTCTGCACCAATCTTAAAACACCCTCGCCCCGAACTCCCCTACATCGTGGAAACTGATGCTTCAAGCCTTGCCATGGGGGCAGTTCTATCACAAAAGGACCCGGTAACCAATCAGTTGCATCCCGTGGCATTTTGGTCCCGCAAATTCTCGCCTCCTGAAATCAATTACACGATTACTGACAAGGAACTTCTGGCTATCAAGTCTGCCTTTAAGGCTTGGCGGCATTATCTGCTGGGGGCCCGACACACCGTTACTGTGATTACGGATCACCGAAACCTGCAATATTTGAAGACTGCAAAAGCCCAATCCTCTAGACAACTCCGTTGGGCATTATTCTTTGCCGAGTTTGACTTCATAATTACCTATCGACCTGGTACAAAGAACGGTAAAGCCGATGCCCTTTCTCGGATGGGAGTGGAAGAACACTTGGTCAACCCTAAACCTGTACCAATCATTCCCGAACAAAGAATTCTGGGTGTAATCGCCACAGAATCCATAGAGGAAGTTAAGGATAAAGCCAGGCAACTTGTAACTCCAGCAGACATACAGAATTGGCATCTGCAGGGAAAGGACTTTGCAGTAAAGGACAACTTATTGTATTTCCAAGAACGATTATACCTACCCAGCACAGATTTACAGAAAAAAGTAATCTCTTGTTATCACGACTCTTTAATGGAAGGTCATCCCGGTATAGCCAAGACCTCAAAAAAGATCAAGCGCTACTTCTGGTGGCCGTCTTGGAAAAAAGATATCAGAGACTTTATAATGTCCTGTGGAGTATGCGCCCAAAACAAGAGTCAAAAGGAAAGACCAGCAGGCCTCTTACGCCCTATTGACATCCCACCTCGCCCTTGGCATACGCTTTCTATGGACTTCATCACCGATCTACCTCCATGCTCCGGATACAATACGATTCTAGTAATCGTGGACTTATTCTCCAAGATGGCGCATTTCATTCCGCTCAAAGGCTTGCCAACAGCAGCAATTCTGGCCCGAGAATTTCTCGAAAAACATCGTCCGACTGCACGGTTTTCCTTCGGTTCTAATTTCGGATCGAGGTAGTCAATTTATTTCTCATTTTTGGCGAAGTTGCTGTCGGTCGGCTCAAATTGATGTGAGACTATCGACCAGTCACCACCCTCAGACCGATGGACAAACCGAGAGGACCAATCAAACTCTGGAACAGTATTTACGCTGCATGCTGCAACAAACTGAAAAAACTTGGAAAGATATCCTTTGGATAGCCGAGTATGCCTACAATAACTCTGTCCATTCGGGAACTGGGAAAACCCCGTTTTTTCTTTTGTACGGCAGTCACCCTCGAACCTCGGAGTTGGATCCCCTCCAAGATCTTGAAACACCAGCAGTAGACTACCTGCATTCTACAATCACCCAAGCCTTTAAGGAAGCTGTTTCTCACCTTCAAAGGGCTAAAGAACAATACAAGAAAGGAGCAGATCAACATCGGAAGGAAGCCCCTCACTATCAAGTAGGGGATCAAGTCTGGTTATCCACCAAATATCTATCTCTAAAGGGGCCACGCACATTCAACCCAAGATACCTTGGTCCCTATTCCATCACTACCATAGTAAACCCAGTAGCGGTCAAGTTGGACTTGCCCCCGCACATGAAGATACATCCGGTCTTCCACGTCTCTCTATTAAAACCCGTGCAACCTCAAACCCGACTAACCAAATCTCCAAAACCTATCCTAGTGGATGGAGAACTCGAGTTTGAAGTCAAAAGCATTCTGGACTCCAAGATCTCCAAATCTAAACTATTCTACCTAATTGACTGGAAAGGCTACGGCCCCCAAGAGAGATCCTGGGAACCTGCTGAATATGTCCACGCTCCTCGCCTAATCAAAAGATTTCACCGAACATTTCCTGACAAGCCAAAACCCCCGGAGAAGCCCGGTTTGGGAGGGGCCTTGAGGGGGGGTACTGTCATGATCTCTGCTTCCAAAAGGTCAGGGTTTTCCCAACTCCCTTGGAAGCAGATCCATAACCCAGGTTCCGAGTGCCAACCAGTCCCAATTGGGACCTTTTGGACCCAGTCCTGGCACCAGTGGCACCAGGCTCATAAATATGCCCAGTCCCAGCGCTGGAAGCGCCGGGCTCATAATGCTTGGGTGGACTTACCTTCAGCAGACCATGCTGCTTACTTGCCTGCCAGTTGAGCCTCTGATCCTCTTCTGTTTGGAACTACTTTTCCTGTTGGGTGGGGCTGGAGCCACTCCCTAGATTCAGAACACTGGAACTCTTCTGGAAGGCAGGAACTCTTTTCTTACCAGGAACTCTTTTCTTACTTAGGCGTGGCTGTGGAAGGAGACACCTAAGCACTACAGGAGGCTATTTAAACCACACCCGGTGGATGAATCTTGCTTTGCGTTATTCTGCAACCTCTGCAGCAGAACGCTCATCGTGTCTTCTGCATCCGGTCCTGGGCCTAAGGAAAAAGGCTTACCATCCTGAATCCAGTCTTCAGCAACACCTATAAAGACAAGAAAGAACAGGTTAGCATTCCGGCATCTGAAAGGCAAAGGCTTACCATCCTGAATCCAGTCTTCAGCAACACCTATAAAGACAAGAAAGAACAGGTTAGCATTCCGGCATCTGAAAGGCAAAGGCTTACCATCCTGAATCCAGTCTTCAGCAACACCTATAAAGACAAGAAAGAACAGGTTAGCATTCCGGCATCTGAAAGACAAAAGTTTACCAACTCTTCGCACGCTCCGGAGGCCTTCGGCGCTGCATCCCGCATCTGAAAGACAAAACAAGGTGCGTTTAAAGACATTGGGGAACTTTAATACTCACGTGCCATTACTCCTTTCCACATCTAATCCAGTGGGTATTCCGGCACCCTGCAGCCGCTCCGAACTCGTACCTGCAAAATAAAAAGACAGTTAGAGCGCATAGTGAAGCAGGCAACAAGCGCTTACTTAGGTGCTTCCAGGCGCTTCTATTCATCACACGGGCTCCATCTTCAACTCACTTCAGCCCGTCATCCGCCATCGCCGGAACCCTGCAAAACAAGAGACATCATTACTAAAGACTTTAAAGACATTTGAATGACTCGAAACTTACCGTTCGTGCAGTAAACGACGGACAGCAGTCCTCTGAAGTCAAGAGGCCTGCGCTACCTATCCAGTGAAGAAACTGGTTACAGCACCCTGCCCCGAGGCAGATGGAGAGCTCGGCATTCACTTACCTAAGACATCTTACTCTACACGTCAGGCATACAGTGCACAGAGGTCCAGCCCAAAGAGCCAACCGGGTGCTACACATCACCTTTGAAGATACGGTAGTCGCCCAGTCAAGACCGGCGCCTCTGCGAGAATCAGGTGAGCGTTACACACTGCATTTTGCTCCATCTTGTGATATTCGAATCTAGGCAGGTTGCCACTGTTATTATTTACTGTCTGAACACTGCATTTTGCTCCATCTTGTGATATTCGAATCTAGGCAGGTTGCCACTGTTATTATTTACTGTCTGAACACTGCATGTTGCTCCATCTTGTGATATTCGAATCTAGGCAGGCTGCCACAGTTATTATTTACTGCCTGAACACTGCATTTTGCTCCATCTTGTGATATTCGAATCTAGGCAGGTTGCCACTGTTATTATTTACTGCCTGAACACTGCATTTTGCTCCATCTTGTTATATTCGAATCTAGGCAGGTTGCCACTGTTATTATTTACTGTCTGAACACTGCATTTTGCTCCATCTTGTGATATTCGAATCTAGGCAGGTTGCCACTGTTATTATTAGAACACTGCATTCTGCCCATATGGAGACTATAATTGTGATCTAGTGCCATGTGTGCCCTGCCCTGTGATAGTTGTATCTAGACTATCTGACTACTGCTCTCAGCTCACCAGTGCCCCACCCACATAGACAGTATATGCTAACCACCCGCCTTCCGGAGTATAGTGTATTGTGCATTCTGCCCGCCAGACCAATATTGTGCAATCATTATCGCGCTCAACAGTAATACATGCCCCGAGCATATATAAGCAAAGCTATCTCACACACAACATGTACTCTCTGCCCATCCTCACCTGCATAGTTTGCACGCTACTCACCTTTATGAACACATCTCACCCTTCTACATCAAAGCACCTCCACCACTTTCAAATCACCTCGAGTCATCGAGGACACACGAAGGAACTCCTGCCCATGCCCTCACACACTCCAAATAATACAGCACTGATGATACCTAACCTCAGCCTCAGATTAGACAGACTCAGAGCCCGCACCCTCCTTATCCACTACCATGCCACCCCTACTCACATACCACACAGAAACTGCAGACTTAGCTCACGCACCCCTAAAGTGCACACATCCCACCACCGTGATAATACCCCCATATGCCACAAATTCAAACTCAGGCTTACTACACCTAGCGGTAACTCCCACTCACAATGTACCACCGTACCTAAGGCAGACACCCACACCATACCTACAAAAATATCTTGCCCAACGCTATACAAATACGCCTTAATCAATGTACGATCTCTAAATGCCCACGCATTAGAAGTAAATGACCTAATAACTACCCAAAATCTAGACTTACTCGCGATCACAGAGACCTGGCTCAACGAAGCTTCCGGCCCAGCCATCTCTCTAGCCCTACCACAAGGGTATGCCATCCTTAGACAAGATAGGATAGCCAGAACAGGAGGGGGGGTAGCCATTATTCATAAAGAAACTCTCACTATCAGAACGATACCCCACCAAGAGGAAGAAAATATTGACATCCTATCAGTCAAATTATCACTCTCTCCAAATAGCACAATACATATTCATACTGTATACCGTCCTCCCGGCCCAACCAACAATTTCATAGGTCAAGTCAATCACCTCTTAGGAAACAACCTTAAAAAATCCACTAAATCAATACTTATAGGTGACCTTAACCTAGGATTCAATGACCCTAAGGACAAAACTGCTATCTCTCTAGCCAAAGACCTCCAAGACCTAGGCTTCTCTCAAAAGATCACCTCGCCTACTCATGCTAAAGGACGCACCCTAGATTGGATTATTGACCACAACTGTAACACAGCCATCACCTCCAATACTAGCCTCCCATGGACAGACCACAACCTTCTCCTATTTGACATCCTTGTCTCACTAAGCGCTAAAGTGCCTACTAAAGCACCTGCTACCCTAGCAAGAAGTGCCAAAAAACTCACCGCTGATAATGTCAGTGCACTCCTCAATATGCCATGCCTAGCACCTCCCTTCTCCGCTGACCCTAACATCCTCGCAGAAATATTCAAAGACACCATCACAATAGCTGTCAACACCGTTGCCCCTTTGGAAAACAAAAAAGAAAAAAAATCCTTCCACTCCAATTCCTGGTTCACAGAGGAACTCCAGACTTTGCGCAAAGACAAACGCTTAGCGCTCAAAAATTGGCAGCTTAACCCCTGCGATACCACAAAAGCGAACTTCCAATCCATAGCAAAAAAATACAAACACGCAATCTTCCTTGATATATCTGAAGCCTACAACCACCGCATCTCCAATGCCAACTCCCACTGGAAAGAACTTTTCAATATATTCAAAGAACTAACCGTACCACTTACATGCCCTGATGAGATCGTCAAAGACGAGGCATGGTGTACAGGCATTCAATCAGCCATGCTTACAAAAATAAACCTCCTCCAAAACAAAATATCCCACCACTTCAATACCTTACCAAAGCTGAGTGCACATGCACAGATAAAACCTAATGTAAAAGTAAGAAAGTGCCCAAATTAGCATTTACCGAAATCTCCAAAGCTGAGGTCACTGACATCCTCAGACACCTCAAACCTTCATAATGCAAGGGTGATGTATGCACCGCGAAAATCATCAAAGATTGCGCAGAACCACTCGCCCCTCTCCTCACAGCCTTCATCAATGCATCCTTCAAAACAGGCATAGTCCCAGACAGCCTTAAAGAGGCCTGGGTACGCCCTCTCTTAAAAAAACGAACACTAGACCCTGCTAACCCTAACAACTACTGACCCATAACCACAGTCCCATTCCTCCTGAAACTACTTGACAAGGCCGCCCACAAACAGATTCAACTATACCTTGAATCTAACGCAATCCTAGGTAAAAGACAATCTGGGTTCCGCAAGGGACATGGAACTGAAACCGCCCCTTTAGACTTAAAAAATGAAATTACCAACATCCTAGATAAAGGCAAGCCCGCCCTCCTCCTTCTCCTTGACCTTTCAGCTGCGTTTGATCTGGTAGACCACACTACTTTTACCAGTCACCTGACACACGTGGCACACTTCTCAAATGACGCAGCATCGTGGGTAACATCATTCTTAGAGGGTAGAGCTATGAAAGTGTTCTCTAATACAGAACATGCAGCACCCTCCATCATCCACTGTGGTGTGCCACAAGGTTCCTATACTGCCCCCATGCTCTATAATGTTTTCACCAAGCCACTATTTGATAAACTAGACGCGCTGGGTATCACCTACACAAATTACGCCGATGACACGCAGGTTCTCCTACCCCTGACAAGGAATTACCACCAAGACGCCTCTAACCTACAGCAAATCTACTCTACCATACAAGCATGGATGGCTACCAACGGCCTCTGCTTGAACGGGGACAAGACCGAAATCCTCATTCTAGGACAGAAATCCACCCTCTCCAACCTCAATCCACTGTACATCAATTTCAACATAGACAATTGTATCATCACAATCCTATCTTCAGTCAAAACTCTGGGGGTTCACATAGACGCCACGCTATCCATGGACAAACAAGTCAGCGCCATAGTTTCGGCCTCAGCATTGAGTACTAACCTCATTAATGTAATAAAACCATTCCTAACCAGGGATAACTTCCTTTCCATCGCCCGAGCAACGATAGGAGCCAAACTAGACTATTGTAATGCACTCCTAGCCGGCACCTCCAAAAAAAACCTATCTAGGCTCCAAACAACCCAAAACAACGCTCTCAGAGCAGCCCTCAGCATACCAAAAAGAGAACACATCACACAAGCTAAACAGGCAGCTCACTGGTTCGCAGTCGAGGACCGTATCTCCTTCAAAATTCTCACAACCACCCATAAATGCATCAACCTCACAGCTCCCTCTTACCTATCTGACACGATAGGAAGATATCAATCCATGAGACCAAGAAGAGCACAATACACGAATCAACTAGCAATACCTCGCATCAACAGAACTAAAGCAGGTGGCAGAGGCTTCCTCTTCCTCGCACCTAAACTCTGGAATTCCCTACCTACTGACCTCAGAGCTGACACATCTCTCTTCTTCCGAAAAAAGCTCAAAACTGCCCTATTCAACTAACCCCGTTATTATGTGCTCCTGCTGCTCCTGAATATCTGTAAAAAAAAGTATATCTCGTCCAATGTAACCATACGGACATGAACTATATGCAACTAAGTATAAGCAACACTGTAACTAGCGCCACGATGTCTCCGGTCTGCTGTGCGCTCAACAAATGTGAATAAATAAATAAATAAATAAATGGGAATGGGGATTTACAGAATTCCGCCTCCAGAATTACTGGGTCACCAGGGTTGTAATGCCCCGGTGATTCCGGCAATCACGGAGGCGGAATGGTATTACCGGTCTGGCAGCAGCCTGTCGGTTTTTCCGGCACGGCTACCGCCGGACTCGTAATGAGGCCCATTGAATTATAAACTTACATACTACTATTTATAGGAAAATTACCTGACCGATAATTATAACACCATAGTGAATGTATTATGAGGTGTAACAAGCATGCGTAACAGCAAAATGTGATGAAATGCGCGCTTTTCTTTCAGACAGTTTCTCTCCTGAAGAACCATGGATACACACCCATGGAGAAACACGTGTCGAGAAACAAAGATACAATTGATAAACGATACTAAGGACAAACAACAAAATTGAAAAAATCTTAATTAACCAAGCAATGAGGATACAATTGATGACCAATTATTCAATGGGGATATAGAGAGCCAAAGATACAATTGATAAACGTTACTAAGGACAAATAACTTTGGAAAAAATCTTGATTAATCAATCAATGAGGATACAATTGCTGACTAATTAATCAATGAGGATACAATTAACAAACAATAACAAGGACAAACAATTAATCTGACTGTGATGTGTGGAATGTTTTGAAATACATCAAAAATCAATGAGGATACAATTGATGAATGATAGCAAGAACAAACTAAATCGAATGTGATTTGTGGAATGTTTTGTAAAACACCAAATAAATAACTAGCAAAAACAATACATGTGAGTATGTATTCTGTGAAAGAGTATAGCTAGCGCACAGCTTGACTGGGTCAGACAAGAAGTAAGAAGTTATTGTACAAGCTGAGCCTTTGCGTGCAGACAGCTAGACCTATATATGAGTTAAAAGGACTCGCCCTGGAACAGATCCGAATTTGACCGGATACTTTTCTTAAAACAGAGTACAAGCAGTGTAACGCTTGCTCTGCCCTGCAGGACTCCATCTGTTACATGGCTGCTCCTCTGCTTACCTGAATACTCACCGTGGGCCTGTCCGGGTGCTCTGGGGAGCTTCATTCCATTGCTGCGGTCCGCAGCACCTAGGAGGCTAGAAACAACATGCGTGAGTCAGTATTCGGAGTGCTACCTGGCACGCCTCCTCATCCCTCATTCCATCAGTTTACCTCCGGCAGTAATCCGACAGCTGTCATCAGCGTTCCCAGCATTTCCCACATGCGAGGGTTACTCTTCGCATCAGCCAGAAACATCGTGCTGAAGGGAGCCTGCAAGAAAAAAAATGAAGACATGTTAGCAGCGCTCGGCAACGGAGCGGACAGTTCAATCTTCAGTAGAACTGTAAAGGGACACATTCGCACTGCGCTCTACAGCTCAAGAACAACTGAGAACATTAAACAGCGCTTATGGACACTGCATTAAAGCGCGCAAAGCAGGAATTCTTACCTACCGGCATCCCGTGCACCGCAGCAGGACTGAGCCACCACTTGCAGTGAAGCAACTGGGAGACAGATGCCAATCCGGTTAACCCTGCTTTTGTGTTGTGTACAAAGGTGTGCACATTCCTTGCATAGCCTTCCAGTCAACACATCCTGGGGGAGCTGCGGTGGTTTGAGGAAGGTATAAAACCCAGAAGCTTACTCTTGTTTATTTACTCACCTGTAAATCCACCCAGAGGATCCAGCACCAGAACTACCACAAAAAGGACCTCCAAATCACTCCCAACCTTACTGTGCGCTGGGCAGTTAGCCTTTCAGCAGAACAGTGGGGAGGGAGTGGTTTGGACTAGCAGCTACCACCAAGACCCATAGCAGCTACCACCAAGAACCATAGCAGCTACCGCCAATAACCACACATCTGGCGATCCGGGCCAGGCACTTCTGCAGGGCACCAGAGGTAAGCGTTACAGTATTATGATGCCATTCTGACGTGTAAAGAAGTATATAATTGTATTTTCTGTGGAAATCGCTGAGAGAATGAGCGTCCGTTTGTTGATGTTCGTTGTAAACTCCCTGTTTTAGATCATTGCTAATAAAACAGCAACTTGCTATCTTCTTGAGTTTGTCCAGTTATTTGGACTCAGAATTATTTTGGTGTAATCCCATCCAGTAACAGATGCATGTTCCAAGGGCCATAAACTCACAACCTACATTGCCAAGTTGAGAAACCTGTAGTTGTCTCCCTAGCTAGTCCCCGGCGATCTGTCATCCTGGTGGCCAGGACACAGCCATTGCTATTGGATCCAGTTCCTGGGCGTGGACCAGTGAGGGAGGATAACCTGGATGGGGGTACTTGGGGAGTGGGACCCCGACGTGCGTGACGCTGTATCCCCTTCTTCTTTCAACACATTTTCCCCATCCTACCACGTAGGACATTCCAAAGCAGTCCCCCCACCAGGGCCATTTACCTGACGTGTCCCATACAAGGGTCAGGCAAAGTCAGGCAATTGACCAGAATCACACACACCTGATGGCCCTTTCTCTTCCCCACAGGGATAAAAGGCAGAGCAAGAGAGCACAGTACGAGCAAGGCAGAGCACACAACGAGATAGCTATCTAGAGCCGGCAGTTCAAGAGGAGGAGAAAGGCAGCAAATAACAAGAGGCTGACGAGGAGAGACACGACCTTGCCCTTTTCGACAATACCCAGCGAAACCTCTGCAGATGGAATCATAAGACCGAGGACAATAGCCCAAGTTTACTGCAACAGATGCTGACGGTACATTGAGCATGTATATGCTGATAGGCAAGAACGAGGGGGGCTCCCACTACCATGATACTGGCCTTGACTCAGATACGAGGAAAAGCCAAGCGGTTCATCACAGCCGGTGAGTTGAAGGGGGAGCCGCTAGGGACCTGTGGTGAATGAAAGTCGCAAATTGGCCAAGTGAGAGAAGTTCAAAGAACTGTAAAATAGTAAAGGGGGAGCCCAGCTGCAGAAGGGGGCTGGCACCACGTGGGTGCTGCTCCGAGAAACCCTGGTCGATCCCCGTCTGAGTGAAAACGACAGATTCCAGAAGGCCGTAGGAGAGCTGCCAACGTATGTCAAAGTGGTCATACAGGAGGTCAAGCAAAATCCCTGTACAGTCGAAACCCTTTGACCTAAGAACTGTGAGTGGAAAGCAAGGGAAGGGAATCCCCTAAACATTGAAAGCAAATGTGAATGTGAAGTTGGCAAAGTGAACCTGGAAGAGGGATGCTGACGAAGAGAGGGCAAAGACTAAAGTCCCAAGAAACAGTGTGTTGACAAGGGTCAACCTGACCGAGGGATGTCCTTTGGAACTGTTTAAAAAGACTTTGGGCCTCATTAGGACCCAGGCGGTAAGGGGTTTACGGCGGCGTAAACAGCGCCGACCCTTACCGCCTGATTCCGAGGTCCCTTAGCGCCATGGAGGTTTTAACACCTGCTTTTAGCAGGTGTTAAAATCCATGGCGCTAAGGGACCTTGTTGTTAATTACGCCACCGTAATTTACGGTGGCCTAATTAACGCCTTCCCCACTCCCATTATGCCCTATGGGGCAAAAATGGGAATGGGGAAGGGTAAATGGGTTAATGGGGACTTACCGCCCCACTCACCTCGGAATGGGGCGGTAAATCCGCCAACCACCATGGCGTAAACGTAGTTTACGCCATGGTGGTAAAGGTACGACCCAGGCGGTAACTTACCGCCTGGGTCGTAATGAGGCCCCTTAAGATTTGTGAAGCAAGAAGTATTGCAAGACAAAGGGAAGGGACGCGCCCACTTGTCATTTGCGATCCGAGCCCGGTCGAGGAAGAAAACAGTGGTGGAAAGATATCACCAAAAGTGTACGTGAAGCAGAACTTTATGGTTGTTTGTTGGATACATCAGGCCTCGAAGGCAAGATACTTTTTAATGCAAAAAGACTTTACTACTGAAGAACCTGTGCTAGCTGGAATGGAAATGTCGGCTCGTGTTGAGAAAGCTTGGGCATGTGCTGTGCTCCAAAGTCCCACCTTGTCCCATGCTAAAAAATCGGGGAAGGGAGACCTCAAAGCAATCACATCCTGACTTATTATTTGAACACTGTTTCCTTTATTATGATACCCTATCCCACACTCTTTCTGGAATTAGTTGTAAGGAATTGGCAATCGTTTGTTTTGTATAAGCCCTTTTATTTTGACACAACACCACTAGGACTGCCTTACTTTTCATTTGATGGTCGACGCTTGCTCCCATCTTCGATTACGGTTTAGCTTAGGCATTTTTCCACCCTGCACTCAGTGTTCAATAAACACCCTTGAACTGTGATCACTTGTGTTTGTCTTTACTGTTGCCACCATCAGTTTCTTATACAAGCTAATAGGAAGAAGAGAGAAGTGTGTTCTAAAGGCAGTTCTGGGTTGTTGGTGTTTGCAGACAGACAAGAAAGGCAACAAGGCTGCCCCTTTGGAGAAGAGATATTCAGAGGAAGAGTGCCTTGTCTACTTGAAGGTGTTAAGTATCAGAAAGGGAATCTTGTCATAACCGAAACCTGTTTAAAATCCCAAAGTACTGAAGCTGTCGTGGTGTCACAAAGTAATGAAGCTGCGCTGGTGCATTTGGATTGTCAGCAGGTTTGAGACTTGAGTAGAACCAATGAAGGTGGAATACTTGAAGGCAAATGAGTAGGCCCTCATGGTAAACTCTTGTAGAAGTTGAACTAGAAGTGCTGTGAAGTCATCCTGACAAAGATACCTACTGTGACTCCTAATCTTGTAAAAAGAGACATACTACGTGTTAACCAAGAACTGTGTTAGATTAATAGTTGCAGAAGTTGTATTTCCTTTTGGCTATGGCATTTCTTCTTGGACAACCAGATGTCGTGGCAAAGCATCGTGGCTGGAATAACATTGATGCGATTTTGAGGAAGTGGAAAGTCTTTATTTCACCAAGAATAAAAAGCTTTTCTGTTTTTGGAACTTTGGTTAACAGAACTATATTTTAACATTGAAGGAGCTAAAAATGTAACTAAGATTGTATCACAGAATACGGATTTCCTTGTTTCCTTTTTCTTTTTAACTGAATTACCTTGAAACCTGGTGAAGGGGAGTTCGCCCAGGTTACCAAGAGAGACTGTGAATATCACTGTTGATGTTACTATGGATTGCCATATATTTCTTTATGTATTTGATGTTTAAGTGTGAGGACCAGTCAGCCTGTATTAGAGTGTTTCCCTTTAGTGTTGATAGGGAGGGAAATCCTCGTCAAAGTAGGGATAGTGAGGTGTTTGATAAACATTTATAATTTAATGAAATGGCATATGTTCAAAAATCATCCAAAAGTTGTCTGCCTCACATTTATGACCCCTCACAATACACAACATTCACATAACATGTCCTGTTTCTGATGTTTTTTTAAGTAAGACTCCTAAACGAAAATGTTTTAGAAATCCCATAAACTCTATGGACTTCAACTCCCATAAAGCCTCAAGTTCTGAGACGAGGAAGAGGAGGAAGGAGTTGATGCAGACTGAAAGAAGCCTAAAACTGAATGTGCAGACTAGTTGTTTGGTTGAATCACAAATGCGCGGCACATTTAAAAATGGCACCCGCAGTCAAAATGGGAGCAGTGCGGGAGAGTCACATACCAGTCTGGCCAGAAGGAAGGAGACACGCAACGGACACCAATGGAGTTTTGTCGGAGTACCGGGAACAGCAGAGGAGCTTCTGGGGATATGGCCATGCCGGAAATTAGCATTCTCCAGTCCAGGCCACTGCGAGAATCCAGCGGGTGAGCGTGGAGCTGAAAGGAATGCTTCAAGGAGGTTCGGAGTGCGCAGGAGGTCATCCCAGAGAGGAAGCTTCATCGCAGAGATATGCCACAGGCCGGGAACGCTGCAAAGTACCAGCGAGTCTGCCCAGAGCCATTGGGGAGCCTGGGGCGTACTGACAGGTATGTAGACAAGTGAATGAATGAAGATAATTTGAACACCAAACAGATAAACTGCAAAACCAAAACTTGAACAAGTTCCTATGCCTGAGATTTCAATATGGGGAAGGCTTGAATAAATATTACCTTAAATAAGCAAATAGAAACACGGCGAAGTAATATAACTGTGGTTTACTTAAAGGACAGCGAAATTGATCAACTATCCTGGTGAAAGGAGTACACCAGGCAGTTGACATTTGGGGGGAAGATACCTGGCAGAGAAGTAGACCAGGGGATCTACAGGACCCTAGAGACAAATTCCTGGCAGGCTGGTATACCAGGCAATCCACCAGAAGCATAGAAAGTCATAAGACATTGTGGAAAGATACCTGGCTAGGGAGTATACCAGTGTATCTAAGAAGTCCATAAAGAAAGCCCTAGCAACCAAATATACCAGGCATCTTTTTTAAATGAGTACAACCTTTAAAACTGTGTCAAGATACCTGGCAGGAGAGTATACCAGGGGATCTGAAGAACCTTCCAAAGGATTCCTGGCAAGAGGGAATATATAATAGGAGGTCCACTCAAGGTGTAAAGGGAAACGTACCCATTTTGAAAAATACCTGGCAGAGAAGTATACCAGGGAATCTAGGAAACACATTAAGGAAATCTTGGTGGGTAGAGGCACCAGGCATTTGAAGTTGTGAAGTTGAATAAAGACTTTTTCTGATAAAGATACCTGGCAGGGAAGTATGCCAGGAGATCTGAAGTGCTCACAAGAAGATTTCTGATGAAGAAACACATCAGATAGTTTGCCAAAGTAAGAGAAGTTAAATAATACCTTGCATGGAATTTCTCGGGATTGCACGAAAAGATTGTATCTAAAATGCTGAATGCACGTTTAGAGTGCAAAATTCTTGTAACTCCAGTACAAAGAAAATAAAGAGGAGCTGCATGTTATAAGACCCTTTTGTGAATCCAGTACAGAGAAACCATGGAGTTGAATGTTATGGAGTACATTGTTTGCACAAGAACTTTCGGAAGCTAATCTAACAAACCAAGTAGATTGTTGTTTGAAAGAGGCACTTTTGCTTCCTACCTGAACTTTAAGAAACTGTTGTTTGAAGGAGATACTTTTTGCCATCCTACCTGAACTTTAATAAACGGTTGTTTGAAAGAAACATGTTTGCCATTCTGCCTAAAAATCCAGGGGAAAGCAATCCCTCTCTGGATACAAAGGATTCTCTTTTAAAAAAGACTTATCTGTTGGATTTACCTATTTACTTTTGATTATGAAAACATTTTGGCAACCACAAATCAGAGACATTTCCTTGCACCCTTAGTTGTTCTTTTCTAGTGTGAGAGCCAGATTAGAATGGTTTTGGCACAAGGACAGTTTATAAATTTAATGACTTCACACAGACTGATCTTTAGTTTTAGTTTCCTAGGCAGGGGAACTCGTCTTAGGACAGGGATAGAGAGGCATTCATCCAACCCATCTCTGTTTAATAAACATGTCTGAAAATGAGAAAATTGCAACTTTGTTTCCGCCTCTCATTTTTGAACCCTCACACATCCCCATGAAGGATTTCAGCTGTTCTTTGGTCGGTGGTTCCAGGGATTCTGTTATTGCTTGTACCAGGCTATCCTTCAGTTCCATACCTGCAGCTGAGACTGTGTACCCTAGGAAGTCTAACTTTTCCTTGTGCAGTTCGCACTTCTGTCTTTTGTGCCATAATCTCTTTGTCCTCAGTCTTTCAAATACCTCTTTCAGGGCAGCATTGTGTTACTCCTTGGTGACGCTGTATATCAATATGACATCTTGAAAGAATTTGAAATTTCCAATTCCCTGCAGAATGTCCGTCATGATTCTCTGGAAGACTGATGCATCCGTCATGAGTTTGTACTGGCACGTGCAATACAGAGTTTCAGACGCCGTCAAATGTCTTGACTTTGGCTACAACTTAACTTGAGGATACGCGCTGGTAATAACTTGCTTCGGAAATACATATGGTGGCTCCTTGCAAGGACTGCATCATCTCGGATATGTTTGGCAGCGGGAAGTTGTCACCACTTCCTAATTCAACACTCTTATGCCTATGCACATCCTGAGCTTGTCAGACCTGTTCCTCCTAGTTAACACTACTAGACTAAGCCATTCTGTGGCTTGCACAGTCTTGATGATGTTTTCTTCTAGCAGTTTCTTTAGCATCTCTTGCAGCTCTTCTCTTGCTGTGACCAGCACTGGTTTCAATTTTTGCTTGACCGGCATAGGTCCTTCCCTAAATTTTATCTTGTGCATGTACCCTTTCAGCGTTCCTATCGTGTCTTCAAATATCTTTGCATATTTTTCAAGCATGTCCTGCTCCTCCATGTTCGTCACTGCCATTACTTGTTCTTTGGCGTTCTGATCCAGCTTGATGTCCAATTCAGCTTGGTGCTGCCATCCCAGAAGTGTGTCTTCTACATCTGTTACACAAACGCCTCCTTTGGTTTTCCGGTCTTTAATCTGGATGTCCGTTTTGAAGTACCCTAATATCTTTATTTCCTTGCCACCATAGGCTTCCAGTGTCAACCTAGACTTCTTCAGTTTCTGTACTTCTCGCTTCCATTTTCGATCAAACTGTCCTTTGGACATTTCCATTAAGTTGGATTCTGAGTTGGTCATCGTTCTTAAGGACTTCTCTCTTATTTATACCTCTCAGTGTGTTTTTTCTTTCTTCCCTTTCTTCTTGAGTGCGTTTATACTCAGTATTTTGACTGGTCTGGGTTCAGGATCCTCTCCAGATTCTTCACTTTCACTAATTTCCCTCTCTACTTGCTTCATGGTTTCATTCCTGCACATTCCTGCGAGGTGACCTATCATTTGGCATTTCCTCAGTTGATTCCCTCTGATCTCAAACTTTTTCTTCAGTGCTTCACAAGGACTCTTTCTGTCCAATACGTCATCCATACATGCTATTTAGCGCAGACCAGCGGTGCAGCACCCAGCAACGCTGTAAGGAGGGCTGGGCAGAAGCTGCACGCAGGTGCACTGCCGTAGGGGTGACCACACGCACCGTTAAGGACTACTACCACAAAAGGTGGGATGACCTACGGCTACGAGTGCGGAATGTCATTGCTGCATACTGCCAGCACAGCACAGCACTGGCACCGGTGGAGGCCAGGGCAGGAGTGACCCAAAGTATTCACCAATGAAACCTCCCCACCCCCAGCCGGGGCAGGAGTGACCCAATGCATCCACCGATGACACAGACAACAAGCAACACGAACTCAAGACATGCCCCCTGGACATGCACACAGTGCGTGACTGAGTACAAACTGAAACACACCCACCTGAGTGCATCACCTGTCAAATGTGTGTACATGCAAGTGGGCAGAGATCGTTCAGTGTGATGCATGTGATGGACTCATCAAATCCCACCACACAACTAACAGCATGCCCTCTATTCCCCCACAGGCACGTCAAGTGACAGCGACACGGCACAACAGGCAACGCCACGTCCACCCGCAGGTGACCGACACAGCTGTCCTGCCCGGGATGCGATGCCAGCACCTCCGGGACAAAGGCACCTGCACCAGCAACATCTGGCAAGGATGTGCCAACCCCATACAGCCTGCTGCCACACACGTAGCACCCATTACCACCATGGCAACCAAAACCATTGAGCATGCAGGTTGCACTGAGGAGGATGCTGCATCCTGTGGCGACAGTGCCCCAGTCATGAAGCTTGACGATGCAGGACAGAAGGAGGTGGATGACATTGGTGACCTCTCATCCCTCCACAACCTGCAGTTTAGCCCCCCCAGAACTACACAGCCCCATGAGGTCACCAACACCCTCAATGGCTGAGTTGAGTGCATGCATGCAGCGCATGGAAGAACAGCAGGCCAGCCTTGCACAGCTGGTGTAAAGGCAGTTGGAGGAGGCTAGGCTGTAGCAGAGAGGAGGCTAGGCTGCAGCGGGAGGAGGCGATCCAGCAGCGGGAGCAGGTGAGGCTGCAGCACGAAAGCACTGCCACATCAGTATCTCACCTGTCCAGGGCTATTGGGTGTTTCACCACCACAAATGTGACCTTGTCATCCCATGTCAGGGAGGGCAATAGTATAATGTCCTCCATCGCTGAGTCCATGTCGGCTTTTTGGCTGTGTGCCACCCACCAGCTCCACCCCCTCAAGTTCCAGCACATGAATCCCATGGAGGCACTCTAGTCGGCTGGCTGGCCCCTCTGACAAGGACGCTACTGCACATAATGTGGCTGGAAATAGTGTCCAGTATGAATGACTGTCCACAAGACATTTTGGGATCATTGGGTGTATGGGGGTGGGTACGTTTGGGAGTTGGGGGAGATTCATTATGGAGTTAGTGGGTTGGGGCCGGTTTGGGGGTGGGTACGTTTGGGAGGTGGGGGAGGTCCATTATGGGGTTAGTGGGTTGGGGCCTGGTTGGGGGTGGGTACGTTTGGGGGTGGGTGGGCACGGGTGTACAGCTTTCCTATCGATACCACCGTATTTCCTGCTTTGTTAATATTGAATCCCTGTTGAAATTGAAGTGACGAGTGGACATCCGTAATTTCATTTGCAATTACTCCATTTATTGTCGTGCTACATTAAATTCATGCAGTGCTGTTCATGTAGAGTCTCTCAAAAGAAACTGCGAATGAGTGCATCCCGTGCATGTTGTCCATCGTGTGCACCCCTGCCAGGGAGTGCAGCCATCCCATCCCCATCGTCATCTTCATCATCCAATTCATCATCATCCTGTGTATCTGGGGGCAGAGGGACGTTCCTGCGCATGCACAGATTGTACAGCAATGATCTGCCAGATCTGCTCAAGCAGCGGAACCTGGCCTTCAGTAAACCAAATGCCCTCTCGATCATGCCACGTGTGCAAACGTGTGCCCTGTTGTTGGCCTCCTCATGCCTGTTCCTTGGCCTCCGTATGGGCGTCATCGGCCATGGCGTGAGTGCATATCCTGCATCACCTACATGGAATGGGAAGGAAGGGGACATGTCAGTGTTTGTGGCATCCATGTGTGGATAAGATGCAGTACATTCATGTACCATTAGTGAAACAATCATATGGGGCATTGCGCTGATCTGATTAGGGGGTGAATCCCATTCCTGGGTCATAGTTGTCCATATTGGCGCTTTGACATTGGTGAACGACTCGGTGTGCATTGGATGATCGCCTTGTGCTCATTTGTGGTTGGTAAGTATGGCATTGTTCAGTGATGTACACACACGGAGCAGTCTGTCAAATGACACTGTGATAACGTGGATTGATGCACAATGTTGGATATGCACTCATCATGTGCATTGTGGGGGGAACAGGTGCATTGGATGGGTGGGGACTCGCTCCCTCATGTCGTGTTTGCTTGTGGTGCTACGACATGTCTTGGTTGTGCATCTCCTTTGGCAGGGTTTGTACCGGCACACTGTGGCCATCTGTATTGTGAAGCGTTGCAATGTGTGGGGTGTGGTGACTGTCCATTGCATAGGTCAGGGGGTCATGCATTGGCAGTTGTAGCAACCCAGACACACAGGACATTGCCTTGGTCACCCCCCCTTTCACAGGGGTCATGCATTGGCAGTTGTACTCACCCAATAGCCATGTGCTCTGTCCAGCATAGCGTTCCATGTACCGTGGCAATGTTGAATTCCGCAGGACCATTGAGTCATGTGTCGACCCCGGGTAACGTGCACAGCAATGAGTTATCACTTGTCCAGCTTCACATGCCATCTGTACATTTAGTGAGTGGTATTGTTTCCTATTGCGGTACACCAACTCCATTGCACGTGGAACTGTCATCTCTATGTGGGTGCAGTCTAATGCGACAATGCAATTTGGCATGCCAGCAATGGGCTGGAAGGCCATCTTGGTGGCAAAAACCTGGGCAGTGGTACAGGGGAGGGCAATTTGTTCTGATGCATGGCGCAGCAGGGCATCCAGTACCTGGTCGAGTATCCTTGAAAAACAGGGTTGTGACAGTCCGTGCAGCTCACCGACACTGTGCTAATACGTTCCAGTTCCTAGGAAATGCAGCACCGAGACCACCTTTAGCAGGGGCGGGATTGCCGTCCGAATGCCAATGTGGCTGTAGATGTCCTCAATCATGGTGACGATGGACATGATTGTTGGACGGTCAAGCCGGTATAATGTGTGGATCTGCCCTGTGGTCAGGTTCCAGGGTGAGGCCCTGATGCAGGGTATTGCAGGCTGCCTGTGGGGTCTTACCGCCTGCACATCGTTGTTTGGTATGGGTGCCGGGTTTGCTATCGGCATCCTGCACCTCCTCTGCCTCTGCCTCCTCCTCCTCTGCTGCATTACTGCCACTATGTGCGCTGCTGCCTGTAGGTCCAATAGCCCCAGGCCCAATGCTGCTACGGCGGCTGCCTGCATGGTTGTGTATGGAGTTGGCATGAGTGTGGCTGTGGCCCTTTTGTAGGCTCCCAGTGGCCTGCTGGGTGCAGCTGGGCTCATTTGGTGCACCTGTGGTCTGATTTTGCTCACCTGCCGCTGTTTACCGCCATCCCCGCGGTGGCGGCGGTACCGCCACGGTGTTCACGATCCATGCTACTCGTAATGCGCACAGTGTTTCGTGTTGCCACTAATGGGGGTGTCGATGCACTGTGTCCGCCGATGCATCTTCCGTGTGCGTTGTCTGTGCGGGAGTGGATTCGAGGTGATGGTGTTTCCGGGATCACAGGTCAGAATGATCCGGTCCGGTAAATGTTGCCGGTATGGTTTTAACAGCAGCGTTAAATCCAGACTGGCAGTCTGTAATGAGGCCCAATGTCAAATATTTCCTCCAGTATAAGATCATGGATGCATACTGCATGTTTGTTTAGGGACCGAGTGTTCAAAAAACATATCTTAAGTTCCCTTACATGGTTTTGTTTGGGCGGTATCCCGGGATTTTCTTGCCTTTTATTTGTTTTTTTTCTTTTATAACAAAGCTATATTGGATAGCTGCACAGGCACAGTATGCCTCTTACTGGTACGTTGAAGCTGGCTGTTAAATTAGAACAGCTGGCAGCGGGAGATACAGATCTCACGATTCTTGTGCTGGATCTGACCTACAAAGACGACTCCCCACTAGACCCTACGGCATCCACGCTGTTAGCTTGGCGACGTATGCTATCATTAGTGGATGGGAAATGCCCCTACTACAAAGGACTTTCTATATGTAGATTCCCTGGCCTAGAACCCACACAAGATACAGCAATGTTACACCATTGGTATGTGTTGGGGTACAGGGTACTGACGGATCTATTCCCTGAGGGGAAGTTTATCATGCCCCAGACACGGCGGGTTGGGCACACGGGGTCAGGATTGGAAACGCTATAGTATTATTGGCTGCGTGCAGCAATCCGTTCTGTGTGGCCATTCTTGCCGAATGAACCCCCCGATGCTCAAGAATTACAATAGATTGCCAACGCAGGTGGAACACATGGAATAGTCTCCTCCCTATATAAGATGTTGTTAGAAAAAACACCGGACCTGGCATCTGGGGCGCGTGCTGCATGGTCGGGCGATTTAGACTTAGATCTCTCGGACGCCCAATGGAAGGCTATGTGGGCCCACACGTACAACATTTTGAATAGGCTGTTTCATACTCCCCATAGGCTTAACCGGTTTGCCCAACAATCCCTCCACACATGTCCAAGATGCCATAATGAGGAGGCCGACCATATAAATATGTTTTGGGCCTTTCCCAAGTACCAAAAGTTCTGGAGTGAGGTCTTAGACTGACTCTCGGAGATTGTGGGATCTACCATTGAACCGAATCCACTTGGGGTTATGTTTGGTGTATGGGAATGTACCGTGAATAAAAACATGTTTTCCTTTCTAAATGTAAGTTGTGTAGTAGCCAAGAGATGCATACTTCAACATTGGAAACAACCTTCCCCTCATAATTTCAAAATGTGGCCGGCTGCACTGACCTGGACCCAAACCTTTGAGGAGGACTATGTGAACTTACTCGTTTCGCACTCACGCCCCAAGAGTATGTGAGCTGAATTCTGTGTCTATCTAGCCAATCACTCTGATGATTGGTATGTATATGTTGCACCCTGTTGATAATGACTTTCACTTCATAAAACTATATAATTCCGCAGACACGCACCCCGGGATGGAGCGGCAAGCTGGAGCTCCTGCTCTAACGAGACTTGCCATACCCCGTGCGCTGTTCGCTCATCATCCCCACCTTGGCGTGATGATGCAATGGCGCTGTTCTCCTGCAAGGTGACGTGGCTAGTCCGCATCACTGCACTGTGACCGTCACTGGTGTGCATGGTAACAAAGGTAGCAGGAAATGGAATATGGCTAGGGTAGCAACACATACATATCAACCCTCCCGATTTAGGCAGACGACTCTCGATCTTTCCATTAAAAATAGTGCTATTTTTTACTGTCTCCCTCCTAAAATAATTGTAACCCCAATGCAGTCCTATGTGAAAACTACATTCTCTCGGTTTCTGCAGTGAAATCTCCCTCTCATAGCCTCCACAATGTTGGCATATCTGCATACATGTCAACCCTCCCGATTTGGGCGGTAGACTCCCGATTTTTAGATGTTAATGTCAGGGTTCCATTAGATGGCTCTTCATCTGATCATAAAGAGGTTCTGCGTAAATGCAAACATTCCAGAATATACAATAGAGTGAATGGTTGTCACTCCAAAGGGGGACGCTCTTTAACTCCTCGGAATCATGGTTCGTTTGTTTAGGCGCTCCCTTCCAGGAAACGCTATGGGTTGCGTTGGAGACGATGGTGCCCTTTGCATTTGCGTAGGCTTTCAGGCCTACGACGCTGCATTGTGCGTGCGGTCAGCGGACCAGTATTTAAGCCCCGCCCTCACGCACAGCGGTGCTTCTGAATTTGCAAAAACTCCTAAGCTACGCATCCTGTTACCTTGTCTTCTGGCTCCTTGACTCCTTGGTTTTCTTTGTGACTTCTTGCCTTGTTCTTGTCATTGCCTTCGTCTTACTTGCTCATTTCCAGACCCGGAACGGCCACGGACTGCATTCGCCTCATCCCACAAGTCTTACCTGCTCATTACTAGACCCGGAACGGCCACGGACTGCATTCGCCTCATCCCACAAGTCTTACCTGCTCATTACTAGACCCGGAACGGCCACGGACTGCATTCGCCTCATCCCACAAGTCTTACCTGCTCATTACTAGACCCGGAACGGCCACAGACTGCATTCGCCTCATCCCACAAGTCTTACCTGCTCATTTACTAGACCCGGAACGGCCATGGACTGCATTTGCCTCATTCTTCAAGTCTTACCCGATAACTGCATACCTCAGAACTTTCACGGACTGCCTGGTCCTCTTCACGTCTTACCTCGCTTGCCAAGACCTAAGCCATTTGGATACTCCAGCTACATTCAGTGCTTCATCTTTATTTTTCTTCTCAAAGACTTTAAGGAACAGAAAGAACTGTCGCCCATCGGCACAAGGATCAAAGAACATTAGCGCAATGGCGCAAGGATCAAATGACTCTTTAGGCGTCCTCATGCCGGTGGGAATAGGAAACAGGACATTGGGTTTCCAAGACTACCGCTTCATTCCCCAGAATACATCTGCTATTTCTATCCTCTACACTCAATTGGTAAGCACATACAATTTGGTTCATGCCTTCTTTTCTTACAATACTGTTCCGCGGGTAATGGTTGCCTTTCTTGTTTTAGGATACTCACCATTCTAGCTTGGAAATAGCCAGTCCCATTCTGAGTTTCTTGCTTGTGAGTATCGGTTCTTCATCTTGTTTTGAGATAACAGTGTCTTTAGCCAAATGTTAATACTTGGTTACTTTTTCTTGCAGTCAGCTGTCTGAGTATCAGGGTGTACAAACATTTTGGGGCAATACTCACCTGAATCTGTCCTTTTGCACTCATGAGGGGTACATTGTCAGAAAGACTAAATTGCGTCTCAACGTGTCAAGCCACCACAACTGGATTTAGGCCTTGGGCTATAACATATTCAGAAGCCTTCAAAAATGGAAGAAGCCGCTGATCATTTAGCGGCTTTATCCAAGGTGGTGGCTGACCTTAGAGTCGATATGACAGCAGCACATGATGCTACTCAACGTCGTATCAATGAGTTACATGCTGGCTTGCAGACAGGAGCCAGAGCACCCACTCCTGGAGCAGATTCAGCTTCAGGAAGGGCAAAATGAGAACTGATTCAAGTCCTGTCTACATGGCAGCACAGTTTCCGTTGGCTCCTCCAGAAAGGTTCCTAGGGGATCCTAAGACCTTTCGAACGTTCATTAATCAGTACTGTTTAGATTTCCTGTGTAGGCCTGCCTCCTTTCAGGATGCTACTACAAAGGCGGCTTTTGATTTGTCTAACCTTGGGGGTACTGCTGCAGTATGGGCCAATCCCCTACTGTATGATTGCGAGGCACTGATTACGGCTATGACCCGTGTTTTTGATACCAGATATAAATCACAGGCAACAGATCTGGAATTGCTTTCTTTACAACAAAAAGACAAAAACTTTTTGGAATATCTGGCAAAATTTAACCAACTAGTTGCAAAAATTGATTGGCCAGATGAAAAGAAAGCTGCTCTATTCTATAAAGGTCTTTCAGAGAGTTTGAGGATGTTCTAGCAACGGTACCGGTTGTGCCTAGTGGTTTCCCAGAATTGGTTGACCTTTTGTTACAGATTGACGCTTGCAAGGCAGAACGAAAGGGTGAACAAAGAGCCACCCTAGCTGTTCTGCCTGTGTTGACTCCTGTGTCAACCTCCGAGCCAATGCAGATAGGTGCCATTTGAGGTCCACTCACTCCCTCAGAAAGGGAACTCCGGAGGGCCAACCATTTATGTTTCTATTATGGATCATCTGGTCATTTTTTGAAACTTTGGGCCTCATTACGACCCCGGCGCTAAACCATGGTGCTATTAGCACCATGGTCCAGGCCGGGGTCCGCCATGGTGAATGGCGGAATTACCGCCCCATTCCAAGGATGGCGGGGCGGTAATTCCCCATTCACCATGGGCCCTTCCCATTTTTGCCCCATAGGGCTCAATGGGAATGGGGAAGGCGCTAAGTACGGTGCCGCAAATTGCGGCACCGTACTTAGCACCAAGGTCCCTTTGCGGCACCCTACTTTAACGCCTGCTAAAAGCAGGCGTTAAGGACAGGTCCCGCAACTCATAATCAGGCGTTAAGGGTTTAACGGCGCCGACACCTTTTACGGCGCCGTTAAACCCTTAACGCCAGGGTCGTAATGAGGCCCTTTGTCCCAAGAAACCCAAGAAGGTGGGAAACGCCAAAGCTCGACAATAGACGGGGTCCCTTTGTCGAGTCAAGTTGTTATAGATCCCAGATCTTTGGTTCCTTTCTCAGTCTTGGCTACCTTGTCTTCTACATTCGAAACAATCTGGTCTGTTGAACCCATGCTGGACTCAACTGGTAATTATGTGGATGCACCATTCGTACGTGATCATTCCATACCATTGATTTCCAAGAAAATACCAGAGTCAGTCAATGCAGTGGACGGTACTTCACCGATTTCTGGTTTGGTGACGGAACAAACCATTGACCTTGTGTTGTCCGTTGGTGACAATCATTCAGAGATCATCCATTTTGATGTTATTTCAGCTACACAACTCAAGCTGATTTTGGGTCTGCCATGGTTAACTAAACATAATCCTACGATCGATTGGATATCTCGTTCAGTTGAATTTACTTCGGACCATTGTCAGAGGTTTTGTCATGTATCCAAGGTGGAATCCGGAAATCCTACTGGCTTGCTCCTGCATACAGCATGTACTATTGGGGCGATTACTACAGAGCTCCTTCCTAAAGAATACAATTCTTTTAAGGATGTTTTTGATAAAAAGGCGGCAGAAAAACTACCTCTGCATCGTCCTTACGATTGCCCGATTGAACTATTGGCAGAAGCCAGTATTCCTTCTGGTAGGATCTATTCACTTTCGCAAAAGGAGGATGTAGTGTTAAAGGAGTATTTAGATCAAGCGCTCAGAACAGGATTCATCCGTCCTTCAAGGTCTCCAGCAGCGTCCCCCCTTTTCTTCGTCCCCAAGAAAGAGGGAGACCTACGCCCCTGTATCGATATCAGTCCTGTTGGATCAACTGGGTTCTTCCAGGTTTTTTACTAAACTTGATTTAAGGGGGGCCTATAATCTGGTGAGGATCAGAGAAGGCGATGAATGGAAAACAGCCTTCAAGACGAAATATGGTCTTTTTGAATACTTGGTTATGCCATTCGGTCTATGTAATGCCCCAGCTACGTTCCAGTATTTCATCAATGATGTGTTCAACGATCTACTGGACCAGTTCATGTTTGTATGTCTTGATGATATCCTCATTTATTCCTTTTCATACAAAGAACATGTTCAACACGTCTCCGTTGTTTTACAGAGACTGCGTGAAAACAGTCTCTATGCCAAACTGGAGAAGTGTGTCTTTCATGTTGACCAGGTGGAATTCTTAGGATATGATATCACCAGTGAGGGTGTCAAGATGAGCAACAATAAGGTCAAATCAATATTGGACTGGCCTGTCCCGAATAATGTATAGGTCCTTCAATGTTTTTTGGGGTTTGCAAATTTCTACAGGCGGTTCATACACTCCTTTTCTGCTATTGTGATGTATCCTGAGCCAGTGATGACAGGGAACAAGCTTTATTCTTTTTGGTTACATAGCATAGCCATGAAAAGGTAGGAGAGTAGGTAATAAGCCTCTGCCCTGATTCCCAGTCAATCTCCCAGTCCCAACCGTCAATCTCTAGAATCATCAGGCTGCCCACACTCCAAGCTCCACTTCAACATTCTATGAGGCCCTTGCATACACTCAGCCATTCACCACAATCATACCAGGATACCACACATCCCCCTCCTTAACAAACAAAATAAGAAACAGAATAGCCTCACCATCATGTTAGGATCGCAATCAAAACAAACTAAACACCTTCTACCCCGGCCTGCCACACCGAGGTCTCAGTGTTGCCACCATCAAGCGCATACCTTGCCACATGGACAATAAAAACTAAACTACCATCATAAACCCTCCTAACCTACCACCTTTTGCCAGAACTGCCACTCCTGGCCTCAAGTCTGCCACACTTGAGCACTAACCATGTCCCAAGTGAGACCAACATACCTTCCAAATATAGTGTTACCAACACGTACACAATTGGCCTGAACAAAATCCTAACATGCCAACAACAACAATAACAACAGTAAACCAACAGTATCCAAAACAAACATGCCTCAACACCTATCCTTTCTCCCCTAAAGAAAACATAGAAAAGGATGAATATAAAAGCAAAGAGACTAACTGGACAAAGACCACATAAACCACAACACAACCACAAAAGACGTGGTGCGTAAAATGCGCACAGCAACTACCGGGCAAAACAAAACTTCCACCCAAGCACCACAAAATTATAAAATTGCGGCACTTGCTAAAAGTTCCCACTACAAAAACACTAGAAGATTAATGTAAGCACACACAAAGTGGAAAAATATAGTGCTTCTACGATGTTAAAATTGTTAGATAATAGTACAATAATAAATTCATTGTCTCCCCATTGACAATTAAAACTTATCTCAACTGTCTGTGTGCTAACTCGCAGTAACTCCAACCTAATTAGGCATTAAAAAGGATAAACGTCTCTCATGAACTGAACTTCCTGACACCACAGACATTAGGAGTCCAAAGAAAACACTGCTATTGTCATGACCTGGCGAAATTGCCCCTTCTGGACCTCATGGTCATTATCACGAAGGGCTTGTAATCCTTGTTCCTCCCAACATGGCCGTACCAAGCTCCGTGCTACGCACTAGCTTTCACGTTGTGGCACGTACTATAAATTGGTCACGCCCCTGCGAGTCCGCGCATCTCAACGCTATCTTCGATAGTGACCCGACGTGTGTTTGCTCTCTACATTTGTTTCCTTGATCCTCTAACTTCCTTCCTTGCCTTTTTTCCTGTTCCTGGATTTCCCCCCTACATTGCGTGTTTTTTTTTAAAAATATTTTATTGATTTTATATTTTAGAAAAACAAACAACACACAACACAATACAACTGTTAATTATTTACAGAAACCACAAAAGAAAATACGAGAAAAGGAAAAAAAAAAGAAAAAACTCCCCCCACCCCCTATCAAGCCAGAGCCGGCTCCCTTGTATCCTCAGTCGGGGCACCGTCAGGAGAAACATTGTCCGTAGGCACATCTTCCGAATTCTCAGATTCGTCCAAGCCCTGTTGTGGGTTGGTCATAGAGGCCACCAATTGTCGCCAGGCCAGCAAGGGCCCTATCTCCTCCTCGCCCCCTCTAGTGACCGCTTCAAACCAAACCACGGATTCAGCCTCCGCCCACCTCATAAGGTCCGCCCACCATAGTTCCACTCTCGGCCTGCTAGCCGATTTCCAGTTCATGGCAATCCTGCGTTTGGCCAGAACATATGCCAGGTCCCTCAGCTTGCTCAGGTGCCTAAAGTGTCTGGGCCTGGGGAAGATCCCAAGCATACATGACCAGGCAGATCCCACGTCCAACACCACTCCCCCACTTGCGAGTTTCATCTTGACCTCCTCCCAAAATCTATACACTTCCGGGCAGGCCCAAAACATATGTAGCAACCCAGCTTCCACCTCCCCACATCTGGGGCATTTTTGAGTGATCGAGCCTCCGAACCGTGCGATCTTCTGGGGAGTCAGGTAGGCCCTGTGAGTAATGTAGAACTGGAGTTGTTGGAGCCGTGCATTTCGGGACACCTTTTTATGATATCCCAGGACCCTCTTCCACTGACCCTCCGTCATGAGTTCACCCATCTCCTCCTCCCATTCATGCCTCAGTTGGGGCAACTCTCTCCCAGCCTTCGTTCTGAGGAGTTCGTATATCCGTGATATTTCATGCCCACCCTCTGAGACATCATACATAGTTTCAAGGGTGGCATCAGGATCATCTGCCAGTGCCGTCTCCGGCCATCTCTTTCTTACTCGTTTTACTAGCCTGGCATGGGTGATGTACTGGCCTCTGTGCACCCCCGTCTCATCCTGCAACTTTTGAAAGTCCAGCACCTCCCCCTCCCTCCATATGTCCCCAAGCGTGGCCAGGCCCACCGGCTCCCAGTGCCTACGGACAGAGTGAAACAGTTGGGTGTCGTTTTCGCACAGGGCCACCAGCGGGACCTGCCAAGATAGTGGTTCTGACTCCCCCATCAATTTCCATGTTCTGTGCCAGACCTCCCATCCCAACCTCAATAGCCACCCTCTTCCCGTCAGTTTATTCCTTTGTAGCCACACCACCTCTCTCAGGAAGTATGGGGCCGCATCCTCACGCAGCAACCTAGATTCCGCCGAATCTTCATCAGACAACCACCTGGCCACATACAACAGTTGTCCCGCCAGATAATATAGTTCGAAGTTGGGCAAGCCTATACCCCCCTTCTCGTACGGGTTCTGGAGCTTCCACAGGGCCACCCTATTCCTGGAGTTACCCCACACGAAGCCCCTACACATACTATGAAGTCGTACAAATAGGCTCTTAGGGATCAAATACGGGACGTTCACGAAGAAATGCAGGAGTCTGGGAAGGACCACCATTTTCAGCAAAGCCGCCCTCCCCATCATGGACAGGGGCAATCTGGACCAGAATGTCATGCTGTTCTTGACCCCCTCTATGGCTCTCTCTGTGTTATGCTTGTGTACCGCCTCAGTCCGGTGGTAAATATTTACCCCAGGTACCTAAACGTGTCGGTCCGCCATGGTATTGGCAACTCAGGCAGCCTCTCCAACGGGACGTCCCTGTACTCACCCAAAGGGAACAGGCTAGACTTCCTGGGGTTCACTGATATGCCCGAGAGGACAGCGTAATGATCCAGTACTTCCAGTACGTACTGCAGGTTCTCCTCCGGGTAGCGTAGGTACAACAGCATATCGTCCGCATAGAGAGATGTTAAGTGGCTGCTGCTGGCAGTGTTAATGCCCACCTCTCCGTATTGTTGCAGCAGGCATATCGCCAGCGGTTCCAGCGCAAGTATATATAACATGGGTGACCAAGGGCATCCCTGCCTGGTTCCCCTGCTAAGTTGCCAGGCATCCGAGACTGTGGCCCCAGTCTTGACCCTAGCCACCGGGCTGCTATATAGCAACTGGACCCATCTGATATAACCAGGGCCCACGCCGTATCCCTGCAGGGCCGCTTTCAGCCAAGGCCATCTCACTGAATCAAAGGCCTTGACCGCATCCAGCGACACTACCGCCATCTCGCCCGTGTCATCCTTAGTATGGTCAATAACATGGTGCAGCCTCCTATGGTTATCACTGATATTCCTGCCTGGGACATATCCCGTTTGATCCGAGTGGATCAGCCTGCCAATCACCTTCTTCAACCTGTTGGCCAGCACCGCCGTGAGTATTTTGCTGTCCTGGTTTAGCAAGGACAGAGGTCTATAAGATCCACACTCAACAGCCGGCTTGCCTGGTTTTAGTAATGGGACAATCATGGCCTCACGGAGGGACAACGGGAGTTCTCCCTGTTCGTATGCCTCGTTAAACAAGGCCAGCAGTGGCTGCAGCAGCTCCTGCACGTACACCTTGTAAAACTCACCAGGCAGGCCATCCGCTCCAGGTGCCTTACACGTGGGGAGGCCCCGGATCACCACCTCCAGCTCATCAGAAGTGATAGGGGCGTCCAGTTCCTCCCGCTCCAGGTCGTCTAGGGTGGGCAGACCAATGTCTTCCAGTGTGTTCAGGATGTCCTGGCTCCTGTCCTCCCCAGTGTCCTCATACAAACGTTTGTAGAACCTGAGGAATTCCTCTTTCACCCCATCCTGAGTGTTGCGAAGACCACCGTCCTCACCACGGATCTCATGAATAACCACTCCGGGGGACTCACTCTTGTACAGCCAGGCCAACAGTCTGCCTGGCTTGTCGCCCCCCGCGTGTAGCCGCTCGGTGTATTTCCTATGGTTCAGTCTACATAGTCGGTCCCAAAGAGCGCTGCACGCCACCTGAAGGTCTCTCATCCTAGTCTTGTCTACCTGAGTGGCATTCTCGAGACGTGCCAGGCTCTCCAGTTCCCTTTCGGTGTCCTGAAGCTCCCTCCCGATACCCCCTTGAAGTCCCTTGGATTTGGAGATGGCCACTCCGCGCACCACTACCTTAAAGGCCTCCCACAGAGTTCCCGCAGAACGCACACTACCCGTGCTTATCTCAAAATATTCCCCGATGGCAACCCTCAGGTCTTCCCGGAATCCCTCATCCTGCAGTGCCTCCGACCGGAGCCTCCATGTGGGGACCCGAGGCCTAGGGGGTTGGTGTCGCCACTCTACCACCAGGGGCGAATGGTCCGACAACACTCGAGCTTTGTATTCCGCCTCCACTATTTCGCCCGCTATCTCGGCAGTTCCAAACACATAATCCAATCTCGTATATGAATCGTATGGCGCCGCATAGTGCGAATACTGCCTCTCCATGGGGTGGAGTCTCCTCCACACATCTACCAGTCCCAAGTCTCCTAGCAAAGTCCCGAGCGCCTTGGCCGCCGGCGACATTTTCCCTTTGGTGTCAGCGGACCGGTCGATTTTGGGATCTAAGACGCAATTGAAGTCCCCACCCCACACCATCGCACCCCCTACCAAGGGGCCGAGTTTGCCATAGAGGGATCTAAAGTAGGCTGCAGTATCATGATTGGGGGCATACAGGTTGAGGATGTGTACTTCCCTGTTCTCCAGGAGTCCTGTTATCGCCACCATCCTACCCTCCGGGTCCACTATCGAGTCGAGCACCCGGAACGGCACGTGCGGCGCCACCCAGGTGATGACCCCTCTAGCATACGCCGAGTACGTGGCACCAACTACCTTGCCCTTCCACTTCCTCATGACCACCTCCAATTTCTCCCTGGTGAGGTGGGTCTCTTGTAGCAGGGCTATGTCTATCCGCATCCTCTTCAGATATAGCATTACTTTGTTTCGCTTGAGGTAACTATTGAGGCCTCGGACATTCCAGGTAACTATGCGAAGACTATCCGATGCCATCGGTTTGGTCTGTATTCAGCCCCGCCCTCCCCACAATACCCTCTTGGTCTAACACTCCGCCGGCTCTTCCGCCCTTGATCCCCATCCCCCCTCCCTGTTTCCCAACTACACACCACAGCAAACAACCCCTCCCATCCCAACAAAAGCCCAGCTCCATCCCTGGATCTCAGGCCCACCCGCGTCTGGTCTTATCCCGTTTACAAGGAATAGGACCCCGCGGGGCGTTGCCGATCTAACAGCGACCTAACTAACTAGATATATTACTATTGGGGACAAAGGAAGCCTCTTGGAGCTCCCAATCAAGTAACCACGGGTAGGCACGCCCAATGGGCCAGCCAGTCAGCACCACATCATACGCATCACATACCGTACAAATGACTATATTCAAGTCCCAATGTCTCGGCCCCATTGCCCCAGGTGGCCCAGCCATAAGCTACTTATCTTCCGTAGTCTCTGCCTGGATGCCCGATTCTTGAGGACTGCCCAGCGCGTCTAGCCAGTCCATCGCTTCAGTTGGTGTTTCAAAAAACAGGGATCTGCTTCTTTAGAAAACTTTCAATTTGGCCGGGTAGAGTAGCATGTAGCGATGGCCAGCTTCACGAAGTCTCCTTTTCACCGCTCCGAAGTGCATCCGACTCCGCTGTACTTGTAGCGTGTAGTCAGGGTAGGCCGTGATCTTGGCCGATCCTCTGTCAATCGTTCCCCCTTTTCGAAAGAATTCAAGAATCTTTTCGCGATCACGGTAGTTCAGAATTTTCGCGATCACCGGCCGCGGGGGGGCCCCGGGAGGCAGCCTCCTGGTTAGGGCCCTATGAGCTCTCTCAACTGCAAACCCCTGGGTCAGTACCCCGCCGGTAATCTCCTGCAAAAACATGGATTCCACATATTCCGTGGGGTCTGGCCCATCAGTTCCTTCAGGTAGGCCCACGATACGAATATTGTTGCGTCTGGCACGTCCCTCCGCCTGCTCCGCTCTGTCCTCCAGGTTGCCCACCCGTTGCACAAGGGCGTGTAGCTCCTTTTTGTGAGCAGCGCAATCTGCCGTGTTCGTGGCCGTCTCCTTCTCGATGGTCCCTGTGCGCTCCGAGACCGCCCTCACATCCAGCCTAAGCAGATTCACCTCCTCCTGGACGGCACCGATCTTGAGGTTTAAGCCTTCCTGTAGCTCTTTCATGGCGAGGCCCAACTTGGTCTCCCATGACACTTTTAAGCCCGCAATCGCCGCCAGCACCTCCTGTATCGTGCCAGGTGACTCCGCGGTCGTCACGGGGGTCTCTTTGTTCTTGCTGTCACGCCGCGCGCTCGCTCGCGGGCGCCACTTACCTGTCCTGGGGTCTCTGGTCCACGGCCGCAGCGGTCTCCTCCTTCATGGAGACTGTACCCGCGGTGGCGTCTCTCCTCACGCCGACCCGCGGTTCGGATGGGCGCCGTGGACGCCGCCATCTTGCGAGGATCTGCGCATGCGCGGATCGTCAGTATTTCGACGTCCCGCGCATGCGCAGTGTCGGAACATGCGTTCCAAGCCTCGCTTTGACCCCGGGCCATAAAAGGGCACCGCATACACAGGGACAACGCGTCTCAACGCGGTTGTTACTGTGTATGCGCTGCTGGAGTCCTGGCGCTTGTTGTCCAGCCCTCCAGTTCCCTGTTCTAACCTTTTCTGCCTAGTTCTGCCTCATCTCCTTATTCCCGTCTTGCTTCCTGGTCCTCCTACTCTTTCTGCTCTTTATTTCTGATACCTTGCCCATCCCTGGTTTAGGGGTAGAGTAGGTCCTGTCTGGGTTCCTAGTTGTAGTGGGGACTCTCCTGTCAGTACTGCCTTTCTTGCAGTTTGCCTTCCTTTGCCTGTCTTGTGCCCTGCCGGTACCTCTGCCTTACTGCCTTTTGGAAGTTCCTGAGTTCAGTCCTGTTATCATCGGTGATTTCATCAAGCCTTCTCAGCCAGTGGAAACACTGTCCCGACGTCACGCAAATTCTGAGAAGTGCCACCCGTGGCGTTGGGAGTTGGTTCAGTGCCGTCCTGTGTTATATCGCCAGGAGGGGATTGGGCTAATTTCTCGCGTTGCTCATTCATCGGCCATCATACATCGACATACTGGCAACCTCAACTCCACGGTCTACAGGAAGCAGAGGTAACTCACGATCTCGTGAAGATTCGTTTAACAGATTGAGACGCCTATCCCCCAGTCCCGACATGAACGACATGCAGGAACTACGTGAAGAAATGCGTGCCATGCGTCTTGAAATGACCACTCTCCGCCAGGAAAACAACACCCTCAGACAAGCATTGGATCGGTGTTTGGCTAATCCCGCACAACCTGTCACACCGCCTGAGAACTCCATGGCTTACACCACTCCGATGAAGTATGATGGTGATCCGCGTCGAGTGGCAGAGTTCTGTACTCACTGTCAGATCCATTTCCAATTCAGGTCTACTCATTTTTCTCAAGACAAGGCTAAGATCGGGTATATCCTTGGAAATCTAACCGGCAATGCACTCGACTGGGCCGCACCTTTGGTCTCTACCAACAGTCCTCTGTTGGGTGATTTCGCTGCCTTCGAGAAAGCCTTTTTGGACGTCTTCAAACCGCCCAATTTGGCAGCCATGGCCCAGAATCAATTAATGGAGATCAAGCAAGGGTCAGGTGACATAATCCACTACATCAGTCGGTTTCGACAATTAGCAACCGATTCACAATGGCCCGAAATCACTCAAAAAACCTTGTTTCGTCGGGGACTACGAGAGGAGTACAAAGACGAATTGCTGCACATTCCGGAGCCAGAAACGTTGCCTGCATTGGTGGAACAAGTCTTACGCATTGACCACAGGTTAACCGAACGACGGAGTGAACGCCGCAGATCTGACAGGTATCAACCAATTCTTCCAGCACAGAACCCCGGACCGGCTGTTTCTACCGATGTAGGTCCAGAACCCATGCAGTTGGGTGCCGTCAGAGGTCCGTTATCCGAGACTGAAAAGAAAAGAAGACGACAGAAGAACTTGTGCATGTATTGCGGTGGTTCTGGCCATTTTCTAGGCACCTGTCCGCTACGTCCTCTGAAGAAACAGGAAAACTAACAGGCCCGTTGTTTGAGGCGAAGGCAGCAGCGGGCCGCCCTTCTGAATCCGTCCTTCCCCCCATGAACTCAGTACCCTTGTTGATCCTGAAAGTCGGTGTTGCTTGGCTTGGAAAGTGTGTGAAGACCTGGGCCCTTCTGGATTGCGGAGCATCTGGCAACTACATCGATGCCTCGTTCGCGATTGCCAATGGGATCCGTTTACACAACAAGGAACGACCAGCGGTGGTTGAGGTGATCGATGGTTCTACTTTGTCTTCTGGTCCGGTTTGCCAACACTCCGATCCCTTGTGGCTCTCTGTGGAAGGGCATCTCGAACGTATCTCATTGGACGTCATCAAGTCTCCTTCATTTCCGGTGGTGCTGGGTTCACCATGGCTGTTGTATCACAATCCCCAGGTCGACTGGACCGCTCGCTCCCTGGTGTTTTCTTCGACACGTTGTCCTCGTGACTGTGTACTTCACAAAACCTTTCCTGCAATTTTGGAGTCCCTCAATCCTGCTGATTTATCTGCTCGTTTATGTGCCACTCAATCGGTTCCTCATGAATATGCCGGATACCACAAGGCGTTCTCCAAGCCTGAGGACATACCACTACCACCCCATCGGCACTTTGATTGTTCCATTGACGTCCTGCCTGGTGCGATCATTCCCCACGGCAAGATCTATTCGTTGACTCACCTCGAGAAAGGCATACTACAGGAGTACATTACGGATTGCCTCAACAAGGGCTACATAGTGCCGTCCAAATCCCCTGCAGGATTCCCGTTGTTCTTCGTCAAGAAGAAAGAGGGCACTTTGCATCCTGGTATCGACTACCGTCAACTAAACGAGATCACGAGGAAGGACAGGTACCCGTTACCACTCATCCGGGACATCATCGAATCCCTGAAATCAGCACAGATCTTCACCAAGCTGGATCTAAGAGGGGCCTATCACTTGGTGCGGATTAAGAAGGGAGATGAGTGGAAGACGGCCTTCAAAACACCTATTGGTCACTTCGAACACAGGGTGATGCCGTTTGGCCTCTGCAACGCCCCGGCAGTCTTCCAACGGTTCATGGACGATGTCTTTTCTGACCTTATTGGAATATCTGTCTGGGTTTACCTTGACGACATTCTGTTTTTTTCTGACACTCATACTGCACACGTGGCGCATGTACAGGAAGTCCTCCGTAGATTAATACACAACGGCCTGTATGCCAAAATTGAAAAATGCCAATTTCATAGGGAGAGCATGGAGTTTCTGGGTTACGTGATCAGCAACACAGGAGTACAGATGGATCCTGCAAAACTGCAAGCTATACAAGAATGGAAATCGCCACATGGCGTGAAGTCACTTCAAAGGTTCTTGGGCTTTGCCAACTTTTATCGGCGTTTCATTCCACGCTTTTCTCAACTGGCCAACAGTCTAACCCACCTGACCAGTACCAAGGTGCCGTTTCTCTGGGACACGCAGGCCGAGGAGGCATTCCGGGAATTAAAAAGATCATTCATGTCGGCTCCTGTTCTTAGACATCCAGATGATGTAAAACCATTTGTGGTTGAAACAGACGCTTCGGAATACGCAATTGGGGCGGTCTTACTACAGCAAGATGCAGTCACGGGAATAGAGCACCCGGTGGCATATTACTCGAGGAAATTGTCAGTGAGTGAGAGAAACTATGCAGTGATAGAAAAAGAATTACTGGCGATAAAGGCTGCCTTCGAGGAATGGCGACATCACTTGCTGGGTGGGAGGTACCCGGTGGTGGTTCGCACGGATCACCATAATCTACAGTTCCTGCGCTCTTTACAATGCAGAACCTCCCGTCATGCTCGTTGGGCCTTCTTCTTTTCACAGTTCGATTTCACCGTCACGTACATTCCTTGTTCCCAGAACACTAAGGCTGATGCCTTGTCTCGGTCTCTGGAAAACAACGTTGAAGGTGTCAAGGAACCGGAACCTCTGATAGCGTCCAAACATTTCCTATCAATGGTGACTCCCCAGCTCCAACAGTTGACTGAGGCCACACGAACGGATCCCTCAAGAACACAGATACTACAACGTGCTGAGATCAGGGAACGCGATGGCTTGTTGTTCTTCAAGGATCGTCTGTACGTTCCCACATTGGAACTCCAGAAAATCGTTTTACAGAATTGTCATGATTCCGTCGTTTGCGGTCACCGTGGAGTTCGCACAACACAAGAACTGGTTGCACGACAGTACTGGTGGCCTGGATGGGCTACATTGGTAAAGCACTACGTGGACTCTTGCCCTGTATGTGCCCAGACCAAGATTCCTCGCAAAAGACCCATTGGTCTTCTGAAACCCACGCCAATGCCTCCGTACCCTTGGCATACCATCGCCACGGATTTCATCGTTGACCTGCCCCTGTCTGGTGGTTTCACGTGTATAATGGTGGTGGTGGATTGTTTCACCAAGACTGCTCATTTCTTGCCCTTTCCTAAGCTGCCCACTGCATCCCAGATGGCACGATGTTTTCTACATGAGGTGTATCGTCTTCATGGTCTTCCGGAGAAGATTTTGTCAGACCGGGGGTCTCAATACATCTCTTCCTTTTGGGGCCAACTGTGTCGGCATTTGGACATTCAGCGAGCCCTGAGTTCCGGCTATCATCCGCAGACTAATGGACAGACGGAATGTACCAATCAGACCCTTGAGCAATACCTACGTTGTTATGCCAATGCTACCCAAGACAACTGGTCGGAATGGTTGGACACCGCGGAAGCAGCTTACAACAACGCTGTTCATTCCGCTACCGGACTCAGCCCTTTTTATTGCTGTACTGGTCTTCATCCCAGACTGCTGCCTGTTCATCCAACGTCTTCCAGTGCCGTTCCATCTGCAGATGCCCTGGTGTCCCTGATCCGCGATCAACATCGTCGGGCGGCCGGTACCTTGGCAGCGGCACAAGCACATATGAAGGAGCAGGCTGACAGGAGACGGAGCCCTGAGCCTGTCCTTCATGTTGGGGACATGGTTTGGCTGTCCTCCAAGAATCTACCGGTACGCAACTTACCTGTGAAACTAGCCCCCCGCTTTTTTGGTCCCTTTCGCATCACAGGGCGTATTTCGTCTGTTGCCTTTCGTTTATCTTTGCCTCGCTCTTGGAGGATCCATCCTGTCTTTCATGTTTCCCTTTTGAAGCCCTACGTGCCCGATGTTATGGGTCGTACCTGTTCCCGTCCTGCCCCGGTCTTGGTTCGGGGGGTCCCTGAATTTGAGGTGCAGGAGATATGTGATTCACGGATTTGGCGAGGTGCTCTGCAGCTTCTGGTCAGCTGGAAGGGTTATCCTGCTTGTGACCTTACTTGGGAACCGCGCTCCTTCGTGCATGCACCGCGCCTGGTTCGGGACTTCTATCTCCGCTACCCTTGGAAACCCGGTGCTCCGGGGTTGTCCGGGAGGGGGTATGGTGTTACGCCGCGCGCTCGCTCGCGGGCGCCACTTACCTGTCCTGGGGTCTCTGGTCCACGGCCGCAGCGGTCTCCTCCTTCATGGAGACTGTACCCGCGGTGGCGTCTCTCCTCACGCCGACCCGCGGTTCGGATGGGCGCCGTGGACGCCGCCATCTTGCGAGGATCTGCGCATGCGCGGATCGTCAGTATTTCGACGTCCCGCGCATGCGCAGTGTCGGAACATGCGTTCCAAGCCTCGCTTTGACCCCGGGCCATAAAAGGGCACCGCATACACAGGGACAACGCGTCTCAACGCGGTTGTTACTGTGTATGCGCTGCTGGAGTCCTGGCGCTTGTTGTCCAGCCCTCCAGTTCCCTGTTCTAACCTTTTCTGCCTAGTTCTGCCTCATCTCCTTATTCCCGTCTTGCTTCCTGGTCCTCCTACTCTTTCTGCTCTTTATTTCTGATACCTTGCCCATCCCTGGTTTAGGGGTAGAGTAGGTCCTGTCTGGGTTCCTAGTTGTAGTGGGGACTCTCCTGTCAGTACTGCCTTTCTTGCAGTTTGCCTTCCTTTGCCTGTCTTGTGCCCTGCCGGTACCTCTGCCTTACTGCCTTTTGGAAGTTCCTGAGTTCAGTCCTGTTATCATCGGTGATTTCATCAAGCCTTCTCAGCCAGTGGAAACACTGTCCCGACGTCACGCAAATTCTGAGAAGTGCCACCCGTGGCGTTGGGAGTTGGTTCAGTGCCGTCCTGTGTTATATCGCCAGGAGGGGATTGGGCTAATTTCTCGCGTTACTCATTCATCGGCCATCATACATCGACATACTGGCAACCTCAACTCCACGGTCTACAGGAAGCAGAGGTAACTCACGATCTCGTGAAGATTCATTTAACACTTGCCTCCTTCCGCCCCTGGGGGGGACTTGGCGTAAGCCTCCATCGTGGGCTGTTTGGCCTTGGGTTTCACACCTCTCGTGGTCATATTGTTGTATGAGTCGGGCGAGGGCCCGTCCCGCCAGGCACCGAGGGGGAGTCACGCCACCCAATGCCCAAAGCCTGACCCACCACACCATGGGGCATCCAACACGCCCGGAGCACCCCGACCACCAGGCCCACGGTCCTGTCGTCACAGCCACATCCGTTCGGCTCTCCCGCTCGCTGGGCCACCGTGCGTCCTAGGCGGCGCTCATGTGTTTTAGTCTCCAAGCAAAGGGACGCAAGGGTCCAGCACTCGTGATCGTGACACTGACTTCATGATCCTCGGTGTTCGCAACGTGTCACCGCCATTTTGTCTTGTCCGCCTGCTCAGGGCTCGTCCCAGTCAATCACATTTATTTTGGTTTCTAAGCCTTCCGGACGTCCCAAACTTTCACCAGGTGTAGTGGTGGCATTCACACACCTGGACATCGATTTCCAACGTCGGCCGGCCCCCGTGGACGTACCCCTCCATCAGGATCAAAACAGGATCAGCGGAGCTCCTCCAGAGTGCGACCTCTTACATGGCCGTCCAAGCCACGCCCTCCCTACATTGCGTGTTATCGCTAATCCTGGACACCCTGGAACCACGATCATCCCAGAACTCTGAACGCGCTCTGTAACCTGACGAGGCTCGGGTGAGCCTATTCAAGTAAAACTCCCTAGAGAATACTACAAGGACAGAATCTGCCAAGAGTCCGAGCACTGATTCTGAACCCATGCAACTTGGAGCCTTTCGTGGACCAATTTCCCCGCAGGAAATGTTAAGAAGAATACACACAGGCTTATGCATGTATTGTGCCTCGGATAAACATCTAGTTAAAGAATGTCCTCTGGCTCCTCCCCGACGCTCGGGAAACGCCAGCTCCCGATCCTAAATGGAGAAAGGTTTCGGGAGAGTGATGTTTTCTCCACATCAATTCCATCCTTGAACTCTCCTGGACAAAACAAATTGGTGATATTACAGGCCTTTTTATCGCCATCCAAGGACAAGGTCTACCCCATACTGGCCATGGTGGATTGCGGAGCAATGGGAGTCTTCATTGATCAAGATTGAGTCAGAAGTCATAACATTCCGTATGAAGCAAGAAGTTTTTCACAGCCAGTGGAAGCAATTGACGGAAGACCTCTTTCCTCAGGACCCATAAGTCTGCAAACAAGGGAGATCCATCTTTCCATAAATCATCATCAAGAAAGAATTGTGCTTGACATTATAAAATCAGCCCATTACCCCTTGGTTTTGGGCATGCCCTGGTTACAAAGACACAATCCATATATCAACTGGACGGCCGGATCCTTATTCCTGGGCTCGGAGTTCTGTATGAACCATTGTTTAAACCTGGATACCTCAGTCACAGCCCCTAAAAGTCTACCAAGGTGTCCAGAGACACCACTCATGGTTTCCAATATTGTACAAGTTCCAGAGATCTATCAAGGGTATGCTGATGTATTCTCTACTGCCATCGTTCAAGCCTTACCTCCACATAGACCCGAAGACTGTGCCATAGACACTGAACCCTCAGCAGTGATTCCCTTTGGCAGGATGTTTATCCTTTCAGAACCTGAAAAGAGAGCCCTCCGGGAATACCTAGACACTAATCTTGAGAATGGCACCATAAGACCTTCAAAATCACCAGCTGGTGCTTCATTGTTCTTCGTTCCTAAAAAGGATACCAAAGAGCTCAGACCTTGTCTGGACTATCAGGCCTAAATCAACACACCCTGAAAGACAGATACCCACTACCCCTGATCTCGGATATCCTTGAAGCTGTGAGAGGTGCAGTGATAGTCACGAAACTGGATTTCTGAGGTGCTTACCATTTGATCCGTATCCGGGAAGGAGACAAATGGAAAACAGCCTTTAGAACACCCTTTGGTCACTTTGAATACCTAGTCATGCCCTTTGGTCTGACTAATGCTCCTGCAGTCTTCCAGCGTTTTATGGATAGGGTGTTCTCTGACATGTTATTTCTCAATGTTCTCGTCTACCTGGATGACATATTGATCTTCTCAAAGGATTCCTTGAAAAATGAAGAACATGTAAAGGTAGTACTTCAACATCTCCGTGAAAATCAACTCTTAGCCAAACCAGAAACATGTTTGTTTCATGTTAGATCAGTTCACTATCTGGGGTTTGTCCTTAGTTCAGAAGGAATTAGTATGGACCCTTCAAAGGTGAAGGCCATACTGGCTTGGCCCGCCCCAACATCTGTAAAGCAAATACAGTCCTTCCTGGGGCTTGCCAACTTTTACCGGAAATTCATTCCCACCTTTTCCGAGATTGTTCAACCCATTGTTAATCTCCTGAAGAAAGACGTTCCATTCAACTGGTCTATTCCACAAGACACGGCATTGCAATGCTTGAAAGGAGAATTCACTCAGGCCCCCATCCTGGCCCAACCTGACATAAATCGCCCTTTTTTGTGGAAACAGATGCCTCCAATTACGCCATAGGAGCAGATTTAAAACAAGAATCCGATGATAAGTTGGAACATCCCATTGCTTACCTTTCACGGACCCTGACTACCAGTGAGACTCACTACTCAGTTCTGGAGAAGGAGTTATTGGCCATTCGTCATGCCTTCACTGAATGGAGACATCTAATCCTGGGTGCTAAATATCCAGTTCAAGTCCGTACTGATCATCGAAATCTTCAGGTCCTACAATCCATGGAGTGCAGGAACAGTAGACAAGCTCGATGGGCCTACTTCTTTGCTCAATATCAATTTCAAATATCACATGTTCCTGGACCGCAAAACATGATTGCCGATGCCCTTTCTCGGTGTCCCGACTACGTTCCCTTGGAGGATAAGATCTATCCTAAAATGTTTCCACCTACAATCTTTGTAGCTCAAGCGATCAATCTCCTGGAAGAAATTAGAGTACAGACTCAATCATCTGAACTCTGGAAGGACATATCCGAGAGAAATCCCTGGCGTTTGACAATCAAGGAAGGATATTTATTCAAGAACAATTCAGTGGTCATTCCGACAAAAGAACTTCAACAGAAGGTAATGAATCTATGCCATGATACTCTTCACTCCGGCCATCGAGGGGTAACCAACACCTTCCGTCTTATACAAAGACAGTTCTGGTGGCCAGGGATGAAGTCCAGTGTAGTTCAATACATCAAGACCTCTGCAATTTGTAGTCAGAACAAATACAATAATCAGAGGCCGGCGGGTCTGCTTCTACAACCTATGTTGCCAACCAGACCCTGGGAAGTTATTGCCACTGACTTCATTGTTGAATTACCACCTTCCAGAGGATATACAACCATCATGGTAACCATTGACTTGTTCACTCATCTAGCTCATTTTACACCATTGTATAAACTACCATCTTCCTCAGAACTTGCTGGAATTTTCCTGGAACATATTTTTCGTCTTCATGGCCTCCCTTCCAAGATTATTTCAGTTCGGAGACCTCAATATATTTCACAATTCTGGAAACATCTCTGTCGTGTTCTAGGAATCCAATGTGCCCTTTCTTCAGGCTATCATCCACAAACCAATGGGGCAACGGAACGAGTAAATCAAACCCTGGAACAGTATTTTCGTTGTTTTGCCACCAAGGTTCAAGACGATTGGTCTCTCCTTATACCTTTAGCCGAATTCTCCTACAATAATTCAGATCATTCAGCTCTCAAGATCAGCCGTTTCTATTGCAGTCAAGGTTATCATCTGTCTGTTTTACTATCAGTTCTCCCAGAATCTACTCCCGTACCTACCCTTGACTCTTGGATTCAGACGCTGATCGACTTACAAAGAGAGGCCAAGGATCAGTTAGAACAGGCCCAGACTCGAACCAAAAGATATGCGGACTCTAAGAGAAGACCATCACCTTCCTATTCAGTTGGCGATCAAGTCTGGCTAGCCTCGAAACTGTTACCTCGATATCTACAACCAAACAAATTGGCTCCTCGCTATTATGGTCCATTTTCTATAAAGGAGATCATCAATCCTGTCTCCTTCCGACTTAAGCTCCCCGATTCCTGGAAGAAGATACATCCAGTCTTCCATACTTCCCTGTTGAAACCCTACGTTAGTTCTACTCAAAAACCCTTCAAACCCACACCTGTTGTTGTGGACGACCAGTTGGAAGATGAGGTGTCCAGGATATGTCCAGGATATGTGATTCCAGGTATAGAAGGGGTCGATTACAATATCTGGTCGAGTGGAAAGGCTAGCCCCTAGCGAGAGAACATGGGAACCAGTTTCTAATTTAAAGACCAGTCTTCGCAGGGGGCATGCTGTCATGACCCGGCGAAATTGCCCCTTCTGGACCTCATGGTCATTATCACGAAGGGCTTGTACTCCTTGTTCCTCCCAACATGGCCGTACCAAGCTGCGTGCTACGCACTAGCTTTCACGTCATGGCACGTACTATAAATTGGTCACGCCCCTGCGGGTCCGCGCGTCTCAACGCTATCATCGATAGTGACCCGACGTGTGTTTGCTCTCTACATTTGTTTCCTTGATCCTCTAACTTCCTTCCTTGCCTTTTTTCCTGTTCCTGGATTTCCCCCCTACATTGCGTGTTATCGGTAATCCTGGACACCCTGGAACCACGAACATCCCGGAACTCTGAACGCGCTCTGCAACCTGTCACGGCTCGGGCGAGCCTATGCAAGACCCGAACCACCCACAGGAAGAGTCCTGCGGCCGAACAAGGGAGATCCCGATCACAGGTGAGACAGGGGAGATTTACGACACCTATCCCCGACACTATAACATTCTACAGGAGACAGAAACAAAACAGTAAAAATATATATATATAGTGTAGCCTACTCCCATAACTTCACGCGTACTACCTACGCCTCAATGTCTCCTACTATAGTGTCCTACTATAGGATGCTTATATATTAAGATCCTCCACGAATAGGATGCTTCTATCTAAAGATCCTCCCCGAAAACAAATCACATATTTGTGTTTAACCTCCAAACACCGGTCTCCCTAGGGTCTCCATAAGGCATCACATCTGGCCAGCATTTGATCCTCACCCTCAACTACATGTGTGCTACCTCTTACACGCCTACTCCTCCCAACGTACGTACTCACGATTGCACACACCCATTGCAATCACAATCACTTCAAACGTACTACTTCACACACGCTCCCAACATACACATGTATGTCACAACATACCTCCAGTTGCATGCTCCCATACCTACAGTTGCATGCTCCCAATGCACACTCATCTCCAGATGCATACTAACTTAACTTCAACATGCATGCAACTTCTCTAAATTGCATTAAACTTTACATATGCACTCAATATTCGCCCTCTATACCTCTACTGAAAAGGGATGATAGACACTAACAGACATTCTGGAAGCCTCATCTCAGAGATAGAATTTTCGTTTTGTAACAATCCCTTATTGCGCAATATTAAATTCAAAATACATTTTTTCTGTAATTGCATAAAAACTTCTGTGGACATTAACATCATCATATTATATAAAAAACATCATTGTCTTGCTAAAACTTCATTAAAACCTCAATTAAGAAATACTTCTAACCCATCTCAAACCTGCGCATATTCATCAACATTGCCATATATATGCCGTACAGGATGAATAGAAAAAACGTTGTGCGTGCATTTTCAAAATATACTATCTGTATTTTGACACCCTTCCCCTTCAGTAACATCCTATCATCACAAGTCTCCATGTCCCATTGTAAGTATTCACGCGACAACACTACTTCAACACACTTATAAATCCATTCCTAGTTCTTTGACCTCTGTGGTCCCCACAAACTAGTCATCATTGTTTTTTTGTTTTTTTAAATAAAAACAAAACACTTTACTTGAAGTATGCAGCCAAAATCCTTACATGGCCGTTGCATCAATCACATTTAAAAGCTTTCATACCATCAATTCAAAATTAAAGTTCTTTCATCAACCTCCATAATGCTGCCAATAAATTAAAAGCACCTCTACTCCGAGCTGCCATGACCCTTGTAGTCAGAACGCTCAAATCAAAACACAGGCGATAGAAAAATAAACATTCGCCTTGGAGCCGACTTCTTACTTCAATGTACGCCGTATTGGAACTATTTCAAACCTCCATGAAAGCTCTGCTCCCAGCTGGTGCTGCATCCGGCATCACGTTTTGTCACAATAAAATAAACTTTCTGCTTCCTTCGTGCAAATATCATCTCCACAGCATAAATGTAACCGGCAGTCACTAAAACTTCACAGCAGGGCTGTTCATTATAATTCCACAGCATGGCTTTACTGTTTGCAGGATTTCCCTCGGGGAAACAAAACCTCCTATTCTTGCAGATGTTATCGGACGTGTCGGCATGTCTTTTCTGATAAATGTTCTAAAGTCTCTGTTAAAGGAAAACGAAACCTCCTAGATGTGCAGATGACGTCAGACGTGTACACGTACAAGAGGCCTTTCTTTAATTCTTTTCTCCGAACACGGAGACGGTGATCTATGGTGCCGGGCCTCTTTCCTTGCGTTCCAGCCCAATGGACTTGCTGGAACGCAAACTATGGGGGGCCTGCGGGGCGCGCGCACCGCCCACAGCCCCGGTGGACCCTCTCCATGGCCCAATCTTCCGGCGCCACGCACCTTTCCCCACAGTACCTCTTGTGCTGCTTATACCCAGCATGCGCTGGCCACTTCAACGGCTGCATAATTTTCTTTTCCCTCTCACCGCCGTCTCGAGCTCCCTGCATTAGCTCCTGCCCATACTCCAGTTTGCATGCCAGCATCACAGCTTCATATGGCTGCCTGCAAGGATGTGCAGCCACAGTTCCTTGTGCCCTGCAGGACTTACACCGCTCGAAGTCCTCGCAAGACTTCCAGGTAGCATGAACCCATCTGCTCTCCACATGCTACGGCCTCCCCTTTAATTTCTATGGACCCTGCTTGATATTTGGTCCGACATCACCTCTGGGGCCTCTCTTCTCCGTCTCCCTGGGTCTCCTACTCCAAATTACAACTGCTTCCCACTGTCCTTCAGGTTCTTTAACTCCTCGTCGCCAAATGATGTATCCTGAGCCAGTGATGACAGGGAGCAGAAACCAGGCTGACTCAGGTAAGTGTAAAAGGAACAAGCTTTATTCTTTTTGGTTACATAGCATAGTCATGAAAAGGTAGGAGAGTAGGTAATAAGCCTCTGCCCTGGTTCCCAGTCAATCTCCCAGTCCCAACCGTCACTCTCTAGAATCATCAGGCTGCCCACACTCCAAGCTCCACTTCAACATTCTATGAGGCCCTTGCATACACTCAGCCATTCACCACAATCATACCAGGATACCACATATTGCAGCTCCTTTGACTGCACTAACCAGCCCCAAGTCTCGCTTTGTGTGGTCCGATCAAGCCCAAGAAGCTTTTGATACGCTTAAGTCCATGTTTACTTCAGCCCCTGTGCTACAGCATCCGGATCAAAAACGGCCATTTGTTGTTGAAGCTGATGCCTCTGATTTGGCTGTGGGGGCTGTGTTATCCCAGAGATGTGAGGAGACTGGCCTTCTTCATCCCGTGGCCTATCATTCTAGAAAACTCACCAAGTAGGAGATGAATTATACTATCACAGAACGTGAACTACTGGCAATACATGATGCATTCCTGGTGTGGAGGCACCATCTATTGGGTACTGTTACACCAGTACAGGTCTTCACTGACCACCGTAGTCTTCTTGCTCTTAAATCAGTGCGTTGCACCACCGCACGCCATGCACGTTGGCATGAATTCTTCTCGATGTACAACTTCCAGATCACCTACCTTCCTGGCAGTTTACATTCCAAGGCTGATGCCTTATCCAGATTGAATGATGGTGGACAGACACCTCTCCGGGAAGGGAAGGTTTTACAGCCATCGTTTGTCATCTGTTCCTGTACTGTTGATTCTTCTTTGAAGGGTTTGATTAAATCCTGGATGGCGAGTAGTCCTCTTGAACTACACGACCATAAGATGGAAGTCATCAATTCCATGTCATATGTACAAGGACGGCTATACCTTCCTACATCTGAAACCCAGGTTTTGGCGCTTCAGTGGTGTCATGATGCTTTAATGGCTGCACACCCGGGGAGACGCAAGACTCTTGAACTACTAAAACGATGGGCGTTCTGGCCTACGATGTCTAAAGATGTTTTGGATTACATTAGGAATTGCGCTATTTGTGCTCACTGCAAAGGTACTGTTTCCAAACCAATGGGATTGATTCAGCCTATGTCCATTCTGAAGAAACCTTGGCTAATGATATCAATGGACTTTGTGGTAGAATTACCTCTTGTCGGAGGGTGTGATAGCTGTCATGATTCCTGCCCCTCATGTCCCCAGCCCTCCAAGATGTCAGGCTGGAGCCAGACCATGATCACCTCCATCCCTCCAAAGACCCACTTGGAGACAGACTTGGCGCGTGTGGCACCAGACTCACTCACTCCCATAGGATAACATTGGGGATTGGATTTATAGTGCATTGATGGGGACAAGATGGGTGCCCCCACATATTTTGGTTCCCAGAACTGCATGTGCGGTCTAGTCTTTTGGGTTTGGTTCAGCCCAGAGACACCTGGGATACCCAGAGACTATTTAAGCCACACCCAGGCTGAGAAACATGCTTTGCGTTTTTTGCACCTCCAGCGTGACACTCACCATGTTCGGATCGGTCTCCAATAGGCCTGCATCTTTCTTCTGTGCTCAGCTCCTGCAAGAACAAGAACACTGTTAGGAAAAGCCTTACCATGCAGCGCTTCTGCCCATCATTCATCGCTCCTTCTGTTCTGCGGGCATCTTCGGTGTTGTCATTCCCATCCCGGCACGCCGCTTCCTAAGGAAAAGGGAAAAGAACAGAAAAAAGGCATTAATAAGCATTCTGCAAATCTTTGCTTATTTTTAAATACTGTACAAGCTTCAAACACTTACCTGAATCCCAGCCGCTCTGGGGGAACTCTGTCTCTGGAACTTCTCATCCATCTGCAAGAGGGAAATGACACTCCAGGTTAGCGTGGAAACATCTAGAGGCGCTGCATACCATGCTTACCCACTGCATTTGTTCTTCATAACCGGCATCCACGCTGAAGACGGCGCAGCACCTAAAAGACACAGAAAAAGAACTCAGTTCAATGCAAATACGAAAGGGGTGCATCACGCATCGCGCTCTCACTCACCTTCAGCGCTACTCATCTCAGCAGCACGCCGCCATCCCCGGACGCCGGCCATCATCTAAGGAAGGAAAGGAACGAAGTTAGAGAACTGTTCAAAAGACTCATTATACTTACCTGTCGGACTCTTGCCAGTGAAGTTACTAGGCAGCAACGAGCCCGCATCAGTCAACGAGCCCCTGTGCTGAAAGCAGGACGGAGAGCACACCATCTAAGAAAACAAGGCCCAGTCTCCAGTCAAATAGCCTCCAAGGAAGGGTTCAAGGTCATAAGAGGTCAGAACAGGCTGAGTGACGTCCCCGTGGATACCAGGTGAGCGTTACAGAACGCAAAGCCTCACATCAAAATCCACCTGGGCGTCATGGAAACGTTAGAAACCGACCAGTTAGCCCACATGTTGGGGCAGCTACGTTCCGAAGTACATGCAGCCAGGCAGGAGACCAACACCCTGAGGAGAGAGCTGTTAGTAGCCAAAGAACACACTGATGATTTAAGCTGGCAACTTCTCCAGTCACAAGCAGGGCATGCACCATTGCTGGGAAGCGTGCCCTCGATGCCAGCGCCATCAGCCAATCCCGTTCAGATAACCCTTCCTGGGGCAGTTCCCTTGGCCCCGCCCGAACGATTTAGGGGGATCCCAAGAGGTTTGCAACATTCATGAACCAGTGCCGCCTGCACTTCCTTTGTAGGCCAGGGGCCTTTCCGAATGACCAATCACGGGTCGCTTTTGTGTTATCCTACCTGAGTGGTAGCGCCGCAGACTGGTCTGTACCCTTTGTGGCCCAAGACGATCCTTTGCTGCATGACTTCAGGGGCTTTCAGCAGGAGATGGAAAAGCTGTTCGCCTGTCGTACTCATGGGCAGGCATTAGACAACAAATTTCTGTCCCTACGCCACGGGAATCAAGACCTATTAACATACATAGCCACGTTCAATAGACTCGTAGTTGAAGCAGAATGTCCAGTGGAGAAGAGAACCATGTTATTTCATCAGGGGTTGCGGGGGAGCTCAAGGATGTTCTCGCACAAGTAGTGAACCCCCCGAAAGACTGCTCAGAATTTATTGACCTTGTTGTTCAACTGGATCATAGGTTGCAGGACCGAAGAGCAGATCGAACTAGACCGGACCCTCTTCCTATGTATGTGCATTCAAAGGACAATACTGCCCGAACAACGGAAGGTTCAGGAGAACCAATGCAAATCGGGGGGGGTCAGATCCCCCTTGACTAAAGCAGAAAGGGATAAAAGGAGACAGCAGCAGTTATGTCTGTACTGTGGAAGGTCAGGTTATTTCCTTAAAGAGTGTCCTGTGAAGCCACCGAGGAGGACGGTAGGGGCCACGGACAAGGAAGATACCATCAAGGAATCAGAAAACTCACCAGCCCAGCAAGTGTAGGGGTCCACTTGTCGAGCGAAGAAAGTTAACTACAGACCTCCCATTTTGCACTAACCAACAACCATCTCGGATGCACGCAGTAAGATCATACATAGACAGTGGAGCCGCTGGGAATTACATCGACCAGGATTTTGCGGCAAAGATGGGGCTTCCGTTATGCCCTAAATCAACCACAGACACTGTTACCACTGTCGACGGCACGGAAATAGCTTCTGGTCCAGTATCCGAATGCACTGCAGCTTTAACCCTTCTGTGCCAGGATGGACACCAAGAATCTATTGTTTTCTACCTCATTAAGGCACCACAGTTCCGGTTGATTTTGGGAATGCCATGGTTGGTAGCTCACAATCCTCGAATCGATTGGCGAGTAAATGAATTGGCCTTTCCTGAGACTTGCGCCCACACATGTTATCGCCAAGGGAAACAACCAATAGACACCAGAACCTCCAGGCTTGCGACTCTGGCAATCGGCACCCTACCAAGTGAATACCAGGACTTTCAAGATGTCTTTCAGAAAGAACAGGCTAATACCATGCTACCGCATAGACCATATGATTGCCAAATCGACCTGATACCCGGCGCACAAATCCCTTGTGGGTGAATTTACGCAATCACGGAACCAGAAAACCAGCACCTGAAGGCCTATCTTGACCAATACCTGGCCAACGGGTTGATCTGTCCCTCGAAGTCTCCAGCAGCCAGTCCTCTATTCTTCGTACCGAAAAAGGAGGGGGACTTGAGAACGTGCATCGACTATCACGCACTGAACCAGATTACTGTAAAAAATTGCGACCCCCTACCACTGATCCCTGAATTGCTTGATCAAGTCAAAGATGCCCAAATCTACACAAAACTAGACCTGAGGGGCGCATATCACCTTGTTTGCGTAAAACAGGGGGACGAATGGAAAACCGCTTTTCGCACCAAATACGGCTTGTAGGAAAATCAAGTAATGCCCTTTGGCCTTTGCAACGCACCTGCTGCATTTCAATACTTCATGAACGATGTCCTACGGGAATTGATTGATGTCTATGCTCTAGTGTACATCGACGATATCCTAGTATATTCCGCATCAAAGCAGGACCACGTTAAACACGTCCGATCCGTATTGGAGAAACTCTGTCAATACCAGCTCTATGCCAAGCTCGAAAAGTGCTCATTCCACGTCTCTGAGGTGGAATTCCTGGGCTTTATTCTCAGCTCAAATGGAATCCGAATGGATGTACACAAGGTAGATGCTATCCTGAACTGGCCATCCCCAAATTCATTCAAGGGGGTTCAAAATATGCTGGGTTTTGCAAACTTCTACCGCTGGTTCATCCCAGGATTTTCGAAAAATTGTGCATCCCATCACGTCATTACTAAGGAAAAGCAACAAAAAGTTCCAGTGGACAACAGAAGCCGAGGAGGCTTTCCAGGAACTCAAAGCAAGATTCACATCTGCCCCAATCTTACGCCACCCTCGCCCTGATATCCCATACCTGGTGGAAACGGACGCCTCAAGCATGGCTATGGGAGCCGTCCTCTCACAAAAGGACCGCGAAACAGGCCAGTTACACCCTGTTGCCTTCTGGTCGCGTAAATTCACACCCCTGAACTCAATTACGTTATCACAGACAAAGAACTCCTGGCCATTAAGTTAGCCTTTAAGGCATGGCGGCACTACCTCTTGGGTGCCAGACACACAATCACTGTAATAACTGACCACCGGAACCTCCAGTACCTAAAAACAGCAAAGGCCCAATACTCACGACAACTAAGTTGGGCTCTTTTTTTGCTGAATATGACTACGTGATTACATGTCGACCAGGGGTGAAAAACGGGAAGGTTGATGCCCTTTCCCGTATGGGGTGGAAGAGCAAGGGTATCAGACCCCTGACCCAATAGCAATCATCCCGAGTGACATGCTCCTAGGAATCACAGCAACCATAACTCAGAAATAATTACATGAAGAAATCCAAAACCTGATGAGTCCGGAGCAATTATAAGCGTGGAGTCCACAAGGAGAACATTACATGATAAAAGATCAGTTGCCCTAATTCAGGAATCGTTTATTCTTACCAAACCAAGAACTATGAGAACAAGTCATGTCCGGTTATCATGATTCCTTGATCGAGGGACACCCCGGAATCGCTAAAACCCTATCCAAGGTAAAACGAAATTATTGGTGGCCCACATAGCGTAAAGACATTATCCAATTCATCCTATCCTGTGGAGTGTGTGCTCAAAACAAGTCATCCAAGAAGAAACCGGCTGGGCTATTACAACCATTGGAAATCCCACCAGCACCCTGGCACACGTTGTTCCTCGATTTTATTACTGACTTACCACCCAGTCAAGGGTGTAACACTATTCTTGTGGTTATGGACCTATTTTCAAAAATGGCACATTTCATTCCTCTTAAGGGGCTCCCAAATGCTTCCACTCTGGCAAAGGTATTTCTTGAAGGCATTGCACGGCTCCATGGGTTTCCTTCAGTTTTGGTCTCAGACCGAGGTACTCAATTCGTATCTAACTTCTGGAGAAAATGCTGCTCTATGGCCCAGATCGACATCCGGCTATCCACCAGTCACCATCCCCAAACGGATGGTCAAACTAAGAGGACAAATCAGATGTTTGAGCAGTATCTGTGTTGCATATTACACCAAGCTGAAGGAAGCTGGTTCGACCTATTATGGATAGCTGAATATGCTTATAATAATTCCCGACACACCAGCACTGGGCAGACATCCTTTTATACCATGTATGGCAGGCACCCACGTACTTCTGAGTTGGATGTTCCTACAACCCTGGAAATGCCAGCAGTCAAAACCTTGCACACGACCATTTCTCAAACCTTTAAAAGGGCAGCTGAACACCTACTTCAAGCTGAGAATCGCCAAAAGAAGTTTGCTGATCAACACAGAGCAAAGGCCCCCAACTACCAAGTGGGAGACAAAGTCTGGCTGGCGTCTAAACACGTTTCCATTAAAGGAGCCTGAACTTTCTGTCCAAGATACCTGGGTCCATTCACCGTCACCTCTGTGATAAATCCTGTGGCGGTCAGACTAGCTTTGCCGTCAAACATGCAGATTCATCCTGTGTTCCACGTGTCTCTCCTTAAACCTGTTCAACCTGGGACCCGGGTAGCAATGCCACCGCAGCCAGTAGTAGTCACCGGGGAGCCAGAATTCGAAGTTAAGGACATCCTAGATTCAAAGTACGGCAGATCCAAATTATACTACTTAGTAGACTGGAAGGGGTATGGTCCACAAGACAGGACATGGGAGCCTTGTGAGTACATCCATGCACCTCGCTTGCTTAGACGATTTCATCAAAACCATCCAACCAAACCAGAACCAGACAGAAGAGCCACCTTGAGAGGGGCCTTGGGGGGGAGTATTGTCATGATTCCTTCCCCTCATGTCCCCAGCCCTCCAAGATGTCAGGCTGGAGCCAGGCCACGATCACCTACATGGCCCTGAAGGGCCTCTCCATCCCTCCAAAGACCCACTTGGAGTCAGACTTGGCGCTTGTGGCACCAGACTCACTCACTCCCATAGGATGATATTGGGGATTGGACTTGTAGTGCATTGATGGGGACAAGATGTATGCCCCCACATATTTCGGTTCCCAGAACTGCATGTGCAGTCTAGTCTTTTGGGTGTGGTTCAGGCCAGAGACACCTGGATACCCACAGACTATTTAAGCCACACCCAGGCTGAGAAACATGCTTTGCATTTTCTGCACCTGCAGCGTGACACTCACCGTGTTCGGATCGGTCTCCAGTAGGCCTGCATCTTTCTTCTATGCTCAGCCCCTGCAAGAACAAGAACACCGTTAGGAACAGCCTTACCTTGCGGTGCTTCTGCCCATCATTCATCGCTCCTTCTGTTCTGCGGGCATCTTCGGCGGTGTCATTCCCATCCCGGCACGCCGCTTCCTAAGGAAAAGAGAAAAGAACAGAAAAAAGGCATTAGTAAGCATTCTCCAAATCTTCGCTTATTTTTAAATACTGTACGAGCTTCAAACGATTACCTGAATCCCAGCCGCTCGGGGGGAACTCTGTCTCTGGAACTTCTCATCCATCTGCAAGAGGGAAAAGACACTCCAGGTTAGCATGGAAACATCTAGAGGCGCCGCATACTGTGCTTACCCACCGCATTTATTCTTCATGACCGGCATCCACGCTGAAAAAGTTGCGGCACCTAAAAGACAAAGAAAAAGAACTCAGTTCAATTCAAATACGAAAGGGGTGCATCGCGCATCGCACTCTCACTCACCGTCAGCACTACTCATCTCAGCAGCACGCCGCCATCATCTAAGGAAGGAAAGGAACGAAGTTAGAGAACTGTTCAAAAGACTCATTATACTTACCTGTCGGACTCTTGCAAGTGAAGTAACTAGGCAGCAACGAGCCTGCATCAATCAACGTGCCCCTGCGCTGAAAGCAGGACGGAGAGCACACGATCCAAGAAAACAAGGCCCAGTCTCCAGTCGAATAGCCTCCAGGGAAGGGTTCGAGGTCGTAAGAGGTCAGAACAGGCTGAGTGACGTCCCCGTGGATACCAGGTGAGCGTTACAATACCATATGGGTGGTTGTTGATTACTTTTCTAAGATGGCCTTGTTCGTACTCTGCCAGGGCATACCCTCTGCTCCGGTCCTAGCGGAATTGTTCTTATCAAACGTTTTCCGTCGTTTTGGGCTACCAGAGATCATCATTACAGATCGTAGGTCACAATTTACCTCCCGTTTCTGGCGACATCTAGTCACTGCTTTGGGGATAGATGGAAGGTATTCCACGGCCTATCATCCTGAAACGGACGGGCAAACAGAAAAGGCGAACGCCACCATGGAACAATTCTTACGCTTTCTGATCGCTCAGCATCAAGATTCCTGGTTAAACGTATTGGGAGCAGCAGAATATGCGTACAATAATTCAGTCCATTCGTCCACTGGTATCACTCCATTCTTTGCCCTGTACGGCCTACACCTTAGGTCGTTTCCAGAGGATGTGATCCCTACCACAGGCAATCCGGCAGCCCAGGGTTGCATTTGTGATTTCTTCTCTTTGAGGGAAACGGTCTCAGACCACTTGGAGGCCGCTCAACGGCAAGCTAAGCTTTATGATGATAAACATCGGACCCCTGCTCCCGATTATCAACCCGGAATGCTGGTGTGGTTGGCTTCTATTCCTTGTTTTGTGTGTCCCTTCCCTGTCAAAGACGTACTCAACCCATTGGTGGTCCGTTTACAGTTGCCTTCCCAATGGAAGATATATCCTGTCTTTCATGTTTCTCTTTTGAAGCCGTGCCCTGTGATGGTCAATGGGGTGGAGGAGTATGAAGTTAAAGCTATTCTGGATATGAAGACGATTCTTGGGATTCGTCATTTCCTGGTTGATTGGGAAGGTTACGGTCCGGAAGAGCGTACATGGGAAGATGAGCCGAACGTGCATGCTGCCCTCCTTGTGTCCAGGTTCTTGGCCACTCACTCCGGGGATGCATCTTTGTGGGAGGAAAGTGCCAGGGTTCCATTAGATGGCTCTTCATCTGATCATAAAGAGGTTCCGCGTAAATGCAAACATTCCAGAATATACAATAGAGTGAACGGTTCTCACTCCAAAGCGGGACGCTCTTTAACTCCTCGGAATCATGGGTCGTTTGTTTACGCGCTCCCTTCCAGGGAACGCTATGGGTTGCCTTGGAGACGCTGGCGCCCTTTGCATTTGCCTAGCCTTTCAGGCCTACAACGCCGCTTTGTGCGTGCGGTCAGCTGACCAGTATTTAAGACCCGCCCTCGCGCACAGCAGTGTTTCTGAATTTGCAAAAACTCCTAAACTACGCATCTTGTTACCTTGTCTTCTGGCTCCTTGACTCCTTGGTTTTCTTTGTGACTTTTTGCCTTATTCTTGTCATTGCTTTTGTCTTACCGGCTCATTTTCAGACCCGGAACGGCCACGGACTGCATTCGCCTCATCCCACAAATCTTACTTGCTCATTACTAGACCCGGAACGGCCACAGACTTAATTCGACTGATTTCCACAAGTCTTACCTGCTCATTACTAGACCCGGAACGGCCACGGACTGCATTCGCCTCATCCCACAAGTCTTACCTGCTCATTTACTAGACCTGGAATGGCCACGGACTGCATTCGACCTCATTCTTCAAGTCTTACCCGATAACTGCATACCTCGGAACTTTCACGGACTGCCTGGTCCTCTTCACGTCTTACCCCGCTTGCCAAGACCTTAGCCATTTGGATACTCCAGCTACATTCAGTGCTTCATCTTCATTTTTCTGCTCAAAGACTTTAAGGAACAGAAAGAACTGTCGCGCATCGGCCCAAGGATCAAAGAACATTAGCGCAACGGCGCAAGGATCAAATGACTCTTTAGGCGTCCTCGTGCCGGCGGGAATAGGAAACAGGACATTTGGTTGCTGGGACTACCGCTTCATTCCCCAGAATACATCTGCTATTTCTATCCTGTCCACTCAATTGGTAAGCACATACATTTTGGTTCATGCCTTCTTTTCTTACAATACTGTTCCCCTGGTAATTGTTGCCTTTCTTGTTTTAGGATACTCACCATTCTAGCTTGGAAATATTCAGTCCCATTCTGAGTTTCTTGCTTGTGAGTATCGGTTCTTCATCTTGTTTTGAGATAACAGTGTCTTTAGCCAAATGTTAATACTTGGTTACTTTTTCTTGCAGTCACCTGTCTGAGTACCAGGGTGTACAAACATTTTCGGGCAATACTCACCTCAATCTGTCCTTTTGTACTCTTGAGGGGTATATTGTCAGAAAGACTAAATTGCGTCTCGACGTGTCAAGCCACCACAACTGGATTTAGGCTTTGGGCTCTAACAGTTAAAGAGTGCTATTTTTTTCATACTCCTGCCTGAAATAATTAAAACCCCAATGCAATCCTATGGGGAAATTCCTTTCTCCCGCTTTCGGGAGCAGAATCTCCCTCCCAGGTGGTTGAGAATGTTGGCATGTATGTATCTGGCAATATATCAAAGAAGCAAAGGAGACCAATCTGAAATTAGGAAGTCAAGACCAAGAAATTACAGCTACTATCAACCTGAAACAGCAGAACAAATGAACTCACCGACTGAAGAGGAAGAATGTGAGCAGAACCACAAAGAAGGTTTAAGAGAAGGTGGACAGAACACCGAAGAGAATAAAAGAGAACCTCACACTCTACCAGACGTGCACAGACCCAGGAGAAGGAGCAAAGATTCAGTGAGTATGAACTTTATGTCAATTGGGGATGTAGTGTGGTGCTCGGGTCAGTCTTGTGCTCTGCTACGCGTCACAGCACACATTCATGTTACAGCATGGATCTGCATGGGGCGCAGGGGGGCAAAACACAGCAACATTTATTTACACAGCGGCAGACATGCCAACCCTCCCAATTTAGGCGGGAGACTCCTGATTTTTCAGTGAAAAATAATGCTTTTCATTTCCAATGTCTTTCCTACTACGATACTTCTAGAACATAGATACAACATCATCTCAACAGGACTTCATGTAGTCTCACAATTTATTTGTTCCATTAATGGCGTGGTCCTTCGGTAAACAGTAATTTCACCCTTCTTCCATTTCTACTAGTGATCATTAAATCATGAAGCAAACCTCGTTGCCCTTCGTGAATGTGTAATCACTGCGTTCCTTACTCCGCAGCACTCCTTGGATGTCACTCGAATGATCACAGTGCGGGACACATCCAGTCTTTCTCCTCTCACGCACTTGGCTATCACGTTAAGCCGCTTTGGTAGATGTATATTATACAGTCGAGTCCGTGTAAGAGGGACACGTGAAGGCATCACAATTGCTACACATTAGGGTGCTTTACTCCAATGTGAGTAATGGTTAAGAACAAACAGACGAACAGCGTTCCAACTGCCACCTCCCGTAATGGCCTGCCTTCGCCATACTCCTATGGCCTTCCATTTACATCATCTAATCAAACGTAACCTCCAGCAGGGACGGAAATTCTCCCACAGCAACAGCACAACTGCCATGCCCGTCGCGCAATCCCAACGGGGCCCTTCGGACCATTGCTGCTCCTTGTACACCGGGGACCCTCCTTCATTACACTGCTCCCGTGTGCTATTGGCAGCACATTGCAAATCGACCCCAGGGAGCTCTTCACGGAGGTAAATCTACAGGTTAAAAATATAACGTTTGTCGTTTGTGGACGCATTAGCGTTTCTGGTCGCATAGCAACAGAACACGGTTTATACCGCAGAGCATATCTTTTAAATCACTAATAATTTATGTCCTGCTCTGCCTTTCTGTGGATGTCCTTGGGCATATTCCATTAGTGGGGCCTCCCGCACAGACATTATACTTCAATATTTCCGCTGAGCAAGGATGGATGTTTTCACTTCAAAGCACGGGGGAACGGTGGGTCTCGCTGCTGGTGCATCCCCCTTCCACAGCTCTCCTTACTTGTTTCTGGTTGCTGTAGTTTCACCTCTGGGGCAGCCTTTTTCTGTCCTGTCTTTTCTTATTCTGAATAGGGTTCTTTCAGCTTCCTTGTCACGATTTGTTATGAATTGATGTTGGGCTCTGACATCACATACGCAGATCAGCTGTGGAGCCATATAGTTTTGTCCAGGAAGGCTTTATTGTACATATTTACGTCTTTACAGGATCCAGTTTCTCTTTACATGTACAGTACCATTCCTGGTAATCAAGATGGACATCACAGGTACATAGACAGGAAAATACATGGACAGAGAACCCACCGGCCATCCTTACATCCACCCAGCTCAGGCCCCCAACTGGCATTCATGGAACACTCACTCACAGACCCACTCAACATTCTCCCAAGCTGCCTATCATGCATACATCAACATTCCAATGGCATGCACTACTGGCCAGTGAATACAAGACTTACATCACAACATCTCCCTTCCATACAAAAGCACACATCACAACAGCAGTCCTGTTTTGTTTTTTTCATACTTCATGCTGGGACTACAAGTTCCAGCATCCAATTGAAAGCAAAACCAGGACAGGCTTGAGGTCTCATGTATGGAAATGGGAAACTTGGCAGGGAGGAAGGTATTGTGGCGCTGCCCGATGACGGGGGCGCACGCGGCGGCGTGACGTTGCACGCCGTCGCGTGCAGTATAAATAAACGGGGCGTTCCTGGCCGCGTTAGAGCGACCGGGAAGCCCGAACCAAGACGGACGTGTTGGTCTGTGTTCTTGGGGCCGGGGCTTACGGCGAGGCGCGCGGGGGGCGCCAGTCACCCTCAACAGTGGCGACGAGTGGGGGAAACGATGCCCGGGCCGGGCGGTGATAATCGGAATAATTTTTCACCGGAACGAGGTCGAAGGACAGACTTCGTTTCATGCCGCGGGTAGTGCGTTGCCCACGCGGCTGGCGGCCATTTTGTGCAACGGCTGTGGGATTTCAAGGAGCTCCGGTTTGGGCCCTGAAATGACCCCAGGCCTAATTTTTGGACATTTCAGTAGCTGACAGCTACATCTACACGGAGGTATGCCCATTTAGTGCATCGAGTCAATTTTGGGTTTCCTACGTCGAGTGGAAGCTAGGAGAAGGCCTATCTTGACTGGGCCTGCTGAATCCAGTTACTATTTTGGCTACCAATTTTTGGAACACACAAAGGCATTCTGCTTTTTCATCCCCTTCATCATCATCCTGGTGACTCTATCTATCTTCATCCTCTTCATCATCACAGAGGTGGCAGGAGTCACTGCATCCAGGGGTGGTCCAGGCTGAGGATCACTTTGGGCTGAATGTTTAAGTTGCGGCCCCTATCAGCATTATGGGGGTGCCTGTGCGCTCAAACTCATGAGTGACACCGAGGATCATGACGGAGCACACGGTGTGGCGGCGCAGTTTCATCCTCGTGCACCAGTGGCCCCGCAGGGTCTTCTACCTCCAATGCAGCAACCAGCAGCTCCAGCAGATGGTCAGGCAGCGGTTCCCGCCCTTCAACCCCCAGTTCAACCTGCTGCTGCTCCTGGTGTTCAGCAGGCAGCGCCTGCCATGGCGCAGGTACGTGCGCATGCTGCCCTGCAGCCCATCCCCGAATTCGTTGTGTCGGGCCCGCCATCCAGCCTGGGGCCCCGATGGAGAAGGTGGGTGGACCGCCTGGACATGTATTTCAGGGCTGCGCAAGTGGTCGATGATCACACCAGGCTGGCCACAATGTTGTACTCGGCAGGGCCCTCTGTCCAGGAGATTTTTGAGTCCTTGCCACAAGGGAATGGAACCTACGATCATGCAAAGGCCGCCCTCCAGGCATATTTTCTGCCCTTAGCCAACGCGGACTATGAGCGATTCGTGATGCTCTCTTCCAAACAAAAAGATGACGAGACCTTGGACACGTTCTATGGGCGCCTAAGGCGTCTGTCGCTCGCCTGCGCCTGGGGCGATGCAGAGGACATGATCAGGACCATGCTTATCCAGGTGTGCTCATCAGGCAAGCTCAGGCGCCAAGTGCTGAGGGAGCTGGGGATAACGCTCCAGAGCATCCTTGAGCTAGGAAGGAGCCACGAGGTGTCAGAGGCGAGAGCGGCAAGATTGGAGGCCGGGTCGCGCCCCATTAAAACTGAAGAGATCTGCGCAATGTGGCGAGGGGGGAGAGGTGCTAGGAGATATGGCGGCGGCACACGGGACAGAGCTGGGAGGGCAGGCGAGATTTGCCAAAAATGCGTATACGACCTGCCTCACCCAGCGGAGTGCCCTGCAGCTGGAAAGACATGTGGACGGTGCGGGTTGCCAGACCACTTCTAAAGGGTGTGTAGGGCGGCCTTGCCCGTACTGGTGCCAAGGGGCCAGGGCCGAGCGGTCTCCACTCGCCAAGGTCGGCCGTCCAATGTCGCCCAGGTGGACCAGGGCGAGGAGGAGGCTCAGGCGGAAGAAGCAGAAGAAGAAGATGAAGAGAACATATTCTTTGTCTCAAGTGTGGAGCTTCTAAGGGGCAGGAATCAACGTCAACCAAGGTGCGTGGTCGAAGTGAACCAGTCTCCGGTCCCTGTACTCGTGGACACAGGAGCGTCGGTGAACGTCATGGCCCGAGAACATTACAACGCCATGGATCAGCCGCCCAGGCTGGTCACGGCAAAGGCCCGCATCTTTGCGTTCGGTGGTGTGGAGCCCATCCCTCTGGACGGGGCCTTTGTGGCAAAAGTGGAACACCATGGCTCCCACATCACAGCCCGCTTCTACGTGACCCCAGTGAGTAAGAATACTTTGTTGAGTTGTGCAGCGGCAGAGGCTCTCGGCATCGTAAGCTTCGCGTACTCCGTCTACCTGGAGGACATTAATGACTTGCTGGAGAAGCATCATGCCCTATTCAAGGGGATTGGGCAGATGGTCGGGGAGCCGGTGCGGCTGCACATTGATGAATCGGTACAGCCGGTGGCCCTCAAACATCAGAGGGTACCTTTCCACCTCCGTGAGCAGGTAGACAAAGAACTGGACAGCCTCGTCGATCTAGACATTATCGAGAAGGTGGAGGGACCGACTCCCTGGGTGTCCCCCATAGTGGTGGCAAGGAAACTCAAACAACCGGGCGCAGTCAGAATCTGCGTAGACATGAGAATCCCCAACAAGGCCATCAAGAGAGAGAGGCACCTCACACCGACGCTGGATGACATCATTGCGGAGGTGCAGGGTGCTCGGTTCTTCTTGAAGCTCGACCTCAGGGCCGGATATCATCAGGTCGTCCTCCACCCCGACTCAAGGTACATTACCACCTTCACCACGCACCGGGGACTATATCGCTACAAGAGGTTGAGTTTTGGGGTGTCCTCGGCCGCGGAAGTATTCCAGAACATCATTCGGGGTTCCCTAGCCGACCTCGAGGGCGTCCTAAACATAAGCGACAACATTCTGGTCTTCGCAAGGACGGAGGTGGACCACATGAGGCGTCTGGCGAAAACATTCGAGAGGCTGCAGTCGCTGGGACTCACATTACATAAGGAGAAGTGCGAATTTCTGCGCCCCTCCCTGGAGTTCTTCGGGTTTGTGTTTAGGGAGGGGGGGGTGTCTCCTGACCCAAAAAAGGTACTGGACATACAGAAGGCCCAACCACCGGAATCTGTGTCGGAGGTGCAAAGCTTTTTGGGCATGGTCACGTACTGTGGCCGGTTCATCAAGAACATGGCATCCAGGTCTGAGCCCCTCCGGGCCCTGACAAGAAAGGACACCGTCTGGAATTGGGGTCCGCTGGAACAGGCGGCTTTTGATGATATTAGGGGCGCCCTCACGGCCGAGGACACGATGTCATTCTTTGATCCCGCCCTATCATCGGAGATCATCGTTGATGCTAGCCCATTCGGCCTGGGTGGGGTGTTGACACAGATTGACCGTGATGGTGGCGTCCGGCCAGTCGCATATGCCAGCAAAGCGCTGTCAGACGCCGAACAACGCAGATTGAGCGCGAGGCTCTGGCGGTGCTGTGGGGATGTCGCCATTTCCGGCTCTATGTACTCGGATGCCCGGTGACGGTGGTTACTGACCATAAACCTCTGCTGGCCATCCTAGCGGGATCGTCATCCAAACCGCCGTCACGCATTGAGAGGTGGATGCTGGCTCTCTTGGAGTATGGGGTGACCCTGGTTTACCGGCCAGGGGTAAACAACGCAGCTGACTACCTATCCAGACACCCCGGAGCGCCTGGAGAAGGAGACCGTGACATCTGTGAGCAAGAAGCTGAGGAGCATGTCCAAGTCGTGGTAGAGGCAGCCACGCCAAACGCCATGCCTCTCCAGGAGCTAGAGGCTGCGGCGGCACAGGATGAGTGCTTCAAAGTATTGAGGCAGTCCATGCAGCAAGGCTCCTGGAAGTCAGCGCTTGAGGCCCTGGCGGGATGCACTCAGGAGGCCCAGACTGGTCTAGAACAACTATGGAAGGTTTGTGAGGAACTGTCCTTCTCGGCGTCGGGCCTGCTACTTCGGGGTGATCGGATTGTAGTTCCCCAGTCAAAGGTGGGTGAGGTGATCGCGCTGGCACACCGGGGCCACCAAGGGGCCTCCAAGACCAAGGCCCGCCTCCGGATGAAGGTGTGGTTCCCCGAGCTGGAACGCAAGGTGGACGAATTTGTGGCGGCTTGTGTCTGGTGTCAGGCAGCCTCGCCCTTACAGCGGGAGCCGGTCATCGAGGCTCCCGCTGTAAGGGGAGTTCATGCCGATTTTGGGTCCACCACCATGGGCACCCACTTCCTAGGCCTGGTGGACGAGTACTCCCGGTACCCCGAGGTGGAGTTCGTGGAGTCCGTGGCGATTGAACATGTGGTAGTGGCGGTGGAGAAGTTGTTCGCGGCTCACGGATTCCCTCACACGCTGTGTTCGGACAATGGTGCGCCCTTTCAGGGCGAACGATTTGCTGAACTGATGATGAGCTGCGGGGTGGTGCACCGGAAGATCATGCCTCTGTGGCCTCGAGCGAATGGGGAGGCGGAACACCTGATGAGGACCCTCAATAAAACATTTAGAATTGCCCAAGGACAGGGGCAGTCCCTACAGAGAGCCCTGTACCAATTCTTGAGGGTATACCGCACCACGCCACATGCGTCCACGGGGGTGGCCCCGGCAGAGGCAAGGTTCAGAAGGTGTCCGCGAGGGCTGTTGCCGGAGGTCGGAGAGCGAGAACCTGCGGTGATTGACGACCAACGAGTCGAGATGGACCGGCAAGCAAGAACTGAGCAAGAAAACGTGCGGAGGGGGCTTCGCCCACAACAGCTGGAGCCGGGCGATGAGGTCCTCATTCGCAATCGACACCCGCATGGAAAACTCTCTTTGCCGTACGAGCCTGAGCCACTGGATGTCGTGGCCGTCCGGGGCTCCATGGTGACTGCATCGGATGGACGGTCGGAAGTGACGCGCAACGTGAGTTTCTTCAAAAAGATCAGAGACCCTAGAACTGACCCACCTCCTGACCCGGACCTGGGAAGAGTCCTGGAGAACGAGGGAGACCCACCCTGCATGCCGGAGTCCCCAGTTCGGGGTCCGTCGGCAGACAGATCACCCGTGCCGGAGGCGAGCCGGAGGTACCCCCAGAGGACTGGGCGAGGGAAACCAGCTCGCCTCACCGATTACGTGCTGGGACAATTGGCTGAAGATCCAGAGGGTGAGAAAGTCTAGCTAAGGGGACCCGGGTGGATGCCAATAAAGGGGTGTTCATGGAACAGGGGTTGTGTGATTTGTTTTCGTTGTCCCATTGTTCTCATGACTTGTTTCAATTGCAGTGTTATATAGTTTGCAGTGAATAGTTCAATGATAGTTGTTGGTTCTCCCCGAAAAAGGAGGAGTGTGGCGCTGCCCGATGACGGGCGCGCACGCGGCGGCGTGACGTTGCACGCCGTCACGTGCAGTATAAATAAACGGGGCGTTCCCGGCCACGTTAGAGCGACCGGGAAGCCCGAACCAAGACGGACGTGTTGGTCTGTGTTCTTGGGGCCGGGGCTTACGGCCAGGCGCGCGGGGGGCGCCAGTCACCCTCAACAGGTATGGTGTATGCAGAGAATTAAATAAAGAACTCATTTATTATTTCTACAGTCTTTCTACTTATTTAACCCACAGATTTAACTTCACGCATCCATTCCGTTGATCTATTTTTTAACCTATGTTTCCATTCTTATTTTCCGCTCTACAGAATATATAGTGCAACTAAAAAATGTAACAAGAATATTTTTATTTTGTCCTTAAAACTCAAGTATTGTAATTATAGTTATTTAATATGTTATATTAAATATGTTATACCATCTGAACAATGGAGAAACCAAACCTCTTAGTATGGTTCGTCTGTCACAGTCTTCCATTCCAATATGGCCGCCATTCGAATCCAATTTTTTTCTTCAGAACCTGCTCCACCCTTTTATCAGTTATCCGGTAAAGATTTGTGTTTCTGGTGACGTGGGGCAATTGGGCACACCAAAAAGAGCGAAGACAGACTGTTTCATATTGTCGTATTGAACCGGAGAGACAGTTTTTGACATTTGGGGACAGTGTTTCGAAGTACGCGGGTTATTTGTACATGTTGTTTCTCAGGGGCACTGTACAGACAATATTGATAGTTTCTGCCTGTGCTGTTGTATTGTTGTGAGGTAGGGTCGTCACGGTCATAGTCTAATAATATGAATCGCCCATGAATTGGAGTGCCGGTGTTTTGTAATATTTGGCACCCCATCCCTTTCTGCTACGAGAACAGCCGAAGACCAGGGGGATACCTTTCCGGTGTGGGATACCAAATATTACATAACACTGCTTTAAGAACTCTCTACCCTTGTTAACTGCTAGCCCCGCGTTCTGATTTTGCGGTGTTTGCCCCTTGGTATGTAACTCCACGTTCACTTGTTGCGTTAAGAAATTGCACATATTTATTTTTTCCCCATTTCCAGCAAGCTCAAAGAATACGACTAATTCCGAATGAAGACAGCGTGTGTTGAAGTTGTGTACGACCATCCACCGTTAGAGACTTCACATGATTTCGCAATTGATTACCTCTATTCGCTTTGAGGATTAGACTTTCACAATTAGGGATGTCGAGCCACCGTGTAATTCAAATTTTAAGAAACAGTGACGTGGTTTCCAAGTTATATATTTTGTGTTTTAAAAATAGTGATACGGTGGTACGTGGCTTGGAATTTCACAATTACCCTTGCAATTAGCTAGTGTTCTTTTACCAAAAAGTGGCGGACCTGTCTCTAAAGTTAGTGACGTGGCAAGTCCCAGTAACGTTACTCGTTACCAGAATGGATCGCGTTTTGCCATTAACCCCACGTCCCTCGTACTTGTCCCAGCAATTACTTTTCGAGGCACCAGTATCGAAGACTGGATCCTTTCTAATCCAATTAAGTGGTCTCTTTCCTTCTTCCAGGAGGCACAAGACCTCCCTTCACCCACAATACACAGTTAAAAGTAGGACCTGCAACCATCTTGCTGCTGTGCGTTGAGGGGTAACGTTAGAGGACCTCGAAGTACCACCCTTAAACATGATGTGGGAACTGTGCTTGGCTGAGTATATTCAGGGAACACTGCAGCTCCTGAAGATAAGGAGGAGCTATTTTTTTGCCGTGGAGTATCCAGCATCTAGCCTGGGATGGGGAGTCGCCTTGCCTCCAGTGCTTAATTTGTGGGGATGTTTGCCAGGGTTGAGCTCCAGCACTGATTATGTTTAGGTTTTTTGGAAACTTTGTTATTTTAACTCTCATTCAGTAGTTGTCACACACCAATGAACAACAGTGTATACTGGGTGCAGTCTCTTCATTCTTTGCTGGTTTATTGTTATTCCTGAATCTAATGACCCAGATGGGGCAGGACAGTGCTACTTTTCATGGATAACAATTGCGGTGTGTCACCCCTCCTGGGAGCATGGTATCTCCCAGGGCTCGTGCTGTCCGTGACCACATGACCAATCTAATAAAAGTAATGAGCGGATTCCTGCTTGTCAGTCTTGGAACCAACTGACCACGGTGTGCTGTGTCTTTATTACCAGCGCCATGCTGGTACTGCGTAGCTGGCTGAGGGCCTGCCCTGCAGTGCTCTCCACCAGGACGGTGCCCCTGCCGGGCAACGCTGTCCACTTTGACTGCCGTCCATGTTGGTAGAGCCCCTGCCGGGCATCTCTACTTGTGTGCCCCACAGAGCCCCTGTTGGGCAACTCTGCCTGTGGACGCCGGTGCCCATGCTGGGCAACGCTAGTGCCGTCTTCTGGTAATGGCCTCGGTGCCCCCAAGCCATGGAAGAGCTTGTGTGCTCATGGGCTGACAGGGTGCCCCCTGCCGAGGTATGTCAGCGGGTGCCCCTAGACTTGGTCTGCCTGGCCCTCGTGACCGCAGACCAGGACATAACAACAATGAGTTGGAAGGATGACATTTCTGGGTGCTCCAGTCATCTTGAATGACAATGGTGCAGCTTTGCTACTGCAGTGTGGGTTGACAATAAGAGAAGATTCACCAGCCAGCAGCACAAACGCAGGGGCAAAGCAAGGGAAAAGGCCACAACCTAAGAGGAGTGTCTGCCATAAACGCCAAACTATACACAACGATTTTGCTGCAGTGTTGCATTTGACAATTAATTTACTATAGGAGGATTTACTGTGTTTTCTGTACATTGATGGTCAGCATGTTCCACCTATTGAATCTGAGCAAAAAGTTAACAATGATGTGTTTAAAGAATCACTCAAACATTTGCCTTAAACTAGTATGTTATGTTATTTTATGTCGATTGTTGTCTATAAATTGCACATATGCCATGGGCAATGCATCCACCACCCGCAATAGCCGATAGGAGTTGCTGGTTATACCCTTAATATGCGGACACTTTGGGGCACTGCTGTGGATGGTGGTATCAGTGGGCCAGGAGCTGCCTGCCCCGATGTGTACCAGATGTGTTAGAAAATATTTGGGCCCTTACATATTTCGTTTTAAAATTAAGCACTGCTTTTGTCCAAGGGAAGGTGAGGGGTGGGGATACTGTGAAGGCAGGAATGGATGTGTGGTCCCACCTGTTTTTCTTTTCTGAGTGTTATATGTGGCAGTGCTGCATAGTGTTGTGTGCGGTCCAGGTGGGGTTGAAGTCCCTCTTGGACAGAGTAAATGTGTGGCCACCTTACTTGGACTTCCCCACCCCCCGAGCAGGATTGGGGGACACACTTGCTTGGATGGTGTGTGCAGTGCTGGAGAAACTAGCCAGGGTGGGCGCAGATGGGAGTCTCGCTGTGTGTTCCTGGTGTTGCTCCCCGCCAAAGCATTTGTGGTAGTGTTGCAGCTACTTATCTACTTTAGTTGGTGGATTGGAGCTGTGTGGCACAGTGATTAGGTGCCTATGTTTTCATCTCAGAGATTAGGGTTCATATCCCACCTTTGACACATGATAAAAGGACTGCATGGTCAAATGGAGCTCGCTCAGGTGACTGCACACCGGCTGGTATGTTGGTAATCGGGGCGGTAGGTCAATGAGGACACCTATTTCCCTGTGTGACATCGGAGTGGTGCTGCCATTGGGGTTTTATGGAACTCGACTGCACAGCCACTTTGTGGCAGGACTGGCTGCTAGATGGCCTGTAGTTTGTGCTGCTGAGGCCAGTTTACTGGAGACTGCTGGTGGCATATGTTTTCGGGACATTAGCATAATGGTTATCAGAAGCACATGGAGCTGGTTTCTTCTGAGGGAATCAAAGAAGAAGCATAAGAGATATAGTAGGAGAATTTTTGTTTCTGAGAAGGGTTGCAGAGGTTTGTGCTTCAAGCTTTAAATGGGGCTTGGGAGCACAAGAAAAACCGCCAAAAGGGTGTTTATTTGTTTTCCTTTTCATCTGGGTGTTCTTCGTCCAATGGCTCTGAATCCTCGGAGGAGGTTGGTGACGCTAGGAACCAGTATCAGGATAAGGTCACTAGTGGGGGTGCTAAAGAAGGTAGAATCGTGGTTGGCTCTAGGTGTGGAAGCAACCTGTGCTAAGCTCTATTGTTTCTTTAGTATACTAATAGGATTCATAAATTGCAAGATCACAGGAGCTGTAGGGGTTTAGCTAGCACCCCAATTGTTGAGTAGGAAAGGAGAGTGTTCTCCTGGCTATCTTGCTTTAGTGGTTGCAAGAATTGTTCTACACAGTGGTTATTGCGATACCGTTTTCGCTTTTATTTGTGCTAGTGATGGGTTGTTCTACATTCAGTTGGTATGCATCTAGTACATTTGGGGCAATTGTGTCCCCTGGTTGTCAGCCGACACGTGTTTCGACCTGTGGGTCTTTATCAAGGCTGATAAAAATTCAAAATCATGTGAAGTGCGCAGTTTGTGACATGAATGTGACATACATTATTAATTTAGTGCAAAGTGAGTGGTGTTGGGTGAGGTGGAGTGTTTACAAGTACTGCAACGTAATTTGGGCACATACATTGGATGCAATGAAAGTAATTTGAAGCAGAGGGAGAGAGGAGAAAGCACAGATGAAAAGTTAGCAAGGGTCCTGGTTAGTTCATAGTTGATAGAGTTAGAGGGGGGATGCCTCTTACCTATTGTATACAGTCTGTAGCCCCCTATGGGGTCCTGGTTCATAGTGGTGGGTGGCTGTCCTGTAGAGACAGTGGCTTCTGTTGGGCCCTGTAAAGCAAGTGAAGTAATGTTAAGTGAGGCGTGGCATCCGTTGCCATGGGCAATAGTGTTGAGAGTCCCCGGTGGGGGCTTCTGGTAAGGTCTGTACTTGTTGGTGGTGTCCTGGCATGTTACGCCATGCTGGGGTGTGAGGGATAGGTCCAGTGCTTGGGGAGGTTTTCCCTTGGTGATGGAAGTGGCTGTTGGGCCATAATGCTGGGGCCAATTCAAGGGATGATGCCAGGTACATGGAGGAGTTGTCCTGGCGAATTGTAGGAGGCGCCGTGAAGCGCCGTGGAAAGTTGCCTGCCTACCCTATGGGGTAGCGGCAACGTGAGCAGTGGGCCGGGCTGCATGTTCCGTGCTGTGAGTGTGGGCACAGTGCACATATGGGCTGGGCTGGAGGGGTGAGAAATCCCTGATGGGATGGGGCGCCCACGTTGTGGAGGCTGCCCGGGAGGAGTTGGGCAGGCGCCGTGTTGCGCCGGAAGAGTGACCCGACTACACTCGTGAGGGTGCTTGGGCAGTGCAGAATTGGTTTGCCGGGCTGCGAGCTCCTGGTGTGGAGGCAATTAATGGGAGGAGCTGTGGGCTGGGCTGTGTTGGAACGGTTAGTTCCAGGCGGGTGGAGAGCTGCGCGCCGGCCCGGCCGTGTGTGGTTGACACATGTCGGCCGAGTCCGGGCGCCGCCGGGTAATGGGGTTGAAGGTGCTGTGGGCTGGGGGGCTGCACCTTACCTGTGTGCTGGTCCGTTGGGCTAGTCTGTCGTGGCTCCTAGTCAAGATGCCTGGGAGGTGGACCTCCTCTTATGGCTCTGCGCATGCCTATGCCGAGTCACATAGAGTGATCACGGCGCATGTGCAGGAGAGCAGTGTCCGTGCGCATGTCTGTGAGCAGCAGGCAGCGGTTCTCCCTTGCGCATGTGCAATGGGGAATCTGTCCTGTTCAGGGAATGTTGGTTCTGGTGGACTGTAGAGGGGCCGGGAGAGGCCCGGGGTGGGGTGCGCGCGATGGGTGTTCCAGATGCTGCATGAATTATCGGGGTTGCCGTAGTTGGGCATGTCCAGGTGGACATATGGGGGGGAAAAAGGTTACTGGTGATATTCACGAGGCTGGGGGGTCTGCTGTCCGGAAAGGGGTCCTGGCAGGAGGAGGGGTGGAGAGTGCCTGCTCCTGAAGGGATGGTGGAGGTTGGAAGGTGGCTGGTGACCTTGTGGTCCGGCAGGCCAGGGAGTCCTGCTAGTTGAGGTGTGTCCACAGGTGGTGGATGCTCTTCAGTGAGCTGCAAATTGTAGCTCCACCAAAGAGTGGTGTGTGTGTTCATGGGTCCCTCCTAGAAGAGTGGAGGGCCCAAGGTCCTGCTGTCTATGGAATTACCCCAGTGGGTGAGGTTTGGGGGTGCTGTGGTCCATTTTGTCTTGCAGGCTGGGGGGTGCTGGTTGGGGCTGTAGTAACCCCATGGGTATAGTGGGGAGGCTGTTGAGACATCCGGCCTGCCGGACCACACTCAAGTGTAGAGGGAGTTGCCCCTACTACTTGTGCCAGTTGTCCGCTAGTGTCGTTTGGCTCGTTTTGGTATTTCTCACCCCTCCAGCCCAGCCCATATGTGCACTGGGCCCACACTCAGCATGGAACGTGCAGCCCGGCCCCCTGCTCACGTTGCCGCTACCCCATAAGGTAGGCAGTCAACTTCCCACGGCGCTTCACGGCGCCTTCCACAATTCGCCAGCACAACTCCTCCATGCACCTGGCATCATCCCTTGAATTGGCCCCAGCATTATGGCCCAACAGCCACTTCCATCACCAAGGGCAGACCTCCCCAAGCACAGGACCCATCCCTCACACCCCAGCATGCCATAACATGCCAGATCACCACCAACAAGTACAGACCTCACCAGGAGCCCCCACGGGGACTCTCAAAACTATTGCCCATGGCAACGGACGCCACGCTTCACTTAACATTACTTCACTTGCTTTACAGGGCCCAACAGGAGCCACTGTCTCTACAGGACAGCCACCCACCACTACGAACCAGGACCCCATAGGGGGCTGGCTACAGACTGTATACAATAAGTAAGAGGCATCCACCCTCTAACTCTATCAATTATGAACTAACCAAGTCCCTTGCTAACTTTTCATCTGTGCTTTCTCCTCTATCCCTCTGCTTCAAATTACTTTCATTGCATCCCATGTATGTGCTCAAATTACGTTGCATTACTTGCCAACACTCCACCTCACCCAACACCACCCACTATACACTAAATTAATAATGTATGTCACATTCGTGTCACAAACTGCGCACTTCACATGATTTTGAATTTTTATCAGCCTTGATGAAGACCCACGGGTCGAAACACGTGTCGGCTGACAACCAGGGGACACAATTGCCCCAAATGTACTAGATGCATACCAACTGAATGTAGAACAACCCATCACTAGCACAAATAAAAGTGAAAACTGTATCGCAATAACCACTGTGTTAGGACCATTCTTGGAACCACTAAAGCAAGATAGCCAGGAGAACACTCTCCCTTCGTGCTATAGAAGGTAGCTGGTGAAATGGGAGTCTCCGGTCAGCTGGTGCCTGGCACGTCAAGAAGTCCCCCAAACTGGGGTTGCCTCTGAATCCTGATGTCAAGGACAAGGTTTTGTTGGATTGGAGAGACCCAGAGACTATCCCACTTCCTTGGTTTATGGCAGGTTTGTTTTATATTACACTTGAGAAATACATATTTTAAAGGTTGCAGGTCAAAATACAGGTGTATTACAATGCATTACATTACATTACATCACAGTACACATTATATCACCCTTTTACAGGTGTATTGTAATGCATTACATTACATAACAGTAGGTGTGGTATATAATTTACTATTGTACATATTTTTACAAGGTCACTGATACACTGCGGGTGTATTATATTACAATAGGTAATGTACATCAATTCACGTTGCAATTACAATGATCATACAGACCGAGTAGTAGTCTACCTAGATGTCAGAGCATGTTGCCAGTGGTCAAGATTAGCAGTGAGAGGTAAGACGGGAGGGATATGAGGCAGTAATCGGAAGAGGATATGAGCTAGGGAGCACCTGTGGGGTCCTAGCTTATTCTAGGGACACTAGCCAGGTTTTCAGTTTGTCAAAATGTTTGGTATACTGTTTCTGTTCTAATGTTAGGAGGTAGGGTATTCCATATCTTAGCGGCTAAGACTGGGAAGCTCTTACCCCCGGATTTCTCAAGTTTGTACTTGGGTATGAGTTGATTAATTTGTGCTGTTCTTGTGGGTTTGCTGGATATTTTTTTACCGAATTTGCAGTTGAGATATTTCGGGGCTAGGTTGGCTAAGCACTTGTGGGTAAGAGATAGTGATTTGTACATGATTCTACTCTTGACTGGAAGCCACTTGACTTGTCTGGAGGCCGAGATGTGGTGGACTCTAGGTATGTTAAGGGCCGCTCTTAGAGCGTTATTTTGAGTACCTGGAGTTTGTTCAAATTGCGAAGGATGGTTCCATTGTGTTGAAATAATCAAGCCTGGTTAGGATAAGTGCTCTGGCTAGTGTGACACCGTTTTCTGGAGACAGGAAGGGTCTGCAAGCGGTTATGAGCGTAGCTGTGTAAACTACTGATGAAGCTGTTGCATTGATTTGCCTAGTGAGGTTAAGGTTCGATTCAAGGTATATTCCAAGTGTTCTGACTACTTTGGAGACTTGAATGGTATTGTTATCAATGATGGATTGGAATTGGCTGGGCAGTCTGCTTAGGTGGTAGTGAGAGCCAATCAGCAGTTACTCTGTTTTAGCTTCATTCAGGCAGAGGCTGTGGGTAGCCATCCGTGCCTGAATGATGAGATAGCTATTGTTTAGGAGATCCGCGTCTGCTGTTTAGGAGCCTAAGAGTGGGATAAGTATTTGGTATCATCTGCATAATTTGTGTAGGAGATACCCAAACTGTCTAGATGATCAAATAGAGGTTCCGTAAATATATTGAACAACGTGGGAGATACACACGAGCCTTGGGGTACTCAACGTAGGACTGGGGCTGCAGTTGCTGTGGTGGGGAATACTTTCATAGTCCTATTTGAGAGAGAGGATTGAATCCAGGCAGTGGCTTTAGTCGAAAAGTGTGCTGCTGAAGTAAGGTGCTTGCATAAGAGTTTGTGGTTGACCAGGTCGAAGGCAGCAGAAAGTTCTAACAGGAGGAGAAGGGCTATGTTCCCTTTTGTCCTTAATCTCATCCATTTTGGTTTTCCGGTCGATGAAAGCCGTTTCTGTGCCGTGACCTGGTCTGAAACCAGATTGGCGAAGGCCAAGGAGGTTGTTATTTTCGAGGTATTTCTGTATTTGGAGATATGCTGCCTTGTCCAGAATCTTGAGTAAGAACGGTACCGTAGTTATAGGTTGATAATTAGTGGGCGTGTTAGGGTCTAGAGAGGTTTCTTTTAGAAGAGGATGCACCCATGCATTTCTGACGTTGGGTGGGATTGTGCAGGTTTCAAATGAAGTTTATAAAGGTTGTGACGAAGGGTGTGATATTAGCTACTGCCTCTTTAATAATGGTAGGTGGGCAGGTGTCCCCCTGGCACTTTGAGGGTTTGAGGCTTTCAATAATGCTGATAACTTCAGGGACCGAGACAGGAGAGAAGTGGAAAGAAGTGGACTGTGTTTTAAAAAAAAACTTTAAACAATTTTTATTGATTTCAACAACAAACACCAACCAAAAAATAAAAAAAAACAGACAGTGAACAACAATGATATATTTCAAGTCTCTTGTACAGTTTCTATGCCGTGTCTGTCTCCCCTTTGCCTCCCTCCCCTATCCCGAGCCTACCCCACACCACCACCTTCTACCACTTTATCTGAGGACACCTTTCCTCCCTATCCCTCTGAGGAACCGCCGTCTTCTAGGCCAGTCTGGACAGATCCTGACATCGTGGCTACTAAATGTTTCCAGGCCATCAATGTCTCAGCTTCCTCCTCCCCCCTCTATTAGCTGCTTCGCTCCACACAACCGTTTCTGCATCTGCCCATTTACAAAGGTCGTGCCACCAAACTTCAACTTTTGGTCTATTGCTTGCTTTACAGCTCATGGCTATTCTGCGCTTAGCAAGTATATAAGTCAGGTCTTTAAGTTTACTCGCATGATTTAACTTACGCGGTCTGGGAAACCCCCCCACCATACATGCCCACAGAGATTCCACATCCAGCCTTATCTCTTTCTCCGCCATGAGGTGGGCTATCTCCCCCCAGAATCTCCTTTTTTAAGGACATGCCCAGAACATATGTATCAATCCTGCGTTCTCCTCCCCACATTTAGGACATGTTTGTGTTCCTGCATTCTAATCTTCAAATCTTCTGAGGGGTCATATACGCTCTGTGGGTGACATTTAACCGAATTTGTTGCAACCTCGCATTTCTGGACACTTTTTTGTGGTGTCTCTACCCTCAGCCACAACCCATTGCTCATGGATTCCCCGGCTTCCTCTTCCCAATCCCGTTGCAACTTGGTCACCTCCTTTCCCACTCTTGACATCAGCAGTTCATAAATTCGGGAGATCTCGTGGCCTCCGTTAGACACATCATGAAATGTATCTATGGCCGTGTCAGGCTGACTTTCCTGCACTGTCGCTGACCAGGTGTCGTTTATCTTCTGCCGCAGTCTAGTGTAAGTGATATATTGTCCCCGGTGTAAGCCGGTGTCATCCACCAGTGTGTTAAAATCCACCGCCTTCCCCTCCGGCCACACATCCCCAACATCGCTATGCTAATCAGTTCCCAGTATTTCCGGACTGTCTTTTGTAATTGCTCATCCACTTCATTCAGTGCCACTAGCGACATTTGTGGGGAACATGGGAGTGGGTTCTCCATGACCCGGCAGGCTCTTTGCCATATCTTCCTTCCTAAGTCTAACAATCTTGACCCCCCACCCCATCTATCTCCCTGAGATTTTGGCACCCATATCCATTCTTTCAGGAAAAACGTAACACACTCAGCCCTCAACAATTTGGACTCTGATGTGGGGTCTTCCGATAACCACCTCACCACATATTGTAATTGGCTGGCCAGATAGTAAATCTCGAAGTTGGGCAATTTAATGCCTCCTCGATCATATGTGTTCTGTAATTTCCATAATGCTACTCTGTTCCTAGTGTTGTGCCAGATGAACCCCCTGCATATGCCCTGGAATTTAACAGAGTCGTTTGGGTATCTAGTGTGGTATATTAACAAAGTAGTGCAACAGCCTAGGCAGCACCACCATCTTCAACAGTGTCACTCTTCCCATCATAGTCAGAGGGAGCTTTGACCAGAACCTCATGCTGTTTTCAATGTTGGCTACCGCCTTCTCTGTGTTCTGTTTGTGTCCGGGCTCGACGTTGTGATATCAATCCCCAGGTATCTAAAGGTCCCGGTTTCCCATTGTATTGGTAACACCGGCAGTTGCTTCTGTGGTATGCCTTTATATCTACCCAGGGGAATAAACATGATTTCCTGGGGTTTACTGTTATACCAGACAGCGTTGCATACCGCTTCATTACTTCCAGAATATATTGTAGGTTCTCTTCAGGATATTTCAAATACAACAGCATATCATCTGCATACATTGATATAAGATGTTGCCCTCCCTTTGTGCTAATCCCCACCTCCCCATATTGTTGCCTCAAATATATCGCATGGGGTTCTAGTGCCAAGATGAACAGCATCGGGGACCACGGGCATCCCTGTCTGGTACCCCTACTGAGATGATTGCCCCCATTTTGACTCGAGCCAGTGGTGTACTGTACAGTAACTGGACCCACCTAAAGTATTTTGGTCCCTACCCCATGTTCCTTCAAGGCCACCATCAACCAGGGCCTTTTGACTGAGTCAAAGGCCTTCACTGAATCTAGTGAAATTATTGCAACCTCCTGGGGTTCCCGTTCTGTTTGTTCTATAACATGATGGAGCCTTCTGAGATTGTCGGATATGTTTCTGTGTGGGACATATCTGGTCCGGTCCGGATGTATGAGTTTATGGATAACCGGTCTCAGCCTGTCCGCCAGCACTGCCGTAAGTATCTTGCCATCTTGATTAAGCATGGACAGCCATGCATGGTTTATTAGGCTTAAGGAGCGGAATGATAATTGCTTCCCTCAGAAATTCCAGTAGCGACCCAATATCTTACGCTTCATTTAGCATTGCCAATAGTGGGGGGAACATCACTGCTTTGTACATTTTGTAGATCTCGCTAGGCAGTCCATCTGCCCCAGGAGCTTTATTGGTAGGTAAGAGTTTGATCACTGCTTCTAATTACTCCAGCGTAATTGCGACCTCTAAGTTCTCCCTCTCCACTGCCTCTAGTTTGGGAAGGCCGATGTCCTTCAATGTTTCCACCACATCAATCTCTTCTCCTTCTTCAACATCCATATACAGTCGCTGGTAGAACTCTAGAAAGCCTTTGTTTACTCCTTCCTGGGTATCTAGTATGTGTCCATCCATCCCCTGCACCATCCTAATTGTTGATCTGGGTGTCTCACTCTTATACAACCAGGCTAGCAACCTGCCTGGCTTATCCCCTTCCGCATGCTGCCTTTCAACGTATTTATTGTAGTTCAGGTTGCATAATCTATCCCAGTCCCCTCTACAATCCTGTTGTAATTGGCGTATAGTCTCAGCCTCTTCCCCAGAATGCTCACCCTTGCACATTATTATCTCCAATTTCTTTTCTGCCTCATGTAACTCGTGTGTTATTCCACCTTGTAGGCCTTTGGATTTAGATATCGCCGCCCCCCTCACCACCACCTTAAATGCATCCCACAGAGTGCCAGCTGATTCCACGCTTTCTGTATTGTGTTCAAAGTATTCCTCTATTTCTTTCTTAAGGTCTTCTCTGAATACTGTGTCTTTCAAAGCTTCAGCTCTGAGTCTCCATGTCGGGATCCACGCTCTGGGTGACGAATACTGCCATGTAACCATCAACGGCGAGTGGTCAGAAAGGACCGTTGCTTTGTATTCCGACTGCACTAGGTCTCCCTGTTAATTCTGGTGTGGCAAATATATAGTCTAGCCGCGTGTGTAGGCTTTGTGGGGCCGAGTAATGAGAATATTGCCTATCTTTTGGATGGTGCATCCTCCATATGTCCTCCAATCGAAAATTGCCCAATAGGGTCTTCCAAGGCTTTAGCTACTGGGGTGGGCCTCTCCATCTTCTCATCTGATCTGTCAAGCCTGGGATCTATTGTACAATTAAAGTCCCCTCCCCATATGACTGCCTCCATGATATATGGGCTGATCTTGCCATATAGGGTCCTAAAATAGCTAGTAGTATCCTGGTTAGGATGGGGACATGCGGTGCAATCCACGTAATTACCCCTCTGGCATATGCTGAATATGTTGCTCCTATGGTGGTCCCTCTCCACTTCTTCTCCACCACCTCCTGTTTTTCTTTTGTCAGGTGAGTTTCCTGTAGTAAAGCAATGTCAATTCTCTGTCTCTTCAGATACATCATGACCTTATTCATCTTCAAATAATTATTGAGCCCCCTAACATTCCAGGTCACTGTCTTGAGGTCTCCCATTTTATCCATACCCAGTCCACCGTCCTACCTTGTCTTCCGCTTCACATGCAGTATTTTATCGGTGTAGGCTCGCTCCCAGACTATTCTCAACACCCCTACAAACTCTCCAACCCATCCCCAACTGATGCCCAGCTCCATCCCTAGATCTCAGGCTACCCCCCTCTAGTCCTTTCTCGGCTTCTGCCGGTACTCGGAACACAGCATGGGGATACCACCCTACCGGTATCCCGACTACAAACTAACTATAGTGGATGTTTCCTGCATTGATATTCGCATTTGCTGCACTCATATTTAGTAGACTGTTTCGTGTGCACTCGCCCCAATCTGACTATATTCCAGTCCAAAGGCAATGTCCTTGCTGTAATAATCCAACCTCCCCCATACTGCCCCGAGTACTTTTCTGAAGAGCCAAGATCACTTGCCTGGTCTGCTTTCCGTCTGATCATCTGCTCCTGCCGGGCAGTTCCGTGCGTCCAACCATACCGTCGCTTCTTCCGGAGTCTCGAAAAGGTGCGCCTTGTTGTAGTGCACCACTTTCAACTTTGCAGGGTATTACAACATATATTTATACCACGCCTCCCGCAGCCTCCTCTGAATGGTCACATAGTTCAGCCGCTGCTTCTGTACCAAGAAGGTGTAATCCGGGTACGCCGTGACAGTTGCAGATCCTCTGCTGATGGTCCTGCCCTTGCGGAAGTGCTCAAGTATTTTCAACCTATCTTTATAGTTTAGTATCTTGGCAATGAGTGGGTGCGGTGGGGCCCCCGGCGGCGGTCTCCTGGATAAGGCTCTGTGTGCCCTTTCCACCGCGAATCCATGTGTGAGTGCTCCGCCATCTATTTCTTGTAGCAGCATGTTCTCGACATAGTTCATCGGATACAAGCCTTCTGCGCCTTCCGGGAGCCCTACAATGCGAAATATTATTTCTGCGCACCCGCCCTTCTGCTTCTTCCGCCCTGTTCTCCTGGTTGTACACTTGTTGTTGTAGTGCTGAGACTTCCTTGGCGTTTGTAGTGCATGTCTCTGTGTTAGCCTTCACATCTTTTTCTAGCTCTACTGTTCGTTCTGCTAATTTCCGAACATCCTGTCGCAAAAGTTTGACATGAACACGGACGGTGTCAATTTTCAGTTCTAGAGAGGCCTTCAGTTCCGCCATAGGCGTGTCAAGCTTACATCCGCATGATATCTTCAGTTCTGCAATGGTGTCTAGGATAGGTTGGTCATCCCATGCTGGGGTCCCTCCCCCTTGCATATCTTGCTTCTTCGGCCTCACCACTTCCTCAGTTGGAGTTGACTTGGCGAAATACTCCATCGTCTCTTGTTTCCCCTTCAGTTTTCTCACCTTGGATGTCATTTCTGGCTCTGTGTGTTTGTGTCTCCAGCCGCTGGTGCTTAGGTCACCTATCGGTTCCTCTTGCCTCCTTTCCAAGCATCAACTTTGTGGCATCAGGTGCCCTCAACTCCACCACACACCTAGTTCAGGTCTTTCTGTCTCTAATGTGTCTCAGCTCCACTTGTTGTTATCCCATGATACGAGCCACCACTGGTACGATCGTAGGCTGTGCCATCCGTCACCTGTTGCGCCAGGGCACCACCTGTGTATTCGTGAAACTGCCAGTTGTGGCAGTGGTGTTGCGATGTCCTGCTGCAATGCTGCTCCTGTTAGTTTCCTGTCTTGTTTTAGGAGCTGTCCCCTAGTCCGCCCCCACTGTGTGCGGCCCCCTCCGTAGTGGTGTGACTACACATCCATGGGTCTCGTGGTGGCGCGGTCTAACCAGTTGTATTAACCTGCTTGATGCACTGCGTCGTCATCAGGTATTAGTCCTGTTCCTGCCACCCGTGTGTTCACTCGCCTGTGGCTCCTGTGATGTTAACGCTGCCTCCAATGTGCGGCGAAAGTCCCGCCACTTATCTGTGTTTGGGAAAGCACCCCTGTTGCTGCAGTGTCCTGGGCTCCTGTCTCGCTAACGGTCCGATCTCGGGAACCAGCAGCACTGTTTCGCAATATCACGACACCAGCTCCAGAATTCTCCTTATGACCGGTCTCATTCATGTGGGGGAGCTCTCACCGCTCAAAATGTTGCTGCAATCTTTGTTTTTGGCACTGTCCTGGATAGGCCCCATTGCTTGTATGCTCCTGCTGTGTGTTGTTTTAGCGTAATGGGATACTTCCTGTTGTCAGTCAGGGGTCTTGAATTATAGTGGAACTTGTCACTGGGGACCGTCGCCTAGAGTTGTATCACAAGATATAATATTGCGCTATGTCCATTGAGCTGCCGGCCGTTTGTAGTGGAACATGCAGCCACGTTGCTTCTTCGTGGTCAAGTTGATCGGGTGTATTCGGAGCTCCACCGTGTGAATATCTGGCTTCACAAGGGCGTCTGCTGTTGTTTTTGTTCCCCGCCCTGTATCCATCGGCCGGATACTTTATTTCTTTTCCATTGGAATTCCCTTAATATGTGGCGGTCTTAGCTCGTGTCAGCTGGGGGCTCACCTTTCTTCCCAGCCGATGCAGCCGTTATGGATGTTATGCTTCTTCCCGACCACTGCGCCGCAGTCTGCCCTCCGGGCTCCTCTGCGTTTGATGTATGGGGGCTCAACGTGCACCGTGTCTCGTCGCGTTAGCTGCCCTTTGTTGCACGGCGACGGGCCCCGGTACTATCCGCACTGTGCTCCAGTCTTCCTTTGATCGTGTTCATGCAGCGGGGCACTCAGCGTCCATCTTTTCTTTTCCACTCTGCGCTCCCCATCCTGATGGGCATCTCTGTGACTCTGCACCCTGGCCTCAAAGGGCTGCCGTTCTCATGTTTCGTTAAGCTGCCCTCAGGGCAGGGCGCCCCGCAGCTTTACCAGTACGCTCCTTCGCCAACTCCCGCGGCTCTGTGCACTCTGTGGATTAAGGCGGTCTGGTCCCTTGCTCAAACGTGGAGACTTTGCAGTAGGGCCGGCTGCAATAGACCCGGGGCGCAATCACGTATCGTCTCGTTCCTTCAATCCTCCGCTTCACGACAGGGTCCTTTGTCTCAGGGCAGCCGACATTTTCAGCCCATCAGCCTTGGGATGCACTGTGATTTCTGATTGTCACAGTGACATTCCTGGTCCTCCAATGCTCACGGAAATGCACTCATTTCGTTCCCAGAATGTTCTGACATCCATAGCTTCATTTTGTAGTGCAGATGCCTCAGTTTTAGCGTCTTTTAACTTACTGGCTTTGACGGATAGACTGAGTTTTTTGTATCAATTTTAGTTTGGAGGAGTGTGATTTTGCCCATTAGGGCTTTTTGGATGTCCGTGCACCATTTGGAATCTTTGATGCATTGTTCATTGGGTATAACGGGTGTTTGAAGTTCCCAGAGGATTGTGAAAAGCTCTTTAGTCCCAGATTTTGCATTACTGATTCTCTGGTTGTATGTATCACTTTTAGTTTGGTGTATAGCCTTTTTGTAGTTGGTGGAGGCTAGTGCAAATTTCTCTTTATTGAGGGCTGATGTTTTTTTTCTCCATGCACCTTCAGCTGCTGCCTTGGTACTCGGCAACCTTTTTAAGCTGATGGTGTACGTACCAAGCATTGCGGTGTGCAGCTTGTTTGGCTTTCCTCATTTTTAGTGGGGCTATTTTGTCTAACGCTATGGTGAGCGTTTGGTTGTACAAATCCACTAATTTGTCCGGTCCTATGTTATTGAGGTTCTGGGGGCTAGTGATAGGATATAGTAGCGGGAGCATCTTATCCAGTGTTTGATAGGATGTTTATCTCACAATTAAGGTCTACAATCCAATCAAGGGTTCTACCCTTATTGTGTGTGGGGTCGGTGATACGATTTAGAAAGCCAAGTTCTGAGATGGTAGTTGCTAGTGCCAGAGCATTATTGTCATTCGGGTCGTTAAGGCCCAGGTTGAGGTCACCTAATAGGATGATTTTGGATCCTGGTTTGACATTGTTAGTGAGGAGTAGTGTGATCTCCTTCTAGAGCAGGGTCTGAGCTCAGTGGACAGTTGAGGGGATGGAGGGTCAGGGTAGTTTTGGAGGAAATGGGAATTTTAACTGTGAGGAGATCCTCTGAAGAGATGGAAAGGTGCGTCAATACCCAGTGGGAAGGTGCGTCTCTAACCACCAATTGTTTTTTGGCGATGAGTGCTACATCTCCTCCTCTGGCTGATTCACTATCTGTCCTAAGGATCATATAGTCGTCGGGAATGAATAGTGACAGGGTGGGTCCATCTGCTGCATGCAACCAGGTCTATGAAACTGCTAGGAGATTTAGGTAGTTTGTGTGGATGAGGCACGCAATGTCTAGTGCATGGCCATTGAGTGATCTTGCGTTGATGAGAGCATACTTGAGGGGCTGGTGCTTAGTTTGGTGTGCATTCAGTTTGGTGTGAGTAGACGTTGGTTTGAGGGGAGCAGTGGGAGTCGGGCAGGATTGTTTATATGGATGTACCTCTGTGCAGTATTTACTAGTAGATGTTTTGTGTCTGGCAAGTTTGGTATGTTTCCTATGCAGAGTTTTGTTCTGAGGGTATGTTTTGGGAAGGAGATCCGGGGTAATAGTTCCTCTAGATCTGAGTCTGAGGTTTCCTATGCTGAGTGTGTATGGGATGTTTGGGGTGGGCTTGGAAGCAAATTTAGTTATCCACTCAATGGGGGAGAGAGTATTGTTGGTGGTACTGTTTGTCTCTGTGGAGCAGTGGGTGTTCTTACGTTGTAGCGAAGGCCGAAAGGCGGGTGCAAGGTTGTGCCTTTTGAGGGGAGAGGACGCATATTTGCTCAAGGAGATGGTGATTGATCCGATTTGCGCCAGCTTGCCTGGGGGTATACAGTGTTTATATCGAAATTTTCATATGGAATGCCCATATAGCGACTATATTATAGTGAAAACCTTTATAGTGAATGCATTTAGGGGTGCAGTAAAGAGTTAAATAGTTTGGGGAAACTGTCGGGTGGGGGTTGGAAATGGGATTGGGGGGACACCTCTCACCCCCAAAAAAAGTGCATTCACTATAAAGGTTTTCAGTATAAAATATTTCAGAGATGTGCATTCAAATATTTCGATATAAAGACATGTAATAACCCTTGCTGGGTAGATCATCCATGGTGGCTGAAGAAGCTGTGTGATCTGTTGAATATTAACGCGTGCAATGCATTTACAGCGTCCTCTGCTGGGGCAAATCTGGCTCTGAGGGAGAGTGTGTGTCCTATGCTGCTAGGGAGAAATGGGGTGGGTTCTGTAAACTGGACTTGGAGATTCTGGAAGAGTCTGATTGTGCTATTATCCTGTCCAGTCCACCCCTGAAGGCAACAGCCTTGAAATAACCTTTTGGGGGTGTTTGCTAAATTACTTGGAGATTCACTGGGGGACAAGGCGTAAAAGGTATTTAAAGCGGACTAGCATATGTATAAACTTTGACAGACGTCCAAGGCATGTTATCGATCTCCAAGAAGTTTTTCGCAAGATTGGCAAGTCCCTGTCTTCCTCTCAATCTAGGCACAGAGTCAAAGGGAGGGTTGATTGTCGTACTTAAAATGTTTGTCCAGCTCGGTAAGGGCAGAAGTCCTGACATACGGAGTGCACCTGTGGGGAAGGGGCAACTGCTCTTTTTTTTGAGAGAATGAGAACGCTGGTTGTCCAATCCATGGGCAAATCGAGTAGTGCAGTTAGTGCCCATCATTACTCCACGGCACATGGGCAGCATCAAGAGATTGGTGCATCAGCAAGGGGTCCAGATGCTGCTGAACAATAGGGCCCAAGGACTGTGTGGGTCAGTGGTTCTGCTTGATTATCATTCTGGTCCACAAGGGTTTGGAAAAACTCTGGTTAGTTGATAGCTATGAGGAATCTTAAGTTATGTGTCCAGTTTCCGTTTCAAGATGCAGGAGTTGCAGAGCATCATTCTGTTAGGTAAAAGGGGGACTTTCGGCCTCCATTAATCTCCTCCCTAGAAGGTACGACGTTCATTCATCACCCGTTATTTTTTCGTGCATTTTTTTGACAAAAATGTTTGCTCAAAGAAAATCATACAAAAATATGGGGGGTTGGAGGATAAGGGCATATAAGGGGTACGGTGGCGAAGATGGAATAAATAATAGGGTAGTGAGGTTTGGGTGTGAGCCTACAAATAAAAAATTGAAAGAATTTGATGAGTTTTCTGAACATAGAACCCCCCCCTAGAACAAGCTTTGGCATTGCACTAGTGGTTATGCGGGGAGGATCCTTGGCCACAATTTCACAGAACATGATCAAGCATGGGAGAGTTTTGGAGTGGAGTTTACGCCCGTATCCCTAGGGAAGGAGGTAGAAGGGGTATGGGGGCAGAACAATGGTATGCAGGCTCATGCCACAAACTCTGATTTTCTGAGTGATGCACTGAGCGTACTCGGAATCACTGTGGCCACTTACTTTTGGATTGGTCCAGGGACGCGGCAGTAGTGGCTGAAGTGAGAGTCACGTTTGGTTTGGCTTAGACAGCTTTTTGATACTGTGGTTGATTGGTTCCAAAGATCTTCTAGCAGGATGTCCAAGGAACTTCACGATAGCAGCCACGATGGATAGGGCCAATGACAAGAGGAGGCATCCAGGACATGGCTAAGAGGGGCAGTAGCAGAGTTTCACACCATTCAGGGGGCAAAAGGTGAGACACATGCCAGCGCAGAAGACTCATCTCCACGAAGACCTCTGTTCGTTCTGGAGAGCGGCAGCAGATGGGGAGGTCTTCAGCTACAAGTCATTGATCTGCAGAGTCTCGTCCTTCAGTTCATTGAAACGGTGCAATGGAGAGGCCTATGCTGAGGCTGGGCACCACACAGTAGGGTCAGAGAGCTCTTTGAAGGCTTCTGGTGGTGGGCGTCTATTACAGGAGTCTGGACAGTTGGCCCAACCAGTCCTAGTGTCGGAGCATGACGAGGGACTTATTATTTTTTTTTTAAAGGATCGCAGCAAGAGTTAGGGCTTTACTGGAAATGGACTCCATTCAAACAGGACATGTTAGGGATGTCCTACCATGGACAACCTCAAACCTCGCATCTACCCAGCAACAGACCCCCATCGCCTCCCTGGCTGGAATGTGGATTCTGAAAAGACAGCCCATGCCCATATCTGGACAGGTTGCGCATCCTTGCTTTGAACTGGAATCCAAGCTGGATGCCCTGAAAGTGCAAGCCTTATATCACATTTCCTGACTTAAGAATGGCAAAGAATAAGATAACCAAAGCAGAGGGCGAAAACAACATGGCATGTCTATTTTGAGTATATAGTAGGACGGTGTCATAAAAAAAATAAACTTGCACGCGAGGGCATCAGGGGTGGGGTGGGAGTGGGAATCGTAGAACATTGTATGCGGCCACAAACCCATCCTAAACACTTATAAAAGGCAACCAAAGTTCCTAGAGAAACATAAAAGTGGATTCACAGTACCCCTGCAGCACTTCACTGCAATGTGATGTGTGCTACAGAAAAGCAATACAAGAATCACGCAAAGAGAATATAGGTCCCCAGCATTGATGCCCATATGAGCTAACCTGTGCCCCCAAATTAAGTGAATTGAGCAAGGAAAGTAAAGCAAAAAGGATCTACTTGCCTCTAAAAAGTAATACTGGGTCTAGCCATAGCAAATAGCTGGGTGTTCCTTTGACGTCAATGCAATGGAAGTTTCAAAAAGAAAAAAAGTTTCCTAATGGGTGGATGAGATCTTTGAAGTGGCCAGCAGCTGCATGGATCTCCTCCCATTCCTTTGATTCCAGTATTGTTGATCAAACCTAGGAACAACAGGTCTCAGTCGATTTTGGCAGTACCATATCAGTGCAGATGTTCTCCTCCGGGTGTATTTGACATTGGCTCGTCGTGTATCTGAGGAAGTACTCATCACCGTTCCAGGAATTGACAGGGGGCAGCCGGTGGTGTTTCGGGTACTATGGTTGGTTTGGCAGTTGAAAGGAGAAGGTGGCAGCATTCAGACCTTACTCCTCAAGTGGCAGACTTCCTTCAGCAGTACAGGAGGCCAGCATCCCTCAAGTTTTATAATGGGCATTGGGACAATTTCTTTTCTTGGTGCATGAGAAATGGGGTGCGGGTACAGGCGCTGTCCTGTGGCATTTCTGCGGTGTGCAATTCCGGTTGGACGGATTCAATGAAGAGCCTATCTGTCTTGGGTTGGGGGGGCAACCTCTGATGGACAGACTCCTCCTGTTCCAACGCGTCTCGCTCTCTACGCCACTGGACTATTCAGATGCTTCACCCTTGGATCTTCCACTGGTTTTGAAATTTCTCTAGGGTCTGTCTTTTGAATTAGTGTAGATTGAGGTGACATTTCTAAATCTGAAGAGTCCTTTTTGTTGTTATCATGGCTGACCACATGTTGGAGGAGGTTGGGGCTCTTTTGTGTAAGAAGCATTTCCTTACGGTTCTGTCGGAGGCTTTGGTGCTTTGCTGTAATCCTGCTTGTCTCCCATAAGTGGCTTCTAAGTTCCACAGTTTACAGTATGCTACTGGGCTTCCATCCAAACCCTTCCTCCCCGAGGAGGAGAGTTGTCATAGGGTGACTGCAGGTTTTCGATTAGTGGACAACTTGTTTGTATGCTTAGGGTCTCCAGGACTGGCAGGAAAGCCTCAGTGGTCTCCCATTAGTGGGTTCTGTTAGGGAGAATTCTCAAGAGTGTTCTAATTCCCTTCTACCTTTAGAGACCCCCAGCACATTTGCTGGACTTTAGGACTTTTAGTTTTTATCCTGGAGAGAGTGAAACCTTTTTCGCACTCTCAGGTATTTTTCTTTGATTTGAACACTGTTTCTTTTGGTTTTAGAGTCTGACAAACTCCATAGGCATCATCTTTTTACATTGTGACACACAACACCTTCAGTGCAGTGGCACAGGGAAGTCCCTTAGATTTCCTAAAGGTTTAAATAACTTCTCTTGGATAAACTACTGTTTCCAAGAGCAGTAAAGTGAAATTGACTTTACTTATCTTTTGTAACTTGGTAGACCCAACACACACTATCTTCCATGGTGTGCTGGAGGGGTTACTTAGTATCCCCTTTGTCTACTTTCTCATGTAACATTTTTATGTTACCCTTTCTACAATTAATGGCTAGTGGCAGTGGTTTACTTTTTCCTACCATTGTGTGTTATTACCACAGACTGAATCCTCAGCTGCATTATTGCACCCATGGGTGGCCATTTTGTCAAAATGGGCCGGTCTTTTCTCGCCATTTCTTGTTGTAAAGGTCCTTCTTGAGATTTACTCTGTGCGCCAAACCAGGTTTGGTCCTTTTGTTCATTTTGTCTTTGGTGGAATTCACTAGTGAAGGCCGCCTCTGGCTGCAGCGTGTCTGGCAGGGCAGGAAACGAGGGAGGTGCTCGAACTCCCTGTGCTTAGTCTCCTTGGTTACAGGAATGCACCCAAAGGTGATTGGCCAGCTGGCTGTCCTTGGAGGACAGACACCCTGCTGTGTGATTGACAGCTAGGCTGCGAGTGAATGGGAGAGACTTGCATAAAAGGTGAGGTCTTTTGCAAGGAAGGCAGAGTCGACCACTGGACGAAGGAATCCGAAAAAGAACTTGGAAGAGAAGCTTGATGCAACTCCTGGACCATTGGTTTGCCCGGTGAAGCCCTGCTGCAGTGCCAAAGCTCCGAATTCGCCTCGACTAGAGAAGCCCTGCAAAGGATGACTTCTCCCCTTGGGTTGGTGGGACCAATCGACCCCAAGGCAAACTCGACTGAAAATCCTCTCTCTACTGACTGTACTTCATTGCTGCTGCAGGAACTGAGTGCCAGGGGACAGGAACACCAAAATCGATTGCATAGTTTTTAAGCCAGACCTGAGCTCCAGGAATATTCTCCGGACTCCCTCGAAGCAGGACTGACCAAGCCTGAGCCACCTCAACAGAGTGCTGCACCCCAGAAGCAAGGAAAGTCCACAATGTGTCTAAGAACCGCAGTGGTGCTATTCGCGAAAAGCAGAAACTGCAAAGTGCCTCTGATTTGAACTTTGCCCATTGCTGACACCGACCTTTGAATCGTAGTGCTGGAGTCCCTAGATGTCCTCCCTCTTGTCCCCATGACTGAGGCCCAGGAACAGCAGGATCTGCCATACTACAACAGGAACAGAACCATTTCTTCAGACCTAAGGTACTGCGAACTAAGGAGTACCTCTTGTTGTGTAGCTTGCTTGATCTCAGTTGAGACTTGCATTGGCTGCCCTTTTGCAGAGTTGTTTGCAGCTTTGCCCTTCACAAGCTTCCCAGCTTGTGGCCCAACAGTGATTTCTTTCCAACAAAACTCTTTTTTTATTTATTTTATTTATTTATATTTATATAGCGCGCAGACAGCCCAGGGGGATTGAGGCGCTGTTACTTGTAAGAGCTTAGTTACAGAGGTACAGGAATGGTAGCAGTCGTTGGTACATTATAAAAACTACAGACATAATTCTATACTTACAGCTTATGCAATTGGTCATTATATTACAGCTTATGCAGTGGGTCATATGTATAGTATTCATGCTGATACGAGGGACCTTATGTGAAGAGGATGGTTTTCATAGCTTTACGGAAAACGATGAGGGAGGCCTCACCTCGGATTGTGGGAGGTAGGGCATTCAAGTGTGTGGGTGCAAGATATGGGAAGCTGGAACCACCCTCTCTGGCTCTTTTTACTAGTGGCACATAGAGCATGTTGGTATAGGGTGATCTGGTTGGCCTTGTAGAGGAGACGAGGTGGATCCTTTGTGAGAGGTAAACAGGAGCAGTGAGGTGAATGCACTTGTGGGTCAGTGTCAGAGCTTTGAAGACGATTCTTTCCTTCATTGGGAGCCAGTGGGCTAGTTTTCTGGCCTCCGAAATGTGTTCTCTTTTAGCAATGCCTTGGGCTGCACGGAGAGCACTATTCTGTATGACTTGTAGCCTCTCCAGGTTTTTATTGGAAGTTCCTAGAAAGGGTACATTGCAGTAGTCTAGCCTGAAGCCAGTGATGGCTCTGGCTATGTTTGTGCAGTTCTCTTTGGAGAGAAAGGGCCTGACTGCGTTGATTAGTTTAGCGTGATATGCAGCTGAGGAGGCTATTGCGTTGACTTGTCTGTCCATGGATAGGTTGGAATCCAAATAGACTCCAAGAGTTTTGACTGAGTCTGAGACAGGTATTTTGATGGTGTCGATGTTGAAGTGACTGAATTGGGAGTCTAGATTTTTTAGCATGTCGGGGGAACCTATCCGGAGGAATTTGGTCTTGTCGGAGTTGAGGCGTAGTCCATTGTCTGCCATCCAGGCTTGGATGGTGTAGTAGAGGTTAAGGTCAAGGAGTCAGTGTCGTAGTTACCAGTGAGGGTGAGGAGGATCTGGGTATTGTCAGCGTAGTTGGTGTAGGAAATACCCATAGCATCGAGGATGAGGAAGAGGGGTCGTGTGAAGATGTTGTGAAGCGTGGGGGAGAGGCAAGAGCCTTGGGGCACACCACAGAGTATGGAGGTGGGTGAGGCGGAGGCTAGGTCAGAGAATACGTGCATGGTTCTGCGTTGTAGGAAGGAAGTGATCCATGCTGTGGCGTCAGGGGAGAACTTGGCAGTGGAGGAAAGGTGGTGGCATAGGACGTCATGATCTACAAGATCGTAAGCCACGGATAGGTCAAGAAGTAAGAGAAGTGTTGGTTTGCCCATGTCTCTAGCATCTTCCATCTGGTTTTTCAGATCAAGTAGGGCGGTTTCAGTCCTGTGTCTAGGGCGGAAACCAGATTGACAGAGTCCCAGGAGTTTGTTCTTTTCAATGAAGTGCTGAACCTGCAGGAAGGCAGCTTTGTCCAGTATTTTGAGGAGGAATGGGACAGTGGTGATGGGTCTATAGTTGTTAGGGGATGTGGGGTCGAGAGTTGGGTTTTTTTAAGAGAGGGCAGACCCAGGCTTCCTTGAGGGAGGCGGGGACTTTCCCTGTGGCAAAGGAGGCATTGACAAAGGCTGTCAGGAAGGGAGCTAGCGCTTCAGCATAGCGCTTTATAACATTGTGCAAGACTTTTACTTACCTTCAAGAATTTCCCAGAACCCCCTCTGTTTTGCATACCAAGTAACTTTGGGTCTCACCCTAAGTTACCAGGGGACTCCAGACGTGGACCCCTTGCTCACTGCTCTTAGAGAGAGACAGCTTCACCTCACTGATGATGCCCAACTAGGCTGAAACACGTGTATGGGGTTGCTGTGGTTCAGAGGAGAATTGCCTAGCATTTCGGTGCTGGACTGCCCCTGGGCAGGACAAAGACTGACATGTGGGGAAATGTCTTCTCTGTAAAAAGAACAGTGAGCTAAAGACTTGGTTGAGACTCTCCCAGGGGCCATCCACCCAAGAACAAGTCAATGGGCTGTGTTCGTACTGGTAGAGAGTTCCCAGACCCCCCCACCCCTGTTTTGCTTACCTTCAAGAAGTGCCTCAGCTCCCCTAGACTTTGCTCAAGTGACATTGGCTGTCCTGGCTCCCTGAAGACTCTTCTAACCTCTGACTTTGTGTTTAACTATCCCTCCAAAAAGTCATACATACCGTACTTGTATAGCTGGGAAAGGCTTAATCTACATTGCATTGCGGGGTTCAAAAGTGCTTAACTGTTTGAGAAACGTGTTAACCATTGTTTCCTTCCCTAACCTTTTCCTTTTTTGCCACAACTTCAGTATTACCATTTAAGTGTGAAAAGTTATATATTATTGTCCACAGTGTCTTAGCAATTGAAGTCACCTTAGGGTGTAGGAATATCTGTGTGCCATTTTATAGGTATCTACCTACTTTATTGAACTGGAGGAGTGTATTCTGAAGTGTATTTTTATTGTTGCCAATTGCTCCCTTCTATAGAAGGCTTATTTTAAAACGGACTTAAATACATTTTGCATCAAGAAACCTTGATTATAAGTGTTATTTGAATACTTGTCACTGTGAAATTCTGTTCCAACCCTACAGCTCACATTGACCCCTCTTGAGATAAGCCTGGCTGCTAAGTCACACTACCAACTTGTGTAGTACAGGCCTATATCAAAGGTTGGGTTGACTATTGCCAAGAGAGCAAGGCTGGTGTATTCTCCCACAGGGTTTACTACATACAAACTTGCCTAACAGGTTCGGACAGTAATTTGCATATAAGGCTGTAGGGGATTCGTTGCTAGAGGAGATTCAGCGGAGGTCACCCACGGGCATGAGGACATCTTGGCTGAACTCGCATATACCATTAATTGTTATGCATCATACAAACGCAATGCTATTGTTATTCTTTCTTCTCCAATTGTAGAAGTAGGAGGGACATGGGGCGATTTGGAGAAGAATGCAAAAAGAGCCATAGTCCTTTGGATGGGTGCTTGGGGGTCATGGAGACCTAGTGTGGGAAAGTAGTACATTGGCTAAGGCCTAATTAGGTCATTCACAGCCATCCTTAACCTAACAGGTCAAGAGCTGGTTCCATGTCAGAAGTGCCCTTTATGCAGGAGAGGGGACATTTTGCATAACTGACAATTTGTAATTTCACAGTTAGTCATTTGACATGTCAAAATGAACATTTCTTTTTTTCCATGATGACCTGGCATTTCATAATTAATTTTATTTTTATGTATTTTATTGGCCATTTGTAAGGCGTTTATGCATCAAGATATTTTAAAGCACCCACTGGGCAAAGGGAAGGGAACAAGAGAACAGCAAGACAATGGAGTATAACAGTGATGAGCAAAAATACAATAGCTTCCCTACTAGGCCTTGTGAACATTCAGAGCGTGGAGGGGAGAGAGAGAGAGAAAAAAAGAGAGGAGGGGATACGTGCTAGAGGTTCCACAGAGGAAGGAAGTGCCAGAGAGCCAGTTGCAAAGGCAACAGGTAAGTGCCAGGCAGTGACCACTTAGTGAAGAGAGGTCACCAGCCAATACCGTACAAAAGTGCAGGCCTGTGAGACAGCATAGGCCAGTTGGTGCCTGATAGTAATTGCATGGGGAGGGCGGATCCTGCGGGCGATTGAACAGAAGGCCAGGACCCAGAAGGACACATAACAGCCAAGGCCACCAATCACAGCGAATGTGGGGGTTTTGCACAGGAGGGAGAGAGGGAAGGAGGAGAAGAGGAAAGTCTTGAGGTGGTTGCAGAACTTGAGATCCAGCTCAAGACGTAGAGAAAGGGGGAGGCTGTCCAGAGGAGGGAGCCAGCCAAGCAAAGAGAATGGCCTCCCACTCTCTGCTTAGAGAAGCACTTGACAAGCAGAGAGTTGGAGCCGGAGGATCAGAGGGATCTGGAAGGAGATTATTTGGTGAGAGCAAGTTTCAGATAGTGGGCTCCCCAGCCCCAGACAGCCTTATGGATGATGCAGAGGGGTTTAAATGTGATCCTTGCAACAACCGAGAGCCAGTGGATAGATTTTAGGGCTGGAGAGATATGGTACCTGGGCTTGAGGCCAAGGACAAGTCTTGCAGCCCTATTCTGGACTAGGGGATGGAGAGAAGAAGAAGGTAAATTGAGGAAGAGGCTTTTATAATAGTCCAGCCTGGAGGGTACCAGAGCGCTGGAGACATTAAGACATTAAGCTTCTGGGGAAAAGTGGTGAAAGGGAGGATGCCTGTGAGGCGGTAGAGTTGGAAATGGGCCTTCTGGGCACGGTCCAAGATGTGAGGAATGAAAGAGAGAGAAGAGTCGGAGATAACTCCCAGGTTTCTGGTTTCAGAGGAAAGTGAGGGGGGAGATCCCATAGAGGGTGGCCAGAGTGAATGGAGAAAAGAGGTAACAGGAGTCCCGATAGGAAGAATCTCAGTCTTGCTGGCATTGAGACAGAGATCATTGGAGGTGCACCAAGACTGAATGGCGGACAGGCAATCGGGAATGACAGCGGAAGTTGGAAGAGATGCAGAGTGTAGTCTGAGCAAGAGTCAGGTGTCCTCAGCATGTAGTGCAGGGAGAAAGTTGAGATAAGGTGAGCAAGATAGGACAGATAGATGTTAAAGAGCCAAGGTGAAAGGATAGAGCCCAGCGGAACGCCACAGGTGGAGGTAGTAGTTCTGGAGTAGAAAGAACCCAGGATAACCTGGGAGGGACGGCTAATATTGACACTTTTCAGATTGTGATGTGACATTTAATAATATTTGACTTGTGATGCCCCATTACACAGGAAATAATGCCCCATTTTAGAATTGTGTGTAATAACTGCATTTTACAATAAGCGACTTCACAATTGTAATTTGTAATTTAGGTTTCTAAGCGCAGACTCGGGATCAAACCTGTGTTGCTCCACATCATCTTGCTTCCAAGGTGAGCACGCTGCCCCTGAGCTATTCTCCAGAGAATTAATGCTTCATGCCCTGAGGGGTGGAATTCCCAGGTATTGGGCTCCCGGAAAGCCTGACTTAATTTCCTAAGCAAAGCAAGGGTGTTAAGGTGGACTTTGAGCAGTGTCCGGGAATTTCAACCTCCGCAAGTGAGAAGACTTTTAGCACCCATGAGGGGAGGGATGCCCGCTCTAAAAAACTCTGTTAGATGCCAATCCTCCTCTTGACACCATGTTGCTACCATGGCACAGGTTGGCTGAGGGAAGCAGGAGAATGTGATGTGTGATGCCGGGGTGTTGTGGAGATACAGCTCAGCGGGGTAGATCCGGTGGAGCCACCCTCACCTCGCCCAGCCAAGAGTCACTGATAAAGAAGAGGCTGTAGGTAGAGGCCTGAGAGAGCAGAGCAGGAGAGGAAGTGGGTTCAAGAGGGAGGCACTTGGCCAAGCAAGCCAATAATGAGGATTCCAAGCAAATGCCAGATAATAGTGCCCGAAATGTACTTGAAATATTTGTTTCCAGTTTGCAGAGCCAAAACGAAGGTTCGGCAAATGAGTAGTTAGGATTTGTTTCCCAAATGACACCACAATTACAGAGGCGCGATTTCATCAATCATGATGCCACATTTTATCATTATTAATGCAGCGCTTCATATTTATTGAAAGCTCAATTACATTTCTTCTTTTTTTAATTTAGGACCATATATTACTCCATTAATGACACATCTTAGCTAGTATCCCTGTATGTTTCAACTAGTAATCCCACAGTATATATTTATTGTAAACCCATTTCACCATGCAAGATCACTATTCACAAAATGATTGCACAATTCATAACATGTGACTGCACTTCTTCCATGTAATGCCACATTTCATACTTGGTGAGGCCCCTTTTCATGTCTAGTGATACCAGTTTTTTTCCTAATAATATTATTATTATTATTATTATTATTATTATTAAATTGCACAAATGTAAAATATTTCTTCGTTGGTACTCTGAGTCTGGCAAATGATTGGTCACATTACGGCATGATCTGGTGAAAAGGTTTTTAGTTCTCTTTGATTTCCTTGAATCATGTCGTTTTCTCTCACAGTTTCCCGTCCTGTCTCCTTTTTTCTTATCCATAGGGTTTTCAGACATGGAAACCCAGATCTTGGCCGAGGTGAGGAAACTGAGAAAGAAACTGCGACAGATCGAGAACCTCGAGCACCTAGACCGGGATCTGACCGAGTCTGAAGTCCGGAAGGTAAGCAAATGTTTTCAAAGGATGGGCATCCACTTTCTCCCTCCACTCACCATCCTTTTCCTTGTTCCTGCTATAAGTTTGTAAAGCCAGTAAATGGGCCTTCCCCAAAAAGAGGTCATAGGATGAGCGGAATCTGAATGTATTCACACATTATGCTGTCCTCCTGAAATGTACATGTTTTATGTGGGAGAGGCATTGCTAGCTGACTTAAGAAGTATAAGACACTCCGATACATGGTTACTGAAGCCTCAGTGGCTCAATGGGGATAGTGTGCTTGTAATGTCACGTAGTGGACTGCAGTGCCGCTAACCCAGACCGCCATAATGTAGGGCGATGTTCGCTGTGTAAGTTAGGTGGTTCCCTAAAGATGGTAGTAGGCTATGTATGTACTGGGTTTCATCTAGTGCAAACCTAGCAGTGAGGTAACTGAGAACAGTAAAACAAGGGGATATAGTAATAAGGTACACTAATATGAATACCCTTTGTGGTGGCCAAGATAGTACACATTCCCAAGGGCCCCTCGGCATCAGCCTCAGTTTGCAGCAAATAAAGGGATGAGACACAGACTGCTGGTAAACCAAGCCTCTTGTATTAGATGGCAAATACACAGCATACAGAGACATTATCTGCGGAGAAGCAGGAAAATAGAGAAGAACACATGTCCTGGCAGTCAGCACACACAGCTCCCTCTAGGTCCCACCTCTAGAGTGCCGGTTTTATAGCATATCATAGGCAAACACTAATATCTTATTGTACTTTCACAATGGGGGTGTTACTTTGCACAATATTGCAGACATTTGTCAAGAACTGTTGACATCTCACTTGTGACCTTGTGACACAGTCTTGCAGGGACATTGTGTTGTATTATGGATAAGCAGCATTCTCAGAAACCTAACTGTTATCTCCCATATATGGGGCTAATGCTATACTAGTAGAGAATACGCAAAAGAGAAGGTCCGCCATGTCATTTGCCACAGGAGGGGTTTTGGGCATGTCCGGGGTGCTGCGTGCAGAGGAAGCAGGGGGAAGTGACGTGGAGGGTCTGAGGCCTAACTGTATGGAAGAGCCTAATGTAGCATAGCATAACATAGCATTGCACAACACAGCATAGCATTGCATCACATAACATAGCATAGCATTACAATCCTGCCACATCACCTTTGAAGGATAGACTGTTAAGTGTACTCCTGGAAGCATATGGAGAGAGGAGATACAGAGGGTTACAGGCAGGGGATATATTTATTTTATTCAAATTTTTGTTCAGCACTGGCCCTATCCAGCAGGTCTTGGAGCGCCTTACAAGGTTTGAAGGTTGAAAAGATGTGTATTGAAACTCAAGTTACAAAATATTTTCAGACCAGAGACATCAACACCATTCTGTGGTGGCCAAGATCGGGCCCCTTCTCAAAGGCCCCTCGGCATCAGCCTCGGTTTGCAGCAAAGAAGGGGATGAGACACAACTGCTGGTAAACCAAGTTTCTTGTATTAGATGGCAAATACACAGCATACAGAGGCACTATCAGCGGAGAAGCAGGAAAATACAGAAGGACACGTGTACCTCCAGTCAGTGCATGGAGCTCTCTCTAGGGCCCACCCCTAGAGTGCCGGTTATATTGCATATCATAGGCAAACACTAATACCTTACAGCACTTTCACATTGGGGGTGCTACTTGGCATGATATTGCAGACATTTGGCAAGAACTTTCGATATCTCACTTGTGACGCCGCCCTGCAGGGACATTGTGTTGTATTATGGATAAGCGGCATTTGCAGAAACCCTACTGTTATCCCCCATATATGGGGCTAATGCTATACATGTATAGAATACATGGAAGAGAAGGTCTGCCATGTCATCTGTGTGAGAAACCAAAGGGTGTTTCACCCGCTAGTCCTCGGGGACTTGACATCTAGGTGACCAGGACACCTCCATCGCTTTAGGATCCAGTTCCTGGGGGTGGACCAGTGCGGGAGGATCACCTGGGTCAGGGTTCTTTCGGGGAGTGGGGGTGAGACATCCGATGGTGGGACTCGGTATGCCCCTTGTTTTTGTTCATCTACCCCATCCTATTTTGTAGGAATTTCCAAAGTCCCAACTCCCCACCCCTTCTTTTTACACACAAATTGGGCTGAGGAAGAGGGGATTACTGAGAGTAACCAGACTAAATCTCTCACATCGTACTGGACATATCCCGTTAATCGGGTCAGGCAAAGCCAGGCACTTTATACTAAGTGCATACATCTGATACCAGTTAGCTCTCCTCACACGAATAAAAGGCAACACCAAAAGACACATTCTGAGCAAGGCAGAACACGAGTACGAGGAGAACTTCCGGGATGAAGGCACACCTACTGGAGCCGAGCAACGGACCAAGGGACAAGAGCAGCGGGCGGAAAAACCTAAGGTTTCCCTACTGCAGTTCATTGCTTACGACAGACCGCGAAAGACACGTAGAGAAAGCCAGATCCCACAAGTGCAGATTGCATTGTGTTTCAAGAACACCAGTGAACCTTCCGGGTGAACGGCAGATTAGGGGAGGCGAGGTCAAGCCTGTGGTACTAACCTGGACACGTAAATTGGAAATCGCAAAACAAGAAAGAAGCGCACACAGCCGGTGAGTTGGCAAGTGACCTGAGAGACCGGTGTGTGTTAAAGCGAATGAAGTAGCAACATTATATCACAAGTGAAGGTTGCATGCATGTGGATGAGACGCAAAGAAAGGCAGATCTGTGAATGAACTTTGAAGTAAAAGGGAGCTGGGAGATCAGTGATAGTAAGTAACAGAGTGGTCCAGCGAAAGGAGTAGCCCATTAAAAAGTTTCAGTCAGTGTCATGCTGCGACCCTGGAGACTGTGGCAGAGGTGGAAGCTTCAGAGACATGGAACCATACAAGCTATCTGCAGAACCAAAGATGCAGTCTAGTCCTCATTCAACATGGCTACCGTTTCTATAACCACGCACCATGCAGTAGGAACTGTGCTTTGTATCCGTCCTCTGTGAAACTCGCTGTTGCTGTTGCATTTCGCTCATAGAGAAGCTCTCTCTACCTCTTTGTTCTGTGCTAACCCCCCTTCACAAGACTCTTGTGTCTTGCTTTCTGCTTGGATTTCTATGCTTTTGTCTTACTGCGCTTTGCGGTTTCATCTGATGGCACCATGCCTGCCAGCTTTCATGCTCGTGTTCTCCTGACGTAAGGGTGCTCCTTCTTTTCCGCCCTCGGGCCGCTCACTTTCTTTCTTCCGTTCAGGCTCTATCAGTCACTTTAGTACTGATATTCGTACTATCCTACATCTTCTATTCTTTCGCGCCTCCTCGCGCTCTATCTTCTGCGAGTCTTCGCTCTCACTCTACTTAGCTTCCTTACCTGATTCCTTCCGCTCGCTTACGAGCCCTGTATCTTCTTACCTACCTGCTCCGGTATCCCGCTCTCCCAAGGATTGATCAGAGCTGATCTGACATTGGAGTTTATATCCAGCTGCATAGCACTCCTCAACTATACAACCCAAAAGCGCTCCCCTTCTATCCTTGGAAGGACGGTATGTGGTATAAGGAACCTGTGCGGACTACCGATTGGGGTCAGAGACTTACCTCAAGTTATTCATCCTACCGGAAACCATCCTTCTGGGTTTGTTAAACCAAGAGACTGCAAGCAGGCTTCCAGATTCATCTTACCAGGGTTTTTTGTGCTTACAAGCTTTTTCCGTGGTGCTGGGCTGGCTCCTCGGTCTTCTCTCTGGCGTAGGTCCCATACCTGGTCAAGGTGGCCTCCGGGGGAGCTTGTCCCTTCTTGCACGATAAAAAAGAAAAGAAGACAAGGGAAAAGAAGACCAAGGGAACAAGGAAACCAAGAAACCAAGAAAGAAGGAACAATCTGAATCCCGGGACAGCTCATCGGAAGATAGAGGTGAGGTGGAGGCTCGGGAGGGTTCCCCTATTCAGGACAGAAAGGTACATTGTTTGAAGCTAATAGGCGAACACATGGCAAAAGTGAATTAAGTGAGAGTAAACGTGAACTTTAAAGTCAAAGTAGTCCTGCAGTGGTCTGTAAAGCGAGCCACGTACATTCGAAAGCCTTCGACATTACCGCTATAAACCTACTATAGTGCTGCACCCTCTAATCGGATCCCAACCGACTCCGCACCCGATGGGGTAATCAACACGGTACCTATACTGCCACAGCACCTTCTTGTGCACTCTGCTTTAGCACCTTGCATCAGAAAAATCTTCACATGTGTGCCTGCTTTGACTTTGCAGCTATTCTCGTTGAGCAACTGATTTTGTGAAAGTAGTCAGACCTACCTCACTATTGCTAGCCTACGCTAACCTGATGTTTTTCAATTTTGCACACGTATTGCATTGACTGTGCACTCTGCTGTTGTACCCGTGCACTCAAAAATCAAATGTGTTTTTCCCTATTCATCGCCTTCAGACTTGCCTAGCAAACTTTATCACTGCAGTAGCCAGACCTACTTAGCAATTGTTAGACCAGCCTAATCTGATTGGCATTATTAATAGTACCTATTTAGATCTACGTATTGATGTACCACCTGTCTCGCGCCCTCCGCCATTGCACCCTGGCGTACAAAATTCTACTATGTTTGATTACTGTCTTACTGAAACGCTGATCCTAACTTAGCAACTGTTGTGCAAAAAGAAGCTAGACCTCTCCAGCCATTGCCAGCATTTGCCAATTTCTTTGACTGCCTCAGTTATTGCCAGATATTGAAATAACTCCCAGCATTGTTGGATCATTGTCCAAACAAAGTAGCCAGATCAATTGCCATTACCTGCTTATTCCAACCTTACAGGCTGCATATGACGCTGCCAGCTATGATGAGTACTACCAGTGGTGTTACTCCATTGTCACCTACCTAGGGAATTTATCAGCCCACTGCCTCTAACATAGGGTATCAATTAGGTCAAGACCACCCTAACACAGAACCTACGGTATAACCCTATAATCCTAGAGCAGGACTGACCAACCCTGTACCGCCATTCAGCCTGTCCACACTGACCCTATCTCAGTAGTTCACTCCTCATGTATCCCGTCAGGCCGGAGATTCTGCCCTGCACGGCAGGCGCATTCACCCAGGTGGGGAATGGCCTCGCCCGACTCTGGTGCCCCAGACACCATCACCTCCCATGCCCAACTCCCTTCCTTCCCAAAGCAACACCATTCCCTGCCCTATCGGTACAGCCTCACACTGGTACACCAGCTACGATGCAGCCTAGAGACACCACACATGCCACTCTTCAAGTTAGCTTTGCATCTAACCATCAGCAGACTAATATTAACACTAAGACAGCCAACGTCACCACACACCTTTGCTTAGATACTTTGAACCTCAGCACTGGAACACGACTCACACCACCACCCTCTACCTGCCCTATGCTAGGTATTAAAGGATATTTAGACTCTCCTCTTGAACCTGCCTATACCACCCATGTGGTCTTACTAGGGCTTCATCCTACACTTTGCCTTCCCCCACTCTACCGACACTACAGCAATCTCCATCTCCCAACACAACACTCAAGACAACAACCTCACTGAAACAAACGCACCTAATATCTACAAAACCGTCCCAACCTTGGGTAACATACCAACAGGAAACCTGCCACCACACAGCCTCAGGCCCCACCCTTTCATTAGCCATCCCAGAAGGATACACAATTTACAGGAAAGACAGAGTGGACATCAAAGGAGGTGGAGTAGCTCTCCTGGCCAGAAATACCTTTGATCTGAGAATAGCAGCAGAACACCCCTTCACCTCAGGTGAAGTAATCACCTTGAAAATCGCCTTCACCCATACCTGCACCCTCACACTTCATAGTCTACAGACCCACTGGCCCACTATCTTCCTTTGAAGATGACATTTCTTCTCCCTTAGCCTCCAAAACGAAACCCCTATCTAAGGCAATCGTCCTAGGTGACTTCAACTTGGGCCTGAACGACCCTCTTGACACCCAGGCTCTCCTCCTGGCCAATTCAATGAAAGCCCAAGAGTTCACTCGTCGCATCTCCCGTCCTACCCATGAAAAAGGACGCACCTTAGATTGGCTTGCAGACAACAATTGTGCCACAAACATTCTAAGCAACACCTATGTCCACGGTCGGACCACAACACCGTCCTCTTTGCCACCACGATAATTACCAAACCTGCCAAATCCAGCATACTGACATCAACTCTCCCTTCAAGAAATCCAAAAAAAATCAGCAAAGGCATGTTACCCCCCTGTTGCAATTAACTGACATGACGAACCTACGTGCCAATCCGACTCTACTATTCACACTATACAACAGAACTATGATAGCTGCCATCGACAAAGTAGCTCCACTTAAATCCCAAAAAAGCGAAACCAATAGCACATGCCAACCGCTGGTTTACCCAATGACTTGCACATTTTACGTGCGGCTAAAAGTTCAGCTGAAAGTAACTGGCTAAAAACACAATCAACAATAAATAAAGCCCTTGCTAACAAATACTAGGAAGCAACCTTGAAAGCTAAAGGCGACTCCTGTAACCAGAGTATCCAGACTGCCCGATCGAATTCTGGAGAACTATTTGCTATACTACGTGAGTTAGAATCTTCAGTCCCCACCCCGGACCATTCTATCAAAGACCAGCAATGGTGCTCTAATGTTCAAAAGGCCCTAGCTGCCAAAATTGCCCTCCTGCAGAACAAAATTGACATCAAGAAAACTAAACTTAATCACAGCACACTTCACTGATCCCTCTACTCAGACACAAATCGCCAACAGATTTGCATTCACACCCTTAACTACTCAAGAAACCATAGAAATTATCAAAGGCTTAAAGCCCTCAAGATGCAAAGGGGACTAGTGCCCTGCCACCCTTATCAAAGAATGTGCTAATGAATTAGCCCCCTTCATTACCACACTCATTAATACATCCTTTGCCACAAGCAAAGTACCACACGACTTAAAAGAAGCTTGGGTACTACCCTTGTTAAAAAAGCCTACACTGGACCCTAACATTCCAACTAGCTTTAGACCAATCACCACAGTGCCATTTTTACTAAAAATCATTGACCGTGTTGCCTATCTACAGATCCAAAATTTCCTGGAAACTAACAAACTTCTAGGCCTGAGACAGTCTGGATTCCGCCCAGGACATGGATCGGAAACGGCACTCTTGGATCTAAAAACCCAAATAGACCAATTCTTGGATAAAGGCAACCTGTGTATCCTCCTCTTGCTCGAGTTATCCGCAGCATTTGATCTGGTTAATCACAAAATCCTTTGCCACCATCTAGAAACAGCCACCCACTTCTCTAACGAATCAATTGAATGGATCAAATAATTTCTGTCTAACTGTAACATGAGGGTCTTCTCAGCCTCGTCAGTGGCCCCCCAACCTTGATATGCTGTGGTGAACCCCAAGGCTCCTGTGTGTCACCTACCTTCTACAACATATCCACAAAGCTCCTCTTTGACAAGTTAGACAAACTGGGTGTCACATATCCAAACTATGCAGATGACACCCAGATACTCTTGCCCATCACAGGATGCTATGATACCGACTCAAAAATTGTCAAAGAAATATACCTAATGATCCAGGCCTATATGGCACAAAATGAATTATGCCTCTATGATGAGAAAACAGAGTTAATCATCATTGGGAGTACAACCAAATGAAACAACCTTCCACAACTTTACAAATCCTTTAACATCGATGGTAATACCATCAGCGTTGCCAAGGAGATAAAAACGCTAGGGGTCTACATCGATCCCACTCTCACTAGACAGGTCAATGCTGTTGTCTCATCTGCAGCATACACATTCAAACTTATCAGAGTCAGCAGACCATTCCTCTCCGCAGACAACTGCATCACGCTGGCCAGAGCACTGATCTTATCCAGAATTGACTACTGCAATTCACTCTTCGCTGGAACTAACAGTAGAAATGTTAGCAAACTCCAGGTGGTGCAAAATAATGCAATTAGGGCAGCTCTTAATATACCCAGACATGAACACATCTCTTACACTAGATGACACATCCACTGACTTCCGGTGCACGACAGAATCAAATTGAAAATCCTCTCACTCACCCACAAATGTGTCTCGAACAACGCTCCAGCCTACCTCTGCAATCAAATCTCTAAAGCCCAATCCGCCAGACCAGCACGCTCCCAAAATTCAACCTAATCTTCACACTGTGATTCAAGAAACAGAAAGCAGGCGCATCTAGCTTCCCTGTGGTCGCGGCCAATTTGTGGACTACCTTGCCATCATCTTTGAGGAATGACACTTCCCTATGGTCATTCGGTAGAGACCTAAAAACCTTGTTCTTCAAGCGAAACTCTCCTTAAAGAATATTGCAACAAACCTATCTAGCTCATATCCATACTAGGGACCATGTGGCCGCAATGAGTTAACTGCAACGTTCACACAGCAAATGAAAACCTGGTTAATGCTTGCAATGTAATGCCATGTAATGTATGTCTGAAACTTTCTCTGTAACTTACGTATCAAGAACCACATGTATGTAACCAATTTCTTCATGTGCCTAGAAACCTCTGGTTTATGTGCGCTATGTAAATGTTCAAGTAAAATAAATGAAAGGGGTCGGACCACGTCTGAGCCCAGCAGAGGGGGACCTACATGAACTGTGTGCTGTAAGGTCTGAGCCCGGCACAGGGGGACCTTTGTGAACTTTTGTTTGTAATATAATTTTGAAAGTCAAGAAATAGACTTGTGAGTCCAGGCAGGCCTCAATCCACGGTTTGAAACTCCTTAGAGTGTTAGAAACCGAGGCGCAGTGTGTCATCCTGCCTACAAGGACAGCCTTACTCCGTGAAGTTTAACGTGAGGAGGAGAGCTGGTTCAACTACCTATTCTTTTGAACACTGATTTTGCCTTTGCATATATTTCTCCTTTTTTTTACACTTTTTTTGTACAACAGATAGGGGAGGCATTATTCTTTTGTTAGCATAGACCATTTTGAATTGACGACTCCACTAGGTATCATTGATTTGTATTCACAAACGATTTGACCGGTAACAAGAGGCTATCACTAACCTGAACCAGATACCGCAACTGGAGATTGAGAAATCCCCCTGACCACCTGTTCCTCTTGTCCCAAAAGACAATAGCTGGAAGGAAAGGGTGCCCAGGAAAACCCTCTGGGGTAGGAAACCCTGATGTCTGGAGTCTTCGGTCTGTGTTGTTACTTTTCCTTTCTAGGCGCTGCTGGGAGAGGCTGAGGTGGCTCACCGTTAAACTGAGGATGGTGTTTCTGTAAGGAGGACAGGCAAAAGGTAAGTAATCTGTGGAATCTAGCCTAAGAGGCTAAAAGATTGCTAACTGTACCCTTTATGTCTTCATTTAGGTGTTCATAAAGGAGAAAGGACATGCTCTGGAATCTCCTTCTCCCGACTGCAGAAGGAAGCAGGACCTGGTTAGCCATGGACCGGGAAGGAGAGGGGGGGTAGGAGAGAAGCGAAGGAAGCCTCACCTGGTCCAGAGTAAATAGAGTCTCCGGGAGGCCATTCGGGAAGAGAGTTTCGTCTGTGCTCAGAGGTCAGTGAGAGAGCCTTTCCCTGTTGCCAGAAAGAGAGAGAAAGTGAAATGGTCAGATGAGAACAATGTAACGGCAGTGTGGATACGAGTTACGTGTCTGCACATACCGTGTCCGTCTGTGTGGAGTCAGTGGCTGTGATATGTACTGGGATGGAAGGAAGCGGGATACCGAGATCAGGATTCCTAATGTACAGAAAGAAAGTTAGTTTACACAGAATGTTAACAGGAAAAAACTACAATATGAAAGTCACTCGAACTCATGAAGCGTCTCTAAGGAGAGTAGCGACGCGCTGCTCCGTTGTCCACGGCTGCTTATATGCCCTGTCCGGACCCAGCGTGGGTGGAGCCAGGAAGTTGTCTTGAATGCATGGAACCACTGCAAAGATGTGTGTCGCTTCAGGTGCCATCTTGGGAGAGGCATGGGCAACAGTACACCGTCCCATCCTATGCCTCCACCAAGACCAGTGCTCCAAATGAGATGTGACAGAATGCCCCCTTCCAAGGGAGCGCATCCCGATATACCGACAATGGAACTGACGCACCAGATGGGGAGCGTAAACTACAGAAGCGGGTTCCCAGGACCTATCAGCTGGAATATAACCCTTAAAGTCCACCAGATACTGAGGCGACCCCTGAAATATCTGGATTCACAGATACCGGAGACTTCAAGCTCTGGCCCCACGTTTACGTGGATTTCTGACAGCAGGTATCCCTCCAACATTTGATTCAGCCGCTCCATTTTTTGTCCATTAGTTTGGGGATGAAAGCCAGAGCTTAACGCGCGTTTGATGTTAATACCAGTACAGATGTGTTGCCAATAGCATGATGTGTACTGAGGATCCCTGTCCGATACGATGGTATCTGGTAGACCATGTCATGAGAAAATGGTCTCAATAAAAATCCGGGCCATGCAAGCTGCCATGGAAACTCCTGGAAGGGGTACAAAATGAGCAAGTTTTGTAAAGTAGACTATAGTAACCATTATTGCAGTCGCACCCCGAGACGGGGATAAGTCGACAATGAAGTCTGAGATTATTAGCCAGGGTTTGTCAGACACAGGCATCTTGACCAGATGGCCTGGAGGAAATGATCTGGGTATCTTGGTCTGAAGACAAATGGAGCAGGATGACGCATAATCTTGGACATCGGCAGTCAGCGTAGGCCACCAGAAATGCCTCTGATCCAATTCAGTGATGTTAGTGATGCCTCAGTGACCAGCGGCTTGGGAATCGAGGCTCATGCGTAGGATTTTAACTTGGAGGGAAGTGGTCGGAGCAACACCTCGTTACCCCAAAAATAGCCCCTTTCTGGTAGCAAATTGTGTTTTTAAGATAGTCGTAGACATTCGTCTTCGTGTTCCTTGGAGGCGAGCCTGATCTTTTGCAGAAAATCCGTTACCACATGTAGAATTAATGCCTTGGGGAAGACCTTTTCCAAGTGAAACCTGGCCGCAAGTCCTTCCTTGACAAGGCATAGGCCTGGAGATTGCATCTTCGCGGAAGGAATGTGAAGATGATGTTGTATGGTGAGAAAAAGTGAGCCCATCTAGCCTGCCGACTATTTCTGGTCTGCGCATATTGTAAACCCTTCAGATTCTGGTGATCGGTCCTCACCTCAATTGGGAATCGGGAACCTAATAGCAAATGTCTCCATTTCTCAAAGGCTCTTTTGATTGCTAACAGTTCCTTTTCCAGAATTGAATAATTCAATTCTGATGGTGCCCGGGTTTTTGACACGTAGGCGACAGGACATTCTAGTCCTAGGTCAGTTTCTTTCAGAAGAATGGACCCAAGGGCATGATGGGAGGCATCAGTCTGCAAAATGAATTTCTTCCCTTGATCTGGAGTGATCAAAATAGGAGCGGTGGAAACAGAGGCTTGAGATTTTCAAAGGACATTTGGACTTGGGAATCCAACAGGAAAGGAACTCCTTTCTTGAGAAGCTTGGTGAGGGGTAATATGATGGCAAAGCAGTGTGGAATGAATTTCCTGCAAAAGTTTGCGAAACCCAAAAAGCGCTGCACCTCCGTGACTGTGGATGAAGGAGGCCAATTCCGAACTGCAGTAACCTTAGCTGGATCCATCGAGATGCCCTTGGCAGACAACACGTACCCCAAGTAGGTGACTTGACATTGATTGAAATCACACTTTTCTAGCTTACAGTAAAGATGGTTCTCCCGAGTCGACCCAACACTAATTGGAAGTGGCGAATGTGATCTGTTTCTGTAGCAGAAAATACCAGGATGTCATCTAGGTATGCCACTAAGAAGTGCAACAAAAAGAGGTGGTTCTTGAATGTCTGAAAGATAACTGGGGTATTGGACAACCCAAAAGGCATTACGTGATACTCAAAATATCCGAAGCAGGTTCGAAATGCCGTCTTCCATTCGTCCCCTGCTCTAATTCGGATGAGATGATATGCCCCTCGTAGGTCCAACTTGGTATACATAGTGGCTTCTTTCACCGCCTCGAGGATATCAGGGATCAGGGGCATAGGACACCGATCGGGGATGGTGATCTTATTAAGCCCTCGAAAGTCGATGCAGGGACGTAATTCTTCAGTATTTTTCTTCGGAATGAAGAAAAGTGAAACTCCTGCTGCAGAGGTGATTCCGTGATTCACCCGTTCTGTAAATTGCTCTGAAGGTGTTCCTTAATTACTGACTTCTTCTTTTGCGACAAAATGTATATTCTCCCAAAGGGAATGGGCTGATCAGGTTGCAAATCGGTACTACAGTCATCCCTCCGATGAGGGAGTTCAGAGAATCGCGGGGAGGCAAATACCTCCTGATAGGAAGCATAGGGTTCGGGGAACCCGCACACATGGCTCAGAATGGTGGTGTTGGTTGAGAGTTTTGAACAGGATGGCGAGGTATGCATACCCACAGAGCCTTGTGAAAAACAATGGGGGAAGACAATGTTCCGATCCCAGGAGTAAGGTACCAGCAGTCCAATTGACGTAGGGGTTGTGCTGGTGTAATCAGGGTAGACCTGAAATTATGGGGTGGTGAGCGGCCTTGATCATGTCGAAACTAATGACTTCCTCATGAGATGAGATTAACGTATGTAAGGGTATGGTCTGTTCTCGAATAGGACCGAAAGTAAGGGGACTCCCATCCAGGCTTTCTATAGGGATTGAGATTTACTTGGGGGTACAAGTAATTCCCCTACTTGCAGGCCCACTGGTCGTCTATAAAGTTGCCTATGGCGCCACAGTCTTCTAGTGCAGGAACATTATGTAATTCCTGATCTCCCAAAAGAATGTTCACCTGCAATACCACCATTGGGGTATCTATTGTGTCAGTATTATTGTATTGACCCTGGGGAACCCTGGATGTCGTCCTGCATCGCGGTTCCCCCTACGACCGGGATTCTGCGTTTCCCTGCCTCCTGGGGGGTGCAACAGGGCATTCCCTGACCAGGTGATCTTTGTAACCGCAGTACATATACAAACCCTAAATTCGTCACCTGTTTCATTCCTCTGAGGAAAGTGGTCCCCCGGCTACCCCAACTGCATGGGCTCTTCTACCGTCAAGGTTTGAGGAGAAATCGTAGAGGAGTCAGGATGATTCCTGGCCATCCTTCCCCTCCTTCTCTCGTTGATCCTTTCCTGGAGCCGATAGTCTAGCTACATTGCTAGATAATTTCAGCCAAATTCATTGGGCGAGGAATCCTTGGGACCTCATCCTTCAAATCCTCTGTGAGTCCTCTCCGGAAGAGTGTAATCCAGGTGTCATCGGGCCATGCAGTGTCAGTTGACATTTGTTTAAATCGAGTCACATACGTCTAAAGATCTTGAGAACCCTGTTTGAAGTCTAATAAACGCTCATATGAGGAGACTGTTATTTCTTGCCGGCTAAACATGGCTTTCAGGCTATTGACAAAAGCGGGATGGGAACCGAGAATGGGGTTATTCGTGCTCACTAAAGGTGTGGCCCAGGCCACAGCTGCTCCTGTAAAATGGGAGATCATGTGGCCTACTTTATCTCTATCTGTAGGAAAGAAGGTAGCCTTAAAGGCGAACTGGACCGTGCAAGCTTCGAGCAACTCCTTAAGCTTGTGAGGGTTTCTGTCAGACTTACCCCCAGGCAATGGACCCAGGGGAATCTCTGACCCCTGTGGAGCTCAGGCAATTTGTTGTCGGAGGTAAGCGTTTTCTTGTTTTAAACCTTGCACCTCCAAGGTGAAGGACTGTATTGCTGCCACCAGTTGTTGCATCTGATCCATGTCTGCACTAACAGCCTTGTCTGTTCGGGCGTCGCTATCTATCATTGATTTGCATTCACAGACGATTTGACAGGTAACAAGAGGCTGACACACTAACCTGAACCAGATACCGCAACTGGAGATTGTGAGAAATCCCTCTGACCACCCTGTTCCTTGTGTCCCAAAAGACAATAGCTGGGAGGAAAGGGTGCCCGAGGGAACCCTCTGTGGTAGAAAACCCTGATGTCTGGAGGCTTCGGTCTGTGTTGTTACTTTTCCTTTCTAGGCTCTGAAGGGGAGAGGCTGAGGTGGCTCGCTGTTGAACTGAGGAAGATGTTTCTGTATGGAGGACAGGCAAAAGGTAAGTAATCTGTGGAATGTAGCGTAAGAGGCAAAACGATTGCTAACTGTACCCTTTATGTCTTCATGCGGTAGTTAGTAAAGGAGAAAGGATGCGCTCTGGAATCTCCTTCTACCAACTGCGTAAGGAAGCGGGACCTGGTTAGCCACGGACTGAGAAGGAGAGAGGGGGGGGAGAGAAGAGAGGGAAGCCCCACCTGGTCCAGAGTAAATAGTCTCCCGGACAGGGGATTCCTAATGTACAGAAAGAAAGTTAGTTTACACCGAATGTTAACAGGAAAAAAACTACAATATGAAAGTCACTCAAACTCACGAAGCGTCTCTAAGGAAAGTAAAGACGCGCTGCTCCAATGTCCACAGCTGCTGATATTCCCTGTCCGAACCCAGCGTGGGTGGAGCCAGGAAGATGTCCTGAATGCAGGGTAACACTGCAAAGATGCGTGTCGCTTCAGGCGCCATCTTGGGAGAGGCATGGGCAACAGTACACCGTCCTCTTCTACGCCTCCACCAAGACCAGCGCTGCAAATGAGATGTGACGCTTGACTGTTTTGTTTATTGTTTGATGGTTGAGACTACTCCCAACTTAGTTATAGTGCCAAATAGGATTTTCCTCAACCCCAATAAAGGTTTTACAAATTGTATCCATTGTGTCAGTGTCAATACTCCTGATACCATGCCTTCCCTACATCTGCCACAGGGGGGGTGGTTTGGGCATGTCCGGGGTGCTGCGTGCAGAGGAAGCAGAGGGAGGCGACATGGAGGGTCTGAGGCCTAGCTGTATGGGAGAGCCTGCTCAAGCATACCATTGCATTGCATAACATAGTATTGCAACGCATTGCATAACATAGCATTATAATCCTGCCACATCAACCCCCCATTTGATCGTCCCTGAGACAGAGTGTAGAGCACAGGGTGCCGGATTGTTGCATAATCTCAATCAAAGATACCCTTGTATATAGGTGACATAAGGATAGGGTGGGGAGGCACAAGGATTGCTACTGAAAGGATGTTGTTCTAGATACAGAGATCGTGGGCCTAAAAGGTTCTAATTCAAAAATTCAGCCCATTCGGTGTTGGACATTTGACCTAGCACATCTTTAATTTCCTGTTCATTGGAGGCGTCTTTTGAGGCATCCTCTTTAATTTGAGATGTCTCTATTTCAAGTGGCAGCAGTCTGGCCTCGGTGGGCAAGTGAGCCACCTGTCTAGCACAGCATTACAGAAGGCAGCGAATACGAACAACTATCATTGCAAAGGCGGAAATTATAACCACAATCATTAAATACCAAGTAGATTGGAAGAGCACAGTGAACCAAAAGTGTTTGAAACCGATGAAAGAAATCAGAGCGTGTGGAACAAATGCAGTCGGTATCTTCGGAGGTAATATATTGGCATAGCTGGGGTAGAAGAATCCCTGGGGAAAGGGGTGGGTCATATTGGGATAAGAAGAGTCATTAATCAGGAGGTCATAACACCATTCAGCAAGATTGAATGGGGCGTGGTTGAAGGGAATCCTCCCCACTGCCATACATATGGGGATGGGAGCATATATAGCAATCAGAGGCATTCATTAGGTCAGCGTAGGGCCAAGAGAAGTTGAGCAAGGTTTTGGTGTCTGGGTAGAGGATGGTGGATGTAGGGTGAGGCAGAACAATTACCATGGTAATGAACAGCAACATGGTGCAAATACCTCAAAATTACTAATGCTATATGTTTTAGGCTACGGCAGCGGTGAGTGGGCTCTCGTTCCGTGGGTACGACGCAACGCTTGCTGACATGGGTGAGGCCCTTTCGTCTATGTGGGCGGTACGCGTCGCGCATGTCCCACGACATCACCAGGCCCCAGGTCCTTGGTATAAAGAGGCAGACAGGGCATACTGGCGCTGTTCTCTCAACGGTCCTTCATGCTTGAAGCTCCGTTACCGGAATCCAGGTGTCAGAACCTTTTTTGCATTCATGCTTAATTTCTCTAGGTAGCTAGCCTTTGATGTTTAGTGTTTCTCTTTTCTTTGCTTCTACCAAAGCCACAAGTTGTATGCTCCAGTATAGGTCCAAGGCTGGGTGCAATATACCTGCAGGTGTAAGCCTCTGCTCCGGATATCTCAGGTGAAGATCTCTTGTAATTATATTGTTACTGTTTTTAAGGATCTACCTTTTGTCCCCCGATTGCAGCTCCTGTACCTTTGTTTGATTGTCATAAGGAAGGGGGAGTGTCAAGTAGCACTCCTCTCTCTTTGGGAGGGTTCGCCCTTTGTGTTATTTTATAGTGGAACAAGGGGTCGTCCCTTGAAGGTAGGAGTGTCTCTATCTTCAGTGGCTCCTGAGGACTTTTTCGCTCCATCTACGACTTGACTGACAGATTGTGAGAACCTAGTTACTTCCTGAGCCATGGAAACAACCCTCAAATAATTAGCGTCCTCCGTGCTTAAACTCCAAAAAGAGATGATGCCCTCACGGCAAGAAAATGCTATATTATATCAGTCCATAACATCCTTACAAGGGACGGTCAAACAGTTAACCAAGACCAAGCTTCCTTCCAGTAATTCTGGGGTTTGGGGAATGCTAGACCTTCTACCAGTGTCCCAACTCGCTCTGATTCACGACCCTTTCTACCTCCTACAACCTTGCCACCACCTAACGTCGTACCAGGCGTTCCATCCCCTCCAAATATAGGGGGGAGCCCTAGTGAATTCAGGTCCTTTTTGACCCAATGCAGGATACATTTTCTGAACATCCCCTAGATCTATGCGGCCAATCAGGCCAAGGTGTCTTTCCTTTTGTTTAACCTTGAAAAGACTGCTCTCGCTTGGGCTACCCCGTATGTTGATGGTAACAAGATTATGCTGGATTTCTAGAGGCCTTTGGCACGATGTTTGACCGTCAATATGCAGGTCAGTCCATTCTTAATGAACTATTATATATAAGACAAGGTAGTCAGGACCTTCTCATCTATATTGCCCATTTCAGAGGATTAGTAGCACACACCAGTTGGCCTGATGATGCTCAATTGACTATCATTTACAAAGGATTAAGGTAAGATCTTAAAGACGCCTTGACACTCTAACAGAATACATAGCTCTGGAAGGATGGCCAGGAGATTAGAACCTAGGAGACCCTACCCCAAGTGGGAAAAAGAAACTCCTTTGTCTAATGATCCTGAACCAATGCATTTAGGGAGCACTTGTGGACCCATTGAGTACAAAGAAAGGGAATGACAACAGCGTTTGCACCTTTGTTTCTATTGTGGGGACCCCGGGCACTCAGTGAGAATATGTCCAAAGAAACCTCTTAATCCTCCGGGAAATGCCAGAACTCGCCCTCAATAGGGAACCAATCAGCGAGTAGACCCTTTCTTGGTTCCCCCATGACGTCATGTTCCCTGATGCCCATCCAATCACCTAATTTCTTTGTTTTTATGGATCTCTCCTTAAAAGACCAACTATGGGACCATGTGCTAGCCTTTATAGATAGTGGGGCTACATGGAACTTCATTGATTTAGCATTTGCTCATAAACACAATATTCCCATGAAATCAAGACCCAAGTCCGCACCCATCATGTCAGTGGATGGATTGCCTCTCATATCTGGTCCTATTTCTCTACAAACCCAAGCCCTGTCGATGGTTTGTACTCAGTATCATCATGGAGTTTTAGGTTTTTATGTGATTGAGGCCCTTCATTTCCAGGTTTTACTGGGTACTCTCTGGTTGCGGCAACACAACCCGTTCATTGATTGGAGAAGCCAAACTCTTACTTTCCAAGAAACAACATGCCGCTCAGGTTGTTCATTCCTGTCCCCCCACTCACACACACTTTCAAGCCCATATCCGCTCTTATCATATTCAGTGTTTCGGCTATCCATACAAGCCTTCCTTCTGAATATACTGAATACTCATATTTATTTGACCCAAAAGGAGCAGATAAATTGCCCCCACACCCGGGAAAAAGATTGTCATATCGAGCTCCTGTCATGATTCTGCGCCGTAATCCGCCTCTACCGCGAAAACAGTGTGTATCAGCCACTTCTTTCCTGCAATGCTGGCGGTGGCTATGGCATCTAGGCAGCTGCAACATAAGCAAGCGTTGTATCGTAGCTGCTGCTTGCTCGTGTCGGGTTACTACAGCATCACCATGGTTACCCGAAGCGGCGCGTAACGTCAACACGTCACGCCCTCTTTCCTGGTCCTTTAAAGAACCACTGCTTAATGGCGCTGGTGCTTCTGATTGAAGTAAGTACCCGCACGTCTTTAGCTCCCGTGTCCCTTGTCTTTTGATTACTCTCTTTGACCCCTGTTTACGCTTAAAGGATTTGTTTTGGATCTTGATTTGGTACCTCTGCTCTCCTGATTACACAGTAACGAACCTTGGTGTGTTTTTGGACTGCTTTCCGGAATATCCCCTGTTGTAGTTTCTATCATTATGTGGATTTGTGGATCTTGATTTTCTGCTGGATCTTTCTGAGCCATGTTGTGGACTGGATCATGGACGTTATGCTGTTTCTCTGTGCACCATCCCGTCGTTAGTGTGCCTCATGCCACCCGGGAGTAGACCCTTACTAACCATACTTATCTTCCTTCCCTTTCCGCTTTTGTTTTGCCCTGGAACTATTCTTCTGGCCATTTCTTCACTCAAGACTACGTTCTATGCACACATAGGTAAAGCACACACCTGTAGGGATCATATATTTCTTCCTACCACTCCAGTCATTTCATGTTTCTTCACTCTCTTGTCCATTTAGAGTGAAAACCGAGTCCTTCTAACACCCGAGGGAAACCCGAAATACCGGCTAACCCCAGGCTTCACCAGGTTAGTACTGATCTCATTTTCGTACATTACATATGTACGTTATAGAATCCTTCTTTCCACAGCTTGGCGTGTGCCTGGTGGTACCTTTGCTCTTTCATTTGATCTTCACTTCTGTTTGTGTTCAGTAAACAAACAAAGAGGGGTTTATCCAGGGGAAGGTCACCCTCATTGAGGAGACCCAATCTTTTGTTTGGGTTTGCAAGATCACCAGGAGTGAACATTGGGTCCATTTACCTGTTCCGTGGTGAGTATTGACAGAATCGGAAGCCTAAAATGGACGAAGCTGATACGCTAACCACTCTTATGCAGCTTGTTTCTGATTTACCGAACGACATGACTGCTACCATAAAGCAATACATTTACGGATGGAGTCCTTACAGGATTCAATGCAACCTCAGCCGCAGGTGGATGGACAGGCTGGAGCCGTCACAGCAGGTCCAGCATACCCTCTACCTAGACGAAATCCTGTGCCAGTAATAATGTCTACTCAATTCACATTAGCCCCACAAGGTTCAATGGCGACCCAAAGACATATTGGACATTCATGAACCAATGCAAAGTGCATTTCCTGTGTCGTCCAGCTTTGTTTCCTGACTCTACCACAAAAGCAGCCTTTGTCCTTTAATATCTTGGAGGTACTGCTGCTGCCTGGGCTAACCCACTGCTAGAACAGTTGCTTGTGCTTTATGATTGTGATGCCTTAATACCAGCAATGAATCGAATTGTCTTCGATACACGTTACAAAACCCAAGCCACTGACTTGGAGTTTCTTAATCTCAAGCAAGGTGATACTCCATTACTTTCATACCTTGCCAGGTTTAATCAGTTGACTGCAGAAGCCGGTTGGCCAGAGGATAAAAAGGCAGTTGTCTTCTATAAGGGACTATCAGACGACATGAAAGACCTGTGACCTTCCCTGAACTTTTAGATCTGATCTTAGAAATCAATGCCCGAAAAGCCGAGCGAAAAGACAAGAGGAGGTCTCTACCTCCTTTAGCCATAAAATCTGATCTGGGTTCTGTGAACATCCCAGAAACCAAACCTATGCAAATACGAGTAGTCTGTGGCCCTCTGAGACCTGCAGAAAGAGAACATGGACGTAAAGCGAACCTCTGTATGTATTGTGGTTCCGTCGATCATTTCCTGTGCAACTGTCCAAAAAGAGCCATGAGAAAACAGGGAAACTTCGGAACTCACCATAGGAGTCCCTCAGCCAAGTACAGTTCCTTAGGCAAAGATTGGGAGTCCAATCTGTTCTCCTGAATACCTCCTTGTTCTGTTTCTTTTACCTAGTGAGGTATCCTTATGGACCAGTGCCGTAATTGATTCAGGGGCTACGGGTAACTACATGGATATCCAGTATGCCCGACAAGCAGGACTACCTATTGTTTCAAAGGAAAGACCTGAGGTGGTCAAGGCAGTAGATGGTACAGCTCTTGTTTCAGGTCTGGTAACGGAACTAACCGAATACATTCGAATATCCACTGTATACGGGAGAATTTTCATTCTATGGCTAATTTCCCTTAGCTATAGAGTCCCCCAGCAGCTTTGCTGGATTTGAAGGGTTTGTTTCTTTTCACCTGCTAAGAGTGAGACTCTTTTTCCCACTCTTAGGCATTTTTGCTATGGGTGTTCTAGGCTATTTTTGTGTTTAATGCCTAAGGGATTTTCTCTCCCCCATAGGAACCATCTTTATTCACATGTGTTACACAGCACCCTCAGTGGAGTGACACAGGGGTGTCGTAGCGACCCCCATACATAGACTCCATACCCTGGGACTGACTACTGTCTCCCAGGGCATGTAAAGTCCCCATTGACTTTACTAGTCAATTCTTATGAACTTAACCAGTACAAACCATCTTACTATGGAGGTACTGGAAAGGGTTAATAGTTTTTCCCTTAGGTTCATTTTCTAGGGGGTACCGTAAAGTCCCTCTCTCTAAAGTTTCTGGCTGGTGGCAGTGGTTACTACCATAAATATTCGACCGCAAATATTTTCCTATGGGATTTTCCCATTGTTCGAGGCTACCACTTTTTCTGACAGCCTCTAACATACCGCCAGTCTATTTTATTATTAACTTATTATAAACCGGTAGGTTTTATATTTGCCAGAACTTTAATATAAATTCTTTCTCGTGTCTTACTCTAAACTCCTAAGCCAGGTCGGGGATCCTTTGTTCGTCCTTTTGGCGGGCTTCTGCCAAGGAGCCCTCCTTTCGGCGCCACTGAGTCTGGGTTGGGTCCTTTGTGTGGGAGGGGGATTTGGACCCCTGGACAGGGTTGCCTGCGCAACCCATGTCGCACTCTATCCTGATAGGCTGGAGGGTCTCCCGCCAAGATGACCACTCCACTGTGTGAGTGACAGCTAGGCTGTATGAATGGGGTTCTTTCTGCATAAAAGCAGGGTACTGAGGACTGGAAAAGCAAGACGTCGCCACTGGAACTACGGAACCGAAGGGGAGAGAAGCCACAAACATCTTCAGCACCTGCACCACCGGTGAAGCCCTGCTGCAGCGTCTCGCCACTTTTCTTCCACACAACGAGATCTTCTTCGCAAGAGCCTTCTTCCCTTGAGCTGGTGGGACCAACCAGTTCACCAATCGCTTCCTCGGACCTGCCTTGGTCAAATCGCCCGTGCCCAGCACTTGGAGGCCGGATAGCCAGGCAGCCATCCACCCGAACCACGATTTAAAGGAGCGTACCTTTTTTACGTTTGGCAGCACCGCAGCTGGTTTCATCCCTGGGTAGTGCAGTAACTCGAACCTTCCTCCACGACGAGAGCCCCTCTTCCTCTGCTGGATCCCCCGAACTGTGGGAACTACCAGGAACAACCACCACCGCAGGAGCCACTTCTTCATTTAAAGGTACTTTGTTCCGCCAGGCCTCCCTTTCTGCGTGGTAGCCCTAAAGATGTTTTAAATCCTTTATCTACTTGTTGGGCTGGCCGCCCTTTCGTCTAACATTGTCTTTCGTCTTGCATCTACCTTTTCAATATTCGTTAACCAAAGACTTGACTGCAGTTACAAGAACATTTTTGCTCCTAAGCTCTTGGTCCTGTACCACTGACTCTTGCTCAGGCCTATTGACTCTGGCTGATTTGTTAGATCTGCTCTCACTAGATTGATTCTCAATGAGAAATGTGTTGACGCACCTGAATCTTCTAAACCCCTCTTCCTTCCTACTGTTTTAACTTGTGAAGTGCCATTTTGCTCAGTTTTCAATTACTTATCTTTCTGCTAAAGTATCACTGTGCATTACTTGTTCACAAAACTTCAGGAAAGTGTTGCTAGAGGGTGTCTGAAGATATTTCGGTTTAACTTGTGCTTTCCCTCCCTTTCGCTAAATTGTTAGAGTTCCATTTGTAGTTGGTTTTCACCATGCCGTTTTGCTCAGTTTTCACTCTACCGCAAACTTGTCTACAATTGCCTAGGGAGTTGTATATACTTTCCTTGACTAAACTTAACTTGCTTTATCAACTGTGATTTATGTGTTGAACTAGGTGTATAAAATAAATCTATATAGTCTTATTTTTAATACAAGCTTTGGTCAGTGTTTCCTTGTGCCCTAGTACTGTGATACCTATTGTGTAAACCCTGAATACTGCTCATCTCCCTCTTGAGATGAGTCTGACTGCTTAGCCACAGCTACCAACTAAATCTTTGTGGTACAGACTGATACCAAAGGGGATTTTTCTTGCTCATACCTGTAGTCTTAATCTTCTGTAGTGCTCCCTAAGGGAACTGCACAGGATTCTGCCTAACACACTGATAGCCATGAACGCATCTGTTTTGATTTGATCTCAGCACCACAATATTGTGTGATTCTTGGCCTATCCTGTTTACAAACACATAACCCACATATCGACTGGGGAAAACATAAAACCGTCTTTTCATCAGAATACTGTGATTTGCACTGCATAGACCCTGATGCTGTAACTAAGCATACTCATTGTAAGGCCATTCTCGAGACAGCACTTTTTATCGGGTTTGTTGCCTCCAAGCCAATTGGTAGTTTACCTAGTGTATATCAATCCTATGCAGACGTTTTCGATAAAAGGAATGTTTTCGATAAAAGGAAGGCGGAACAACTACCGCTTCATCGGTCCTACAATTGTCATATTAAATTAGTTCCCGGGTCCAAGATCCCCAGTAGTCGAATATATTTGTTTACCATCCAGGAAGATGAGGTGCTTAAGGCATATTTAGAGAATGCTTTGCTTTGGCATTCGGTATCGCCGGCTGCCTCACCTTTATTCTTCGTACCAAAGGAGTGTGACTTGATAGCGTGTATAGATTACAGAGCCCTCAACGCCATCACCATAAAAAACAGTACCCGTTACCACTCATCTCTGTCCTCTTGGACCAGTTAGGTTCTTCTGTGATCTTCACAAAGTTGGATCTTACAATTTAATACGTATACAAGAAAGAGATGATTGGAAAACCGCATTCAAGACACGCTTCGGGTTGTTTGAATACCTAGTAAGGCCTTTCGGGCTTTGAAAAGCCCCCGCAAGCTTTCAGTACTACATGAATATCATCTTCCAGGATATGTTGGATCACTATGTCGTCTATTTGGATGACATCTTGATTTATTCAATGTCATTCGACCAACATTTGGTACACATACGTTGTGACCTACATAGATTAAGGGAACACCACCTTGTTGCCAAAGTCGAAAAGTGTGTTTTTAACACATCCAAGGTCGAGTTTTTGGGGTATGACCTAACTGACAAGGGTGTGAATATGAATCTGTCAAAGGTGAAAGCCGTATTGAATTGGCCGGTCCCGACTTCAGTGAAATTGTTGCATTCATTCCGTGGCTTTTCCAATTTCTATAGAACATTTGTGTGTTAGTTTTCCGATATCGCTTCACCTTTGACAGCACTCACCAGTACCAAACTACCATTTCAGTGGAATGCAGCCGCGCAGACCGCGTCTGAAACACTTAAGCATTCATTTAGGATGGCACCTGAGCTGCAACACCGAGATCATCAACAGCTGTTGCTCGTAGAAGCAGATGCCTCAAGTGTAGCGTTTGGAGCGGTCTTATCCCAAAAGTGCCCCGGGACGGGCAAGACACACCCTGTTGCTTTCTTTTCCCGGAAACTTTCGCCCTCTGAGAGGACTTATATGGTCACTGAACATCAACTTCTAGCTATCAAGGATGCTTTCACAGAGTCGAGGCATCCCCTGTTGTGTGCCCGTCATCCGATCACTTTCTACACTGACCATCGCAATTTGTTGGCTCTCAAATCCATCAAATGTGTGACGGCTCGGCAGGTGCAATGGCATTCTTTCTTTTTATTCGACTTCACCATCACTTATCGACCTGCACTGTTGCATTCTAAGGCAGATGCTCCTTCTCGTTTGGGTGGGCTTTCGCATTCTGTGAGGGAGGAACAACCACTTCTGCTTCCTCATCAAGCAGCCTCTTGCTGTACCCCACAAGCAACCCTTGATGACTATAGAATTGGGTTCTTCAATAGCCCGCTAAATTACTAGATCTGAACACTGGAGTGATTAAAGGCCTGCCCTACATTCAAGAGAAGATTTGCATACCCACGGAAGAAACACGCTTGAGTGCCTTACAATGGTGTCATGATTCCGTCATTGCCGCCCATCCCGGGAGGAAGAAAACTGTGGAACTCCTACTTAGACGGTGCTGGTGGCCCTCTATGTCACGGGATGTGGTGGAGTATATTTCTGCATGTGCTATCTGTGCACAATGCAGGACCAGCAGCTGTAAATGCATAGGGTTGTTGCGTCCTCTTCCGGTCCCTCATAAACCCTGGCACATGCTATCTATGGATTTCATTGTGGAGTTAGCACCGGTACAGAACCTAAACACCATATGGGTGGTCATAGATAAAATGGCCATCATCGTACATTGTCGCGGTGTACCTTCTGCCCCTGTTTTGGCCGATCTCTTTCTTAAGAACATCTTCTGTTTCTTTGGGCTACCTTCAATCATTGTCTCCGACAGGGGTGCGCAATTTACGTCCCATTTTTCGGAAGGCCCTGACTACTTCTTTCAATATTGAAGACCGGTATTCTAGTGCCTACCATCATCAACCGAATGTTTAAACGCCACTTTGGAACAGTATTTTCGCTGCCTTTGACTACAGTACCAAGACATCTGGTTGTCAGTCTTGTTTACCGCTGAATTTGCTTATAATAACTCATTACGCTCTTCCTTTTTATGCTCTTTATGGTGAACATCCGAAATCCATTCCCCTGGATCCGTCCCTACCAGCTGACAATCCAGCGGCTCATTTGTGCTTGCGTGATATCACTTCATTGCATAACCAAGTAAAAGGCAATCTTGATCGTGTACAATGTCGGACGAAGAAATTTGCAGACACCCATCGTACCACTGCTCCGGTGTCAGGTGGGAATGAAGGTGTGGTTATCAACCAAACACTTTAGGATTGCCGGTGTGAGAAACCTGAAGATGTCTCCCTGATTAGTCCCCGGTGGTCTGTCGTCCAGGTGGCCAGGACACAGCCATCGCTATTGGATCCAGTCCCTGGGGGTGGACCAGAGAGGGAGCATCACCTGGATGGGGGTCCTTTGGGAGTGGGAGTGGGACACCGACGGGTGAGATGCGGTATTCCCCTTCTTAAACAACGTTTCCCCATCGTACCACGTAGGATACTCTACCCCCCTTTTCCGACACAAACACCTTCTCACGACATGAAATGCCACGCACTAACACCAGAGCCATTTACCTGACGTTCCCAATACAAGGGTCCGGCAAAGTCAGGCAATTGACAAGAATCACACACACCTGACCGCCCTTTCCCTTCTCCACAGCGATAAAAGGTGGAGCACGAGAACAGCCTACAAGCAAGGCAGACTGCACGACGACTAGGCTATCCAAGTATGGCACTTCAAGAGGAGGAGAAAGGTGGCAAGCAACGAAAAGGTGACAAGGAGAGAAGCGACCTTGCCCTTTCCGACCCAAGCCTGCAAAGCCTCTGTGGAAGGAATCGTAAGACCGCGAACAATAGCCAGCGTGCGTTGCAGCAGATGTCAACGGTACACAGGCCCTCCTCCGCTGATAACCAAGCAAGGGAGAGACACTGGCCACTGTGGTACCATCCTTGACTCCAGAGACAAGAAAAGCCAAGGGGTTCATCACAGCTGGTGAGTTGAAGGGAGAGCCGATAAGAAACAGAGCTGTGTTGAACAAAAGTAGCAAACGGCTAATGAAGAAAAGTATGAAGAACTGTTAATACGAGAGGGGAAAACCAGCTCCAGAGAAGTCCGGCACCACGTGGGTGCTCACTAGAGAAACTCTGGGCGATTACCCTATTGTTGAAACTACTGTTACCAGCAGGCCTTGGGGACGGAGCGAGAAGGGGGTCAAAGTGGTCATACAGGGGTCTAGCAAAAGCCTCTGTACAATCGAAAGTCTTTGACCGGCAGAAGATTGTAAAGCTAAGAGAAGTGAATCCTGCATCGTAAGAAAGTAGAAGAAATTGTATGAATGGAAAAAGTTGGCAAGAGTGAACCCGATGGAGGGATTCCAATGGAAAGGGGCGAAGCCTAAAGTCCTGATGAACAGTGTTTTAGAAAAATTATTTTTATTGTCTTTTCTGTCATAGATAATTAGAGGCGAAACATGCCGTCTGTGTTACAGATTGACGATTTCAAAAACAACATTGAACCCCCCCACCCTGCCCCCACCCTCAACAATACTTGCAGTGCATTGGTAGATAACATTTTTCCTCTAAACACTTTTTCCCCATGTTAATGATTGCGGACTGGTGCTCATTACTCACTTGTTGCTTTAGATTGTCGCTTCAGTCTGTTGTTGGGGGATGGGGGGGTCGTGAAGTGATCTCAGTTGTTCTCCCCTTCCTGGCCGGTTCATGTTATGAGGTAATGTGTGTATAGTCCCCATATGTTTTGGGGTTTATTCTGTGGGTGCATTAACCACCCGAATTCCGTCTCCATTTTGTTGCACTATAGGATGTCTGTCCGCCACCGCTCCACTCTGGGGACCCGAGTCCTTCCCCACACCAGTGCCACCCGCCTTTTAGCTAATAGTGGTAATAGTCCAACCAATTGCCTTGTGTGCTTCGGGATGCACCTGGTGTACCCCAGTAGTGCTATTAGTGGTGACTGCTCCAAATCCTCCCCCACTCTTTCACTCAGTGTCTCACAAATCTGTGCCAAAAGTATCCAGCCTTCGGGCACCCCCATGCCATGTGAAGAAATCTGCAGGTGTTGTGGCGCATCGCAGGCAGTTTTCAGGAGTCTCGGGGAAGAACATGTGTAGCATCGCTGGGGTGTAGTAATACTGGTGTAGGTACTTAAAGTGTATCAGCTTGTATCTGGCATTAAGAACCACCCTTCTTGTTTCCCCGCAGCAGTAGCCCCACGTCTCCACGGTCAGCCCTTCCCCTAGTGATAGTTCCCACTTCAACTGAGATGTGTGTTCCCTCCTATTTCTCCTGTGCATGCATTTATTATATAGCGTAGACACCACCCTACTACTATTGATACTCGAGAGCATCTGGGCCAATATAGGGCCAGATTCGGGTTCAGTTGGAAACTTGTGAAAAATACGCTTCAGGGAGTCCCTCAAACGAAAATACATAAACATATCTAGCGGCGTAAGTTCCCCTTTACGTTTCATCTCCAGCGACAAGAATTGCCCTTCCGGGAACAAGTCCCCAAAGCTGGATATATTAATGCACTTCATGAGGTCAACATGTCCCTTCTCGCAGGTCAGAGGCATTCCTGGTATGTGTATGACGGAGACGTGGTGAGTAGATAACTTCTCCCTTTGCTTTGTGTTCGATGCAAGCCCTTGATTTGCAAGTCAATTCTATCAAATTTGGCGCCCTCGGAGATCTATCAGTGGACGTCAATGGCCCCTTAATGGGGCTGCTAGTGCCCTCTCCACCTCGATGTGCCTTCTATCCGTCTGACCCCCGAACTAGTACAACAGGAATCCCGCTTGGGCTGCCTCGTGGTTTACCTCAAAGTCGAGAACATTTCTCCCAGAACACTCGTGCCTGTTTTCCGGGCCACATAAACCACAATATCTCAGAGCGTATTTCCTGGAAATACTCCCTGGGGGGCTCCATTGGCACATTGAGAAACACATACAGGAAATATGGGAGTAGTACCATTTTAACCAGCAATATTCTCCTGTATAGATTAAGCGGCATTTCCATTCATCTGTTCACTAAAGTTATGGTTTGCTCTAGTACCCTACGATAATTCCATTTATATAGTTCTTCTACAGACCTGGCTATGTATACTCCCAGGTACCTAGTGTGAGTGTCGTTTCATTGGAATCCCAACTTATCAGCAAACTGTGTGGTGTCTGCTGTGAGTGGGAATAATACTGATTTTGTGGCATTGAATTTCAACCCAGAGTAGTCTCCAACGGTCACCAGGTCCGACATGACAGGACCCAGGTTTTGTTCTAGATCCTTGATGTATAGCACCATGTCGCCCGCGTAAAGAGAGATGACCACCCTGTGTTTGTATAGTTGTATGTCCTTGTGGATATGTCAGACCCTAATCCCCTCTGCCAACGGTTCCATTGCCAGTGCGAATAGTAGTGGTGATAGTGGACACCCTTGTCGTGTGCCTCTCCCCAAAGGTTTGTCCGGAGTTATTAGGCCATTTACCTGCATTTTACCTCTAGGTAAGGTATAAAGTAATCAAACGATGGCGATGAATCCCTCGCATAGGCCCATTCTGCAGAGAATCGTGAACAGGAAGGGCCATTCTACTGAATCGAATGCTTTTGTGGTGTCCAGCAATATCGCCACTTCAGACTCGCCTTGGTGTACAGCTGACAACAGTCCGAACATTCTGCAAAGCCCATAGGAGGTGGATCTTCCCGGGATGAACCCAGATTGGTCCACTTCGACACATTTGTTCATCAGTGGGGCCAGTCTGGACGCCAAGATTTTTGCTAGTATTTTATTATCCATTTTTATTAAGGATATTGGGTGATACGAAGAGCAGTCGTCATGTGTTTTGTCTGGTTTGAAGAGAATAACCACCACTACCTCCCGCTTCGAGTCCGGAAAGCGCTTCCAGTGTCCAAGCTCTGTCGATATGCCTCCAGGAGACGTGGGGCTAGTTTAGCGGCAAAACATTTATATAATTTGGCTGTGTAGCCATCTGGTCCCGGGGCCTTTCCGGGTGGTAGCGACTTGATTGCCGACTGAACCACCTCCTAGGGACAGGGGGCGGCCAAACCATTCTCTCTCCACCTCTGTACACCAGTATAATTCCACCTGGGCAAGATATTCCCCCATTTCTTGTTGCGATTCCCAAATATGCGAGGAGTATAGTCGGCTGTAGAAAGTGCAGAATTCCTTGACAATGTAGGCGTCCCCAACTTCAGCTCCCCATGTGCGTCCTTGATGGACAGGACTCGACCCTACTGTGTTTCTAATTTGACCGTCCTTGCTAGTATCCTACCCGGGCGTTGTCCTTCCCCATATTGGCACACCGCTGTCTCACCGCAGAGGAACTTCACTTCTCTCTGAGCCAGCTCATTGAGCAATTGCCGTTGCTTCTTAATTCCAGCATGTTTGGCTATGCTCGCCCCTATTGATTCTGACTGTAGCTGTTATATTTGGGCCTCAGTCTCTGCTAGCTGTCGCCTGATTAGTTTTAGTATTCCTGCTTCTCTCTAGAGATACTTTCTCCCCTGATTAGGCATTTGAAGCGTTCCCATAGGGTTGAGTTCGAACCCACCGACTTAGCATTCAGTTCAAAATAACTATCAATGGCTGTGGACAGCCCATCCCGGTACGTCCCATCTGTCAGGCTTTAGTACTTAAACACCCAGTTCGGTCTCCCTGCTATTCTGTCAGGTAGTGTGCGTGCTAATGTGGTGATGTCAACCACCCCACCTGTTAGTGTTTGGGAAATCAAGAAATGGTTGAATCTGGAGACAGAGCCGAGTACTGAGGACTGAAATGTGGATCCTCCTCCCTCGGGGTGTATTAGCCTCCAGATGTTTTCCAGTTCCAATGACCAACACGTCCTGCAACTTACTTGTCATCTTGGATACTGGTCAGTGGATCCCACCTATTCTGTCCTGGTCAGGAACCATCACTGCATTGAAATCACCAGCCCAGATCATTTCCACAGGGGGGTTGCTTCTAGTTGCCTATTGATCCACCCCAGGGCTCTCCACTTAGTCTTGGTTTGATCCATAAAAATTGATCAGGGTATACACCCGTCCTTCCTTGTATCATCCCTTGCACCATTATGGCCCGCCCTTCCTGATCCCCGCTCTGGGCAATCATTGGAAACCGCAGTGTGTTCTGCAGCAATTTCACCCCCCCGGGAGTATGTGGAGTAAGAGGAAAAATAGCGATGACATCTCTACGCAAACCCCACCTCCTTAACATGGGTTAGGTGAGTCCACATGATGCCGCTGCATATATAAAACAATTTTGCTGCATTTGGACAGGCAGTTCAGGTCCCTGACATTCCATGTCATGCTTTTCAGTGAGTTTGCCATTGTGTGTTAAGTCTTTGGACCACCCGACCATTCCCATTTTGAGACCAGTACCAACAGTCCCTCCTCGTGAACAGTGAGGTCATGTAGTACCAACTGCCACTGTAATTTACCAATTTCCAACCAGATTCCCAACTCCCCCCAGCCCCCACCAGCAAACCCCAAACTGCCAGTTACCTCCCTCCAATCTCCCTTCTCCAACAAACAAATGCTTTCGCATAGTAGGAGCTGGAGAGCTAGCCATCCTAACAGCCCCATTTAGCTTACTGTGCACAGCCGTCCACTTCCCGGGCTAATTGCTTGTCCTCAATGTGTCTGTTATTTGTGGTTTCGTGCCCTAGGGTGGGTCTTCACCACAACCGTTATTCTCCTGTAACATGGCACCATGGGTAGCAGCTCCAAGAACCTGTTGGCTTCCTCCGCGGTATGAAAGAGCTGTGCTCGGCCGTTATGTTCAACTCGTAACTGAGAAGATCATTGAGTACTGGTATGTCACAGATCCCAATTCCCTAGCTCTTCTGAGTGCCCAGTTTCAGTCTCAGTGGTTGAGAAGGCGAGCTATTATGGGTCTCGCCGGTGCTCCCGGCACCGGCCACTTCCCGCTTGGGATTTGGTGGGTCCTCTCCTCAATGAACACGACAGAGAAGCCATCACGGCCGAGGGACTCTGTCAGCAGATTTTCCACCAGCATTTCCATATTGCACTGGTCCGCGGCTTCGGGTACCCCGATAATCTTCAGTTTTTTGGGATTCAAGGTCGTCTTGTTTGTCTGAGAGTTCCTTGAGGGTTCTCTTGACCAGGACCAAAACCCCTGTGGTGGTGCAAGATGTTACATGTCTTTATAACAAATTCATTTATAACAAATGAATTTATAACGACAAATAAATAACGACAAATAACGATTTTCTGTTTAGAATTTTTTTGGGGGGGGGGTTCCACCTCCTAAAACCATGATTCCCCCCAGCTAGAAACCTACCCCAACCACTTTGCCACCAGATTATTTTATTTATTTTTTTAAACCGTGTTTTTATTGATTTTCAGTATCACAAAAATACATTTTTCACAATGTTTAATTCCCCCCCCCCCCTCCCTACCGGAAGATCTCAGTCTGTAGTCTTCCTTCAACATTCCCTCCAGCATGTATCTGGGGAATTACCATACATCGTATGTTGTCGTTCTGGCGTATAATGCCATTGCATCACCATTTTCATCCACATTTCTCTTGTTTGAATGGCTTTTGTCAGCTTTGGTATTGTACCCCATATGTATTCCCACCTTTCCCATGGGAGTGAACATTTGAGCGTTTTTTCCCACCTTTTTATGTATTCCCACTTTGCTGTTTCAACTTGTGCTTTTAAATGTTTATATGTGTTGGAGACAAACTTGCGTGTTCCTGTGTGTGTCATTATGTATATTTCAAACGTGGTCAGATCCCTTGTCGCAGCGCTTTTTATGCACAGTGTATTCAGCCATTGGTGTAATTGTTTGAATTTGTACCTGTCTCTAAGGGTCAGGTTCAGCTGTGTCGCGCGTTCCGCAAATGTTTTTATCTGCTGATCTTGGTACATATCCCCAACCGTTTTACACCCTGCCTCTTCCCATTTCTGAAACGCCCCTTTTTCCATTCCTGGCAGGAATTCCGGGTTTTTAAATAATGGCATAAAGGGGGCTGGATCCTTTGTTAGGGTCTCGTTCTGTGTGGCTTTCTCCCTTACACTCTGGGTTGACTTCATTATTTCACTTATATGTACATTGGGGTGTCTATGTTGTTTACTAATCCATAAAAGGTGTCGGGTGGGTGTTGTCGCCACCGCCCTATCCTGTGCTTCCAAGATTTTCTCTGCATTTTCCGGAATCCCTTCTTTCAGCACCCAAAGCTGTGTGGCTTCGTAGTATTTCGTCAAATGTGGGAGGGCGCACCCCCTCTTTTCTGTGTGCTGCCAGGACCGCACTCGATACCCTAGGCGTTTTATTCTGCCATATGTATGCTGTAACCATCTTCGTGAGAGACTTAAAGCGGGGGGGATTCTAATTGTGAGGGCCTGAAACAAATACATACGTTTTGGAAGTAAGGTCATTTTCATCGCCGTTATTCTACCCCACCATGATGTTGATAATGGGTTCCAATTCAGAATGTTCTTTTTGATTTTCTCTAGGAGTTGAGGATAGTTATGGCAATACAGCTAATCTATTCTCCCCATGAGTGTGATTTCCAGGTAATTCACCCGTGTGTTCGCTATTTTCAATTGGAGGTCTGTTGCTACTGCTTGGATATTTTTCCTACTCCCAGCCAGTACCAGGATTTCTGATTTCTGCCTGTTAATTTTTAGCCCTGATATCTCGCCGAATGTTTCAATCTCGCGCATGAGATACGGGAGTGATCTTTCCGGGTCTCCTAGCGCCACTAACATGTCATCCGCGTATGCTACTATTTTATGGGCCTGTCCCGCCATCTCTATGCCTCTGATGTCTGGTGTTTCTCTTATTTTGGCCAATAGGGGTTCCAAGTATATCGCATATAGCAGGGGGGATAGCGGGCACCCTTGTTTGGTTCCTCTCTCTATTTGCACTGTTTCAGACAATCCTCCATTCACTGCTATCCTAATCGTCAGGGAGTTGTAGTTGGCCCGGACCATATCTATGAAAGCTTTGCCCATGCCCATTTTCCTCAGAATTTGGAAGACGAGCGACCACTCAACCCGGTCAAATGCTTTCTCTGCGTCGAGGGTGACCATGGCCGCAGGGGATTGTGTAATCCCTATTTTTTCCACTAAGTGTAGTACCCTTCTGATGTTGTTGTCTGTTTGTCTATTAGGGATGAACCCGGATTGATCTTGATGGATCAGCTTTGGGAGGAGTTGTGCCCCTCTTGTGGCTAGTATCTTAGTGTATAATTTCGTATCCAAGTTGATTAGTGCTATCGGGCGGTACGCGCTTGGGAGTTGTTCATCCTTCCCCTTTTTGTGAAATACCAAAACGTTTGCCTCATTCATGGTTTGGGTGACATTCCCCTTCTCCTTAAATGTGTTAAACAGGTCTGTGAGGACAGGGGCGAGTATATCTTTATAGGTCTTATAAAATAGAGTAGTGTAGCCGCCCGGGCCTGGGGCTTTATTTTTCGGGAGGTCCTGAATTGCCTTATTGACCTCTTCTATTGAGATTTTCCTGTCCAAGTGTTGTTTTTCTTTCTCCGATATTACTGGGAGGTGTGAACCCCTTCTAAATAAGTCTTCTGCTGTTCCTTCCCCGGGAAGTCCAGGGAGTAAAGCTCCTGGTAAAAGCGTTTGAATATGTCTCCTATGTCTGTGGTTAATGTCTTTACTTGCCCCTTGTCATCTTTTAGGGCCTTTATTGTCTGTGATTGCTGCTTCCCTTTCAATTGTCTAGCTAAAGGTTTATCGGCCTTATTAGCTTTCACATAATAGCAATGTTTTATATAAAGGAGGTCCCTCTCCGCCTTTTTGGTGCGGAGTGATTCCAGCTGCCCTTGGACGTGTCTTAGTGTTTTTTAGAGTTTCCTAGTTGGTGTTTGAATCACACTTATGTTGGCCTCTAATTCCTTTTCCCATTGGCGGTTCTGTTTCCCCCTCTGTGATTTAAGAACTATGAGGTGTCCCCTTGTTACCGCCTTCAGGGCTTCCCATAGTGTTTCCTTATTTGAGTCAGGAAGATCATTGCTGGCTAGATAGTCTGTGATGTGTTCTCTGAGGGCCTGCCCATGACCTGATCTCTGTCAATGTCCTCTGGGAGGCGCCAGCCCCATAACCGTGGATGGGTTTGTGTCTATTGAAGGGAGGCCCACACTGGGGCATGGTCCGAGAGAGTTATAGTGCCCATCTCTGCCTGCTGTATTTTCCCCAAGAGCCCCACCGAGGCCCAAAGATAATCTATTCTTGCGCCCGTTTTGTGTACGTGTGAGAAATGTGAACATTTTCTGATTGCCATTCATATTGAGCCAAACATCTGCTAGTGCTAGGTCTGACATTTTCTGCTTAAGTGCTTTTGACGGGGTGCCCTGATCCTGTTGATTGGTTCCTGATCTATCTAGGATGGGGTTCCATGCCATGTTTAGGTCCCCCCCCATCATGATCTCCCCTGTGGTCTGGTTCTCTAATTTGTCTAGCGTGTCCCTTAGGAAGTTGTCCTGTCCCGAGTTTGGAGCATATACCGATGCCAATGTGAGGGGTTTCCCTTCTATTGTTATGTTCACTATCAGGTATCTCCCCTATTTGTCTTCCAGTGTATTCTTTATTTGAGCGGGCAGGGAGTCGCGTATTGCTATTAGGACCCCCCGCTTTTTTTCTCTTGTCCGTTCGCCTGTAGTATTTGTTTGTAGCCTTTGAAGCGAACTCTGTTTGTCTTGAGCTTTTATGCGCGTTTCCTGGAGCATTACAATATCATATGAGCCCTGCCTGAGGAATTGCTCCACTTTTTTCCTTTTGACTGGGAAGTTCAGTCCCCTGACGTTATATGTTGTTATGCTTGAGCTAAAACATGGCGCTGGTGCGCAGTGTATTCTGGGGCCACTCAGAGCCATAATGGATATTTACTCCATGCCTCAGTGAAAAGCTGTACTTACTTTGCTGAGAGCTGAATTTACTTTGCTCAAGAAAACATTATTTACAAACCTGGTATGCAGTCAAGGACATTCTGCTGGGAAAGCTGGTTTTGTTATGTCTTGTTGTGAGTTATGGGACTGTTTTCCGTGGCGTTTGTTCTTAGGAGAGGGAAGCGCTTTGCTCCTTGAGGTTACTGTCAGTTGACCCAGCTGGCAACCAACGGTTACCCATCAATGCGCAAGTGCATTGCCAGAAGGTTCGAGAAATTACCACCCCTTTTTGAGGAGTGCATATATGCAGAACCCCTCAACGGTCAGACGGGACAAGTACACAGACCTCAGTCGAAGGGGGACGCCTTTGTCCGGCATACCTGTGGGCTGTTGTGCTCTCAGCCTGGCTGTTATCGGGGTCTTCCAGCTGCTTCTGGCAAGATGAGGGATTCAGTTACGCCCACGGTGATGTATTTTCTTTTGAATTCTCTGTCTTTTCTGTGATTTATTTCTGTGTTATCACTTGTTGCTTCCAAGCTTTGAATAAATAGCTGTATAAGTGCTAATTATTTTCTAAGCGTGCGTGTGGTTGTAAGTCATTGCGTCGTCTACCTGCGTTTAATATATTGGCTCTGCAATTGCGCTGGTGATTAATGACTGTCCGTGCACTCTGGGCGAGCAATACATATGTAAGATTTTTATCCCATCCTATCTTCTGGGTTTGATAGCTGCCCTGTCCTTCCCTTTTCCCCTTCGTCAGTGTGTGTTTCTTTCCGGTTTCCCCTGTAGCCCAAACTCCCCTCCCCCCTTTTGAGATACGCAACTTCCAACTAGTGTCCCCTTCCCCCCCTGAAACTGCCCTGAGGAGGGCACAATGTCCTATGTTCGCTCAGGCGTATTGCCTTGTGCGTCATGTCCTCTGAAACGCTCAGGGATAACTTTGAAGGGAATCCTAAACCCTTCCCCATGACTTCAGTGGCAACCGGGTCTCCTCCCCCCTCCCGGCACCTGTTTGAATGATCTCTCGCTCCTCTGTCTGCCTCGGATGGCATTCGCTGTGTCATGTCGTCACTGATGTCTGTCTGACATTTCATTCTGGGTGTTCGGCCCTCTGATTCTTTTTGCTGGGGTGTCTCACCCTGCTATTAATTGTCTTCCATTCCCACAGGGTTTTTCTCCCTGGTGGGTTCGTTCCACTGGCCTGTGGAAGCTCATTTTCTTGTTCTTGCAAGTTCAGCAATCTTAGGCCTTCTTCCCTTGTCGTGATTCGTCTTTGCGTCCCTTCCCACGTGAACAGGAGTCCGAAGGGGAATGTCCATTTGTATCTGATCTGATGAGATGTCAATTCCTTAGTCACCTGGGCCATCTCTCGTCTTTTTTGAAGAGTTGACTGTGCTATATCTTGAAATAGGAAGATGTCCTCCCCGTTCATTCTTATGTGATCCATTGACCTTGCCTTCCTGAGGATTTGTTCCTTTTGGGAGTATATGGTGAGGTCCACCAACACATCTCGGGGGCGGCGCCTTGGGCTGCTGATCTCCTCGGACCCACTCTGTGTATTCGATCTATTGGGATGTCCACTTGCTCCGTCGAGTCCAGAATGTCCTTGAATACCTGCTGCACCGATCCTTTGAGGTCTTTGTCCTCCACTGTCTCTGTCATATTTTTTATTCTTATGTTTGATCTTCTTGATCTGTTTTCTAAATCTTCGCAGTGAAGTTCCAGATTGTGTGTTAGGCGGACTAGATGTTCCTGCGTCGTTGCACTTTGTTGTGTCTCCACTTCCATATTCTGCACTACTTTCTCAAGGGTATCAGTTCTTTCTCCTACCCTGCCACCTCCATCTTCAATTCTTGCACCACCAATTTTAACTCACTCTTCAATGACTCAAGTTGTGTATTCATTGTGTCCAAAAATTGTGCCTGAAACTCCCCGAACAAGGCCTTCATAGCCTCTTTCGTGACCATCTCTCTAGAGGGGGTTCCTTGTCCGTCCCTGTGCTTTGCCCTTTTTGCGTTTTTGCTTTCTCTGGGAGCGCTTTGTCCGCTCCCCAGAGGTGGACTAGATTCTGATCCTGCCCCACTTGCAGAATTTTTGGGAGTGGTTGATTTTGCTTCCCCCTAGATTTTGACATTAGTGCCTCTCTTGTGTTGCTTCACGGCCTTCTGCTTTCTGCTGTGTTATCCTGATGTTTGATTATCCGCGCCGCGCCAGCCCCTAGAACTACTTGTAAGTCCGCTCTGATGTCAATGCCTTGGGGAGCCTTGAGGTGCGCCCGTCCTGTTTCCTGGCGGTCCCCCCTTCTGTAACTCCCACATGGGAGGTACTATGTTGTCCTCGCCTCCCCCTCTGTGAGCTCTGGTCTGCCGTGGGATTTCCTCTTTCTTTCATGGGGGCGGGGGGTCCCCCTTCCTCCACAGCAAAATTGGGGTCTCCTAATTATGAGTTTGTTGCGCACGTAGCCTTGTCTTTTACCTCCTGTCCCTTTGCCTCATGTGGGTCGAACCTTCTTCCCTGCGGGTATATGATCCGAGGGGACCGTCTGTCTCGTTGGAGGCCCGTTCAGCCCGTATCTTTGGCCGCTTCTCGATGTCAGAGGGGTCCTCTCCTCCGCCTCCCTGACATGCGGTCTCTCCGCTCTTATGTCCGCTTTTGATGGTGGGGGGGAGCTCCTTGCCCAAACTTCCCGGAGGCTTCCCTGAGCCTTTCATTTACTGCCCGGTCTTCCGGGTGTCTTGCTGTGAGGGGACACCTGCTCCCGGGCTGCTGTTCGCCGGGCTATACCACGGTTGCTAAAGGAGCCCCCTCCCCACTGTTGGAGCTCTGGCCCTATGCCCCCTTCACTCGTAGGCTGGGGAGGGGGTGGAAGGGGCTGGTGTTTCTAGTCTCACCAAACTGTCCCCCATTCTGTGCTTCAAGCTCTGTGTCCCCCGGGGGGGTTAACTTAATCCGCCTTGCGGGTGTTGCCGGCGGACCCCCCTTCGCGACGTCCTTCTTCTCCTAGGGCCCGCGGGATATCCTCACTGGGCCTCGTCTCCCGATCCTCATCTGTCGCTCCGGGGATTGTCCTGGAGTGCTCTTCGGTGCCGCGTTTCTTCATGGTCGAGACCCGACTCCACCCTCCGTACTCGGATGGCCTCGCCCTGGTAGTCCGGTCCTCTGCTGTTTCTCCCATGGGGCCTTCCTTTTTCTGAGTCTTCAGCCCCTCCGAGCTACCCTCCGTCCAAGCCGCGTCTCGGTGGCGCTTCCCCCTCGTATGCGCTGCAGCGCTCATACCGCCAGTAGACTCACACCCGAAATCTGTTCGGTGGCAGATCACACGCGGACCTGCTTTAGCTTCTGGGAAGCGAGAGTTCCCGCTCTGTTGAAGTGCTTTTTGTTGCGGCACAGGAGGGGAGACGGAGGCCTGCTCACGCATGTCTTCCCTCCACGCCCGCCATCTTGAAGTCTTCTCCACCAGATTTAACCCTTTACCCCACCCACACATATATTTTCATAATTGTTTTGTTATTGTTACTCACCGCCAAGCTGAACAGGGTGGGGCGTTGCTCAGAACCTCAAATCAGCAGATAAGAGGGAGGTGCTCCAGACCACTCTTCAGCCCAAGCTGTGGTAATTTCCCAAAAGAGAAATACCCAGAACCAGGCCTCCTCAACTTGAGGATACTCTTCTATGTAATACACCCCTCCACTCTGCTAAGATAACAGACAGAGCAGTTGATTAACCAAAAGAGTGGGGAACATCCACACTGCCACACCAATGCTGAAAAGGAAAAACAACTGATTACTAAAGTGGACCGGAATCACTAGTGCAATAGTCCTAACAGTGAGCAGCGTACCTGAGAGGCATGGAATTGGTATCACAAATGGTGTGAGGTAGACAAACGATAGATGGAACTGAACCAATAGAAGGGATACAGGGAAAGAACAATTACCCACCATTCCTTAAAGTACAAGACTCAACACTACATAGAGCAAGGACAGCTTACCCTGTATTGATGGAGTATAGACTGAATGTCAATGAGGTTTCAACGATGGGAGAAAACAAAAAAATGGGTAGGTTAGTATAGGAAAGTCCCGGGCGGCACGAGGGACGCTAGTAGAGCCGAAGGTGGTGCATTGAGCAGCATAGCTTTCAGAAATGCACGTGTAGTTTTCAAAAACTGTCCCACTTGTATGTTTGTTCCAAAGGTCACTGAAGTTTTGAGTGAAGAGAAGGTTCCTAATGTCCACAGAAGTTTTGGATAACATGAAGTAAAAAGAGCAGGCAAACAGATAGGCTCAGTCATCTAACATCAAGGATGTTTGGGAAGGACTGGCTTACCTTTAATGATGCTGTGCACACAGTGTTTGCGCCAAGCGGAATGGTCAGAGACCATGCACGGAAATGCAATAGTAGTAAGCCAGCCTTAGTTGAAGAGAAAGGTTCACAAGGAGCAATCACTGGGTTGGAACGCCGAGAACGGAGCGTGCAAAAGGCAGCGGCTCTGCCGGAAACCCAGAACTGCTTGAATCGAGGCTTTGAGACCAGACGACAGGCAGAAGGAGCCCGTGGGCTGTCCGGGTCAAATATGTTTGGTAGGTCAAAACAAATGGATTAGACAAAGGCAGGTCAATTGGAAGTCCGGATCTGAATCAAGAGACAAAGTCAGAGATGAAGTAACGCTACAATTAGAAGCAGCGTTAAGTGAGAGCCGAATGCTTTTGAGGAGTTGGCAATGTGCGGGATCGGCGTATATGTGCTGTGGTCAGTTGATTCCTCACGTGACGCGCTTGATAGTTCCTTTGCACAGAGAGGAAAACGGAAAGTCTCCTAGGCAACTGCCAGCGCTGCAAAAAAGGAGAAGCTAGCCTTCTGGACAATAAGGGATGTGCAGACCGTACGGGGTACAAACGTGGCCAGATGTAACAGTTAATTATTTTTTGTTATAAAATCATTTGTTATTATTTTTTCGTTATAAAGACTGTATACCGGTGCGAGATTCATCATCAATCGTGCACACCCTTCCCTCCACTTCGTCCGGGCGGTCCATGTGTTTAGCCGGGCGTACTTGCATGTCATCGAACTTACAAGTCAGTGTATCCAATTTCCCACCTAAAGACTGCATGCTCGCTTGCACCTGCCCAAACATGTTCTTAATGTCAATTAGTGCCCCAATTGGGTCTATCGCAGGGGACTGGGTGTCGCCCATCAGGGAGTCGTCACCTGCCGGTAGTTGCCTGGATGTGGCCGATTATTCAAAGTGTAGCTTTGATTGTTGTTTGCTGGACTTTTGGAATTTTGACATGGGGACGCTGGTAGATGTGGTGTGTCACTTCCAGCTCGCAATTGGTTCTTTAATCTTTAGGTATGTACCACTTTTCTGGATTGCGTTGCCCCCTCTCTTCAGTAGTGTCTCCACTTGTGAGGTGCAAGGCATATTTCCCCTCCTGGTCTTATAGAGCCTAGTGGTATCCCCCGTTACCTTGCCTACCCCACTGCGGGTTGATGTTGTATCCAATTTACCTGGGGGTGCCGTGTTACATGGAGTGTGCTGTGGCCTCACGCCGCCCGGAGAGTCTGTGCTTCAGGCATGTTTTATTGCACCCCGAAGTGTGTTGCCGCTCTCCCTGGGGGGGAGGTTGTCTGGGGGAGTGCTTCCTTTCAATCACCCATCTGTGGGTTGGAGGGGAAGAAGCAGGAGACTGCATCTCCATTGGCCCCAGTGTTGAGGCACAGAGCTTTGCCTGCTCTCGAATCATGTGGTGTTTGGTCAGTTGGAGCCGTCTCCCAGTCTGTGTGATTTTGGCCAGTGGGAGGCAAAAAAGGAGGCAGCAGGCACTCGGCTGTGGCTTGTGTTGGTTAAGTCCCTCCCGTCCGCGGTCCTGTCTTCTCTCTCTACCGCAGGCCAGGTGGGGCCCACTGTCAATTGTCCCTCTTCGATTCGGGCTCTGTTCTGAGGCCCCCGGTTCAGTGGGCTGCTCCTCTGAATGTGATGCGCCCTCATGGCTCCCTCCGGCATCTGGGTGTTGGTAGGCCAGTTGGTGGGGTCCTCTGAGTGTGGTTCGCTCATATAGGTCCTGAAGGAAAGGAGAGCAGGGGGCCGTGCCTCCGTTTGTCCCAAATGCTGAGGCACTGAGCTTTGACAACCCCCGGATCGTATAGCAGCTGGTTCGCTAGAGCCGTCCGCCGCTCTGTGCAATTTTCACATGCGGGAGGGAGAGAGGAGGCAGCAGGTGTTTGACCATGAGTTTACACCGGGTATGTTCCTCCCACTCGTGATTTCAGGGTGCTCCCCCTGCTGCCAGCCTGGTCAGTCCAGGTGTTGCCTGTCCCTCTTTGGTCCGAGCCCTCGAGTGAGCGTGTGTCACGCTATGTTGGGCCGTTCCTCCGGATGTGCTGCGCCCTCGCAGGCCCCTCCCACGTCGGGATGTTGGTGGCTTGGCTGGCCCTCTTATCCACAGCAGGCTCTCCTAGGATTGGGTCGCTCCTGGTGTCTCTGGTCTTCTTCCCTCTGGACGTTGCTCACTTCAATCGTGTGCGCTCTGCTGTGTTGGATACGTTGCCTGTTTCCAGTCACCCGGGCACCTGGAGCGTTCAGATTTTTGCAGAGATGTTCCTTATTAGGTCAGATGGCTTTTACGATTACACTGATTAGTGGTGGCAGGCTGATATCACCGGATTTTTGCGGAATATCTGGGGCTGGTCAGGAGCTCACAGGCTTGCAGCCATCTTGGCTGGGCTCTCTAGATCCCCCCCCCCCGACACCCTATGAACAGTGTGTGGACAAAGGTGAACCCGACAGAGGGATGTCCACAGTGAACTGTTTAAAAAGACATTGAGATTTGTGAATGCCATAAGTGAAGTTGATTTGGGGAAAGCTATAAGTGAACCCGACGCAGGGAGGCTAACAGTTGAGAAGGGTCTGAACCCGGAAGAGGGGGATCCAGGATGAAAAACCGTCACCCCACTGAGATATTAATGCAGAGGAAGAGATCTTTTGAGTACAAGCCAGAGTGAATCCGAGGAAGGGAGGCTGATATTCGAGAGGGGTCTGAGCCTGGAAGAGGGGTTCCAGTGGAGAAGAAGCATCATCCAAGTGCAATCAGAAAATAACTTTTGGTTATGATTTTTGTAAAAAAGAACTGTTTGTGGATTTGTGGCCGTGTATCAGCCACTTCTTTCCTGCAACGCTGGCGGCTGCCATGGAGCCTAGGCAGACGCTACACACATAAGCATTGTATCGTAGCTGATGCGTCCTTGTGTCAGGTTACAACAGCATCACCATGGCTACCCAACGCAGGGTGTAACGTCAACGCGTCACACCCTCTTTCCTGGTCCTTTAAATAATCACTGCTTAAGGGCGGTGGTGCATCTGATTGAAGTAAGTACCAGCTCTTTTTTGACTCCAGTGCCCCTTGTCTTTGGATTACTCTCTTTGACCCCTGTTCACGCTAAAATAATTTTTTTGGATCTCGATTTGACACCTCTGCTCTCCTGATTACCCAGTAACGAACCTTTGTGTGCTTTTGGACTGCTTTTCGGATTATCCGTTGTTGTATTTGTTTTTATAATGCTGTGGATTTGTGGATCTTGATTTTCTGTTGGATCTTTCTGGACCGTGTTGTGCACTGGACTATGGACGCTCTGCTGTTTCTCTGGGCACCATCCTATCGTTACTGCGTCCTTGTGTCACCCGGGAGTAGACCGGTACTAACCATACTTACCTTCCTTCCCTTTCCGCTTTCGTTTTGCCCTGGAACTATTCTTCTGGCCGTTTCATCACTCAAGACTACATTCTTTGCACACATAGGTAAGGCACACATCTTTAGGGATCATATGCTTCTTCCTACCACTCTAGTCACTTCATGTTTCTTCGATAACTTATCCATTTAGAGTGAACACTGAGTCCTTCTAACACCTGAGGTCAACCCCAAATACTGGCCAACTCCAGGCTTCACCAGGTTAGTACTGATCTCATTTTCTTACATTATGTATGTACGTTATAGAATCCGTACGGAGACCTATCCTTATTTCCACAGCTTTGGGTGTGCCTGGTGGTACCTTTGCTCTTTCATTTAATCTTCACCTCTGTTCTGTTCAGTAAACAAACAGGGGGCTATATGAAGGCGAAGGTCACCCTAATTGAGGAGATGCAATCTTTTGTTTGGGTTTGCAAGATCACTGGAGTGAACCCTGGGTCCATTTACCTATTCCTTGGTGAGTACTGACACCTCCTGCCCATGCCCATGCCCAAAATACCTTTTGGACGTACATATGCTTTATCCCAGAAGGAAAATGTGATACTGAAGGAGTATATAACAGATAACTTGCGTAAGGGCTTTATCCACAATTCCACTTCACCCGCTGGGACTCCTAGTTTTTTTTTATCCCAAAAAGGATGAGGCATAACTCTTTTCCCCTGTATAGACTACCGTCAACTAAATGCCATCACAATTATACATTGCTGTCCATTACCTCTTATTCTGGTGCTCCTGGATCAAGCTCGTAACAGTGCCTTATATACAAAACTAAATCTCAAAGGGGCCTGCAATCGGGTTCGAATGGTTGATGGAGAGGAGTGGAAAACAGCATTTCGAAACAGATATGGTCATTTTGAATACCCCGTAATTCCTTTTGGACGTTGTAATGCCCCTGCTGTCTTCCAGTATTTCTTAAAAAACATTTTTAGAGACGTTCTGGACATATTTGTTGTAATATACCTGGACGATATTCTAATTTTCTCAAAAACGTACCAAGAACACGTTAACCATGTCAAGGAAGTCTTAGGATGACTTTGTACCTAACGTTTATTTGCAAAGATTTCTAAGTGTGAGTTTCACCAACAACGTATCTCATATTTGGGTTAAATCATAACCCCAGAAGGTATAGAAATTGACCCACGTAAGGTCTAAGCTGTACTCGAGTGGGCTTGGCTTAAATCTGTTAAGGAAGTTCAGAGATACTTAGGTTTTGCAAACTAATAGAGACAGTTTATCCCCAACTATTCTCAGATCCTTCTTCCCTTGACTTGGCTCTTGAAAAAAGGTGCCCTTTTCCGGTGGAATCAAGAGACCTACTAAGCCTTTGTGTCAATGAAAGGGAAGTTCACGTCTGTACCTATTTTACGTCTACAAGACCCGGATCTCCCCTACTTATTAGAGACGGAGGCATCCAATTACGCTCTTGGTGCACTCTTGTTACAAAAAGACTCTGCTATCCAGCGTACTCATCCTCTGGCGTATTATTCACGCACCTTTAATGCAGCTGAAAAGAACTACAGTTTATTCGAAAAGGAACTGTTTGCCATAAAGGATGCTTTCCTTAATTTACATCTTTTGGAAGGTACTAGACACACCGTAACTGTTTTTACTGATCATCGGAATCTAGGATTCCTTAAGACTGCACTTGCCATGAATCAAAGACAACATAAATTGATTTTTTTTGTTGCATGGTTTGACTTCCTAGTTACCTTCAAATCCCGGTACCATAACACAAATGAGGATGCCTTGTCTCAGGCATACCATTCCACGACTGCAGAAATCAAAGGTGTCCCTTTTCTTCCCATGGAACGTAATATATCCATGGCTCATTTCGCTTTGTTTGCATACGAAGAAGCTCGACGAGAAACATACTCCCCTTTGTGCAAGAGGGAATTCCTGCAACAATCTCCGCTACATTCCGAAGAACAAGGATTATTGTTACATGACAAAAGGTAGATGTTACCTACTCGTACTAGCCAACTCACCTTATTGAATTGGTGTCATGATTTACCAGGAGCAGGACATTTCAGTATCTGTGAAACCTTAGAAAAAAATCCAATGATATTCATGGTGGAAAGGAATGACAAAAGATCTTGAAGACTATGTACAAGGGTGTGATGACTGTGCACGTTGCAAGACCCCAAGACAACGTCCCATGGGACTCCTTAGACCTCTGCCTATTCCCATTGGACCATGGCAGGTTTGCTCCATGGATTTCATTGCAGATCTCCCACTGGAACAAGACAAAACCGTAATTCTCACGGTCATCGATTCCTTTACTAAATTAGCCCATTTCATTGCCCTTGAAGATGTCCCCTCTGCTCCAAAATTGAAAGGGCCAAGCAGACCATTGAACAGTACTTGAGATGTTTCATCACTGAACATGACCAGGATTGGGTTAATCTCCTCCCTATTGCAGAATGTGTGTATAATGATTCTTTTCATTCCACTATCCAGGATATTCCATTCCATTCCATCTGTCCACTGGCTTCCATCCCACTTCTCTTCCTTTACACCTTCCTTATCCATGTCCTGTTACTTTTGCAACTGCTCTATTGAGATTATTACAGCGTTATGATACCGCCAAACACCATCTTCTCAAGGCTCACACCCAATCTTGTAGGCAACCCACTCCCTTGGATAAAATAGGTGATCAAGTCTGGTTATCTACAATGCATATCAAATTACCTGCAAGCAGCAAGAAATTCAAACCTAGGTTTATAAGTTCTTTTAAAATATCCAGGGTAATCAGTCCCTCTGGTATGGAACTTAAACTGACAGGATCCTATAGAATTCACCCCGTATTACATGTATCCTTACAAAAACCTGTCATTGATTCTGGCATCTATACCAGCACTCGATTGATGGGTCCCCCAGCAGTAGGTCCCCAGGAAGAATAATAGGTGCAACGTCTCGATTCTTGTTGGTATCGTGGCTCCCTCCAGTATTTGGCTCATTGGAAAGGGTATAGCGTGGAAGAGCAGTCGTGGGTCTGTGTCCGGGACCATTTGGCCCCTCGCCTAGTCAAACTATTTCATGCCAGATATCCCTCCAAGCCGGGTCCTATGGCTACTCCCCCGGTGGGCGGGTTCTTGAGGGAAATACTGTTAGGATACAGCGGCCGCGAGTGGGCTTCTCGCTCTCTGTACTCTCCTGTTACCTTGGAGATTGGGGGCATGGTAACACGACCCAGAGGGCCGTGGCTCTCACTTCCTGTGAGGGAAAAGTTCTGGGTGCGACGCAACGCATGCCGACGCTGTGAGGTCCTTTCCTCCTTTCCTCTAACCGCCCATGCCCGTCGTGCAAGTCCCATGGCATCACCATGGCCCACGTCCTCTGTATAAAGAGGCAGACCGGGCATACTGGCACTGTTCTCTCAACTGTCCTTTATGCTTGAAACTCCGTTACCGGAATCCAGGTGTCAAATCTTTTTTGCGTTCATGCTTAATTTCTCTAGGTAGTTAGCCTTCAATGTTTAGTGTTTCTCTTTTCTTTGCTTCTATCTACCAAAGCCATGAGTTCTACGCTGCAGTCTAGGTCCAAGGCTGGGTGCAGTATACCTGCAGGTAAGCCTCTGCTCCGGATATCTCAGGTGACAATCTCTTGTAATTACATTGTTACTGCTTTTAAGGATCTACCTTTTGCAGCTCCTGTACCCTTGTTTGATAGTCATAAGGAAGGGGGGTGTAAAGTAGCATTCCTGTCTCCTTGGAGGGTTCCCCGTTTGTGTTATTCTATAGTGGAATGGGGGTCTTCCCTTGAGGGTAGCAGTGTCTCAAACTTCCGTGGCTCCGGAGGACTTCTTCACTCCATCTACGTTTTGACTGACAATATGTGAAAAACCAGAAGGTGTCTCACCCACTAGTCCCCGGTGATCTGTCATCCAGGTGGCTAGGACACGGCCATCACTTTTGGATCCAGTTTCTGGGGGTGTCATGATGCCTACCCCCGGGGACCCAGACCACGCCCAGCAACCCCGGAAGCAGGCATCAAGTTATCCTAAGCAAGCCCAACAACCCCTGCTAGGGGCTATTTGGGTCCAGTGTTGGCGTCTATGGCGCCAGGCTCATATGGAGAGTCAATCCTGGCGCCATAGGCGTCAGGCTCATAGATTAAAACTTACCTGATGCAGACCATGCTGCAAACTTACCTGATGCAGACCATGCTGCAAGAGCTCCAAGCCAAAAGAGGCTTGGAAGGGACTACTTTACTTAGGGACTATTTTCTACTCGGGCGGGGCTGTGGAGGAATAATAACCTGGGACTACTTTGGATGCTATTTAAACCACGTCCGAAGAGCAGCACAAGCTTCGCATTATTCTCCATTGAGCAGCGTAACGCTCACCATGCCTGCAAGTCTGCATCCCGCCTTCTGCCACGTCCGCCTCGAGTTTGGAGCTCCTAGAAAAAGGGAGAAAGAAGGAGAAAAGGTTACAACAAGAGCAATACCTTTAATCCTTACCTGAATTCCCGATCCATCGCGCATTCGAGCTGGAAGAAAGAAGTTATTTTATGCGCGTCGCCTCGCCTGCTGCAGCACCGCGCTGAACTCACCGGCCTTCGCAGCATCTTCACATTCCACCGCATCCTCCTGTATGTTCCCGCCGCACTCCGGCACCTAAGGAGAAGACAAGAACAGCAAGGTGAGCCAAGGGAATACACAGAGGAATATTAGTTACCCTCCCATAGACTTACCTGATTTTACCACCGGGGGTACTATTCCTCTTCTCGGGTCGGCGCAGCTTCCACTGCATCTTCACCGAACCCCGGCCCTTAAGGGGAAACAAAAGGACAGCAAAGTGAAACAAAGGAACTAACAAGGGGAACCCTCCTGACCACAATAGACTTACCTGATTTTACCACCGGAGGTATTATTCCCCAAGACTTCATACTTTCTCTCAGCGCCTGAATAAGGGAGAAAGCAACAGGTTACATATTGACATTATTTTATCGAACTGTGTTGGAAAATACAAATCCTTACCAGAATACTACCGGTTGTCACGAGGAACTCTTCATTAGGGTCAAGCTGCAACCTGCAAGGAATCGGACAAGAGTGAAAGTCAGGCATTTGAACTCTTACAAACTTTATACTTACGGTGTCTTGCCGGGAATCTCGGAGTCAATATTGTTCTGGAACTCACCAATTCCTTCGAGCCAGTGAAGCAACTGGTTATCAACACGCCCCTGCGCTCAATGCAGGATGGAGAGCTCATCTTTTCAAACCATCAGGTGAGACTATAAGAGGGGACATCAAAGGTGATCTGTGGGGAGAACAGCGGGGGTGGGAGGATTTACGCCCAACTCTACGGGTGGTTAATTCCCTTTCTCCATTTGCAGAAGAATATTCCTACAGGCCAAGCAAACGAAGCTAGGTGGGCCAGTCCAGTCCGTCATCTCGGCCCTACGCATCACATTGGTGGAGACCGCAGCTGTCCAGTTCCGATCGACGCCTCTGTGGGAGCCAGGTGAGCGTGACAGGGGGTGGACCAGTGCGGGAGGATCACCTGGGTGAGGGCTCTTCAGGGAGTGGGGACACGGGATAGTGAGATGCAGTATCCCCTTCCCTGTAACACCTTTACCCCATCCTACCAGGTAGGATATTTAGGAACTCCACCCCCCCCCCCCCTTTTACAACACAAACACTTTCACACGGACAGCCCTCTATGAGAGTAAACAGACTGAGCAGTATACCTGATGTGCCCCAATACAATGGTCGGGCGAGGTCAGGCAATTACTGACCATCACACACACCTGACTTCCATTAAGCTTGCCCACATGGATAAAAGGCGGAGCATGAGAGCACACTCTGAGCGAGGTAAAAGACACGAGGGAACAGCAGTTTTGAGACGGTAGCTGAACAGGAGAAGAAAGACAGCAAAACAGAAGGGGATCCCAAGGAGGGAATTATCCTTGACTTTTTGACAAGGAACCGTTACTTTCCAGAAAGCTTGAGAATATAAAACCAGGCTGACGAATCCTGCTTTGTGCATCGGAGATACCCGTGGTCCCTGCCACGCCAATAATCAAGGCGGGGAGAAGCACCAGCCTCTGTGGTACCGTCCTTGGCTCCAAGAACAAAGCAGAATCCATAAAATCAACATAGCCAGAGTTTGACAGACTGATACAAGACCGGTCTGTGTTGAAGCCAAGGCTGCAAGCAGCAACATTGTATGGCGAGCGCTGGAATGAATATTGTTAAAACGCGTGTGATAGGAGACGCAAGTAAAAGTTTAACGGATATGATATGATATGGCATTTGTAACGCGCCTATACACAAGTGTTTCAAGGCGCGACGAGGCAGGGAGGGGGAACAAGGGGAAGACAGACAACGTTCCTACTAGGCCAGGTGTCATTTAGATCGCGCAAGTGCAGGGGTAGGGGGTAGGGGGGAGGGAAAAGTGCAAGGGGAAGGGTAGGGGGGGAAAGTGCAGTACAGGGCCAGCTGGTGGCAAGTGCAAGGTAAGTGCAGACAAGTGCTGGGGAGGGGGGCTGTAGGGATACAGAGACAGTCCCGCAGTGCAGGGGTTGCCAGGGAGGCAGTGCAAGTGGAGAGTGGCTGGGCCAAGGACCGAGGTCAGAGAGAGTGGCCCAGTTGCAGATTCAGTGCAGTTTCAGTGAAGAATTTAGCAGGGGAGAGGGAGAGAGAAAGCAGAAGCAAAGAGGAAGGTTTTGAGGTGCTTCCGGAACCGGAGATGGTTCTCCTCAAGTTTCAGGGAGGCAGGAAGGCTGTTCCAGAGGGAGGCCCCTGCCGCGGAGAGATCTACCCCCAGCTCGTTGCTTAGAGAAGGAAGCGGCTGACCCTGAGGGAGTTGGAGACGGATGAGCGAAGGGCTCGGGAAGAAAGATATTTAGGAAGAGAGAGTTGAAGGTATTTAGGCCCCAGGCCCCAGAAGGCCTTGTGGACAATGCAGAGGGTTTTGAACTTAATCCTCGCAGCCACTGGGAGCCAGTGTAGAGATTTCAGTCCTGGAGAGATACGGTCCCTGGGCTTGAGGCCAAGGACAAGTCTTGCAGTCCTATTCTGGATGAGTTGCAGAGGGCGGAGAGTGGAGGCAGGCAGATTAAGATAGAGGCTGTTACAGTAGTCCAGCTTCGAGAGAACCAGGGCTCGGGAGACAGTGAGCTTCTGGGGGAAGGAGAGGAAGGGAAGAATACCTCTGAGGAGGTGCAGCTAGTAGTGTGACTTCTTAGAGACATCGGATATATGAGGAGAGAAGGAGAGTGTGGAGTCGAAGATGACCCCGAGGTGTTTTGCCTTGCAGGAAGAGGGCCAAGAGAGGCTGGCCAGAGCTGCAGTTAAGGAGGGAGTGGGTGTGCCGATGAGTAGAATCTCAGTCTTACTGGCATTAAGGCAGAGGTCATTGGCGGCACACCATTCCTGGATAGCAGACAGTCAGAGATGAGGGAAGGAGAGGAGGAGGCCGAGGGTAGCCTGAAAATGAGCTGGGTATCATCCGCATAGCACTGAAAGTTGGGGCAGAGAGCGGCGATGCGGTGGGCAAGGAGTGCCAGATACTGGTTGAAAAGCCAGGGAGAGAGATTAGATCCCTGGGGGACACCACAGGTAGAGAAAAAGATGTCAGAGAGGAAGGACCCCAGTTGGACCTGGGAGGGTCGATTGGAAAGGAAAGAGTGATGTTGATGAGTGATTGAACTTTAAAAGCAAGATACAATACCTTTGACAGAGTGCTCAGGCAGTGCGTTGGTACTCATTAGAAGGTCTCTGTAAGGCATCCAGCTGAGAAGTGGTGAAAGTGAGAAAAGGTTATATCTAGAAGAGAACAAGTAATTGTGAATCGAATGGTCCTGCGACGGCATCAAGCAAAATACTGCGCACAGTCATATGTCTTCGATTTTGATGAAATAGAGAAAGTTTGCAAAAGTAGATACATTTGGTCCGAGCCCGGCAGAGGCAGACCAATTGAAGGTTTTGTGTTAAAGTGGGTCTGAGCCCGGCAGAGGGGGACTGGGGTGAACAGTAAATCACCCGAGAAGTTGCATATGTGAAATCCTAAGAACAGAACTTTAGTGTTTGTCGTGTTAGATCAGGCCCTCTGGAATAAGAGACTTTTAATGGCAAAGAGTCTTTGGCACAGAAGGCCCTGATATTGAGGTTTTGAACTGCATCCTCGTGCTAGAGAAGCCAGAGAGTGTACTAAGCTCAAATGTGCTGCCTTGTCCCATGCTGAGAACGTGGGGAAGGGAAGCCAACGGCTTAAGTATCCGGACATATCATTCCTACAACACTTTTCTTATGCACTTATGAATAACATTGTTTCCCACACTATTTGTATTTAGAAGTAAGGATTGGCAATAGATTTATTAGTAAAGTCCCTTTTATTTTGACAGACTCGACTAGGACTGCATTATTATTATTTGATGGTCGTAGCTTGCTCCTATCTTATGATTTGGAATTAGATAGGCGTTTTTCAAACCCAATTTAAATTCAATAAACACCCTTGAACTGTGATCGCTTGTGTCTGTCTTACTGTTTGATACCATGCCTTTCATTACAAATAGCAGCACTATTCCTAGCTTTAGCAGTCCAACCCTATGGAGATTGGGGATTAAGCCCAAAGGTTCCAAAGAGTGTCAGTTGTTACAGGACCCGGTAGACAGGAGAGATGATGATTCAAAAGTTCAGGCTCCCTGTCAAGATGACGATGACGGATGTGTACAGCTGGAAGAAATCAGCTGTGACTCGGGGCACACACAGCTGGCCTCCAAAAACCCCTTTGGCTGGAGTGCTTATGCACCTACACTCCAGGTGCAAGGCATTATTGTGGCTGCTCGGTGAAAAAAACCTTTGAGAGTGATGGGCGACCCATATGAGACAAGGGTAGCAAACATTTGAGAGTGATGGTTCATCTGCTGTTTCAGGTGAGATTGTGGCCGCACTCCGCAAGTTGTACCTTGGAACAGGTAGCAGAACTTCGTCGTTGAGGAGTGCTGGATGCGAAGTCACTGGGACCCCAATGAGCAGGTGAAGAGGGGTCTCTTTCTCTTGTACCCCTGCAGAATGCAGCTTTGCTGTGTCTTTGGTGATGGCGGATGATGGGTTGTCTTTGTTCTGGACCTCCGGCATCAAGCGGAGGTGCTGTTTTCACACACTGGCTGGCGTGGACTGCAGTGTGGGTTGTCAGCAGGATCTGGAAAGGACCTTTCCAGCAAGAATGTAGGGATGATTTTCACAGATGCCATTTCAGGACTGCCCAGTCCCCCAGTCCCCTGGCAGGAGGCTGCGGCACAGCATTTCAGGTGGTCGAGGCAGAGCCTCTTGGATGTGTTGGAAGTGAGAACTGATAACGAGCAGTTTTTTGCAAAATGACACAACCAGATCATCATTCAGTTGTAGGTCAGAGTTCAGGGGAAGGTGGCACAGTAACTGGCATTCTCATGGGTATCTCATGGGGGGAGAGGCCACTGTCGGAGTTTATGGAAACGGGAAGGCCAGGACAAAAAGAGATGCTAGGGGGTCCTCAAATGATAGGAGAAACAGTGGCACATAAACAGGAGCCTGAGGGCCATGGAGGGTGCTGTCAGAAAGTAGAATGTGGGCCTTGCATTTCCCAATTGCCAACTCAGCAGGTAGCAGAATCGCAATAAGCAGGGCTTCAACATAGGGTGCATTGAGAATGGGATTACCTTGTGCGGTTAGGTAACCTCTCTGTTTCCAGAGAGTCCTGTAGTCGTGTGATATACCAAAGGCGTAACGTGAATCAGTGTATATAGTGGTTGTGTGTTGTTTGGCGACCGTGCAAGCCTGTGTTAGGGCAATGAGTTCAGCTGATCGTATGATGGGTGCTGAAAAGCTTCCAATACTTCAAAGGATGTGCAAACGGCAAAACCTACTCAAAGGATGTGCAAACGGCAAAACCTACCTGTATACTACCTGTTGAATCTCCAAGACAAGAGCCCGTTAACAAAGAGAATGAGGTCTGCATTGGAATATCCTTGAGGTCTGTTCTTGGTGATGATACAATGTCAACCGCTGCAAGCCAGTCATGCGGGTGATCGTCATTGGGTGTAGTCAGGAGGGAGGCAGGGATAAGTCGGGCGCATCTGATGAGCGTGATGTTGGTGACAGAGAGGAGCAGTTTTTCATATTTGATAAGGTGTGCCGCAGATAGGTGTTGTGTTTTACCCCTGAGGAGGAGTGCTAATACAGAGTGTGGTACTGCTACGTTTATGTGGTATGCTAGGGCGATGTTGTCCGCTTTTGTAAGGAGAAGGGCAGCGCTAGCTACCACTGAGACATTTGGGAAGGGCAGAGGCTACAGGGTCTAACTGTGAGCTAAAATAGGCCACAGAGCGCTGTAGTTCCCTGTGCTTTTGTGTGAGTACACCTAAGGCATACCCCTCTTTCTCATCACAGAACAGGGTGAATGATTAGAGTAGTCAGGAAGGGCGAGGGCAGGAGAAATGGAGAGGGCAGTCTTGATCTTGGCGAAGGCTGTGGAAGCATCAGGAGACCATGTGAGTTTGTCAGGCTCGGAGTCCTGTAGCATCCTTTGCATAGGTACAACCGTGCAGGCATAATCAAGATCCAGGGGTGACGAAAATTGCGTATCCCTTAAAAGTAGTGCAACTGCCTTTTAGTGGCGGGCAAGGGACATTGTAATATGCAGCGCATCTAGCGCCATGGGAAATGTCATGTCCTAGGTAGCAACTGTAGGTTGGCAGAGCTGCAATTTTGCTTTGTTTACTTTGTGACCGCTTCAGAGTCGGTGAAAGAGACCTGAAAGGAAGGTGATGCTAACAGTAGGTAATCCATACATCGGATCATAGTGGAGCCCCCCAAGAAAGTGACATCCTGGAGGTCTTCCTGCAGAATCTGGGAGAACAGATATGGGGAGTCAATAAAGCCCATTGGAAGGGACCTGCAGGTGAGCTGACGTCCCTTGTAAGTGAATGCAAAGAGATACTGAGAGTCTTGGTGGATGGGGACAGAGAAGAAGGCGGAGGCAAGATCAATGCAAGGGAAGAATTGGGCATGGGGTGGGACACAGGAGAGAATGGTCAGGGGGTCTGGGACCACAGGATGTGAAGGTAATTCGTGAGCAAAACGGTACTTGTCTATGCCCTTTTTCTTAATGGGGAGCACCGGAGCATTGCAAGGGCTAGTAGTGTACTAGAGGATGCCCTGATCCATGATGGAAGAGATGACAAGATTGATATCGTCCTCTGTTTGAGGTGATATTCTGTACTGGGGCACACGTGGGAGAGGCACCTCTGGATTGAGGGTGATGCGAACAGGTTTAGTAGAGAGAATGTGTCCTACCTCATTTGCATGTGCCACCCAGAGGGCCACTGACACTGAGTCAATAAGGTGCTGTACCGGTGTAGCTTGTGCAGGTGTGAGGAGTACAGGAGGCTCTGTAGAAAGCTCTGGGTGAGTGGGCTGTTGGAGGAGAAACAAATATTTAGCTTGCCTAGATTGTGGAACCTCTAGATAAATACCATCAGGAGAACAATGAATGGTACAATGCATCTTGCATAGCAGGTCAATACCTAACAGATTTGCAGGTGAGCAAGGACTTACCAGAAAGGCACGGTGTTCAGTGATGGGGCCAATGGAAACAGACAATTCATTTGATAATGCGTGTGGGATAGTGGTGCCAGATATGCCAACAGCATTGACAATTTCCTTTGAGATATCTACATTTGGAAATTCAGCCGCTCGCAGCGTGGAATGCCTAGCACCAGTGTCAAACAACAAATTCACTCTCCTCGCTTGGATGTCACATTTGAGATGGGGACCAGACCGGCCCAGTGATAGCAAAGCAGCAGACAGCACGGCAGGGTGCCTCTGGCAATGTCATTGTAGACCATAGGAGATATGCATGTCCTGGTAGCCCCCCGTTAGGAGAAGGAGGTGGTAGTGGTGGCAGTGTAGGGTAGCAATTGGAACTGTTAGGAGGAATGCAATCATTGCGTGGAGTAGTGGGACCATATTGCTGTGGTCTGGAAGGTTTGGTAAGACATTGCTGGATGAGATGGCTCGTCTGCTTACAATAGCTGCAGAAAGGTTGCCTTGGCAGGGATTGCTTGGCAGGCAAAAATGGATATGCAAAAGTCTGTTGTGGCAGGTGACCCTGGTAAAAAGGTGGCAGAGGATTCTGTTGGGCATAGGGCTGGTGTGAGGAACCCGGGCGTCCCCGGCCGCCAGAGGTAGTCTTATGTTGAGCATGCTGTATCTGCAAAGCTCTGAGGCGGGTAGCCCCATCTTGCTCCTGGCGTTTGAGTTTGTCATAGAAATGTTGAGCTGCTTGCAGTGCTTTTTCAATAGATGCAGCTTGCCACCCCACCTGAACACTTTGCATATTGTTAGAAATTTTCCAGAAGAAGACCGGCCACAAAATGAGACACTAAATGCAGGTTTAGCTTGTTCCCAAGCCTTTGTAATACTGGAATAGTTGGTAAAAACAGTCAGTCAGCCTAGATAGGTAGTTATAGCGGGATTCTGATTGGTTCTGTTTGCAAGATGCAAACTTTGAACCGTCAGATTTGACCAGGTATTTTTCATTGATGAGGGCGGTAAGAGTGGTAATATTAGCAGTAATAGCCTCACCTTCTGCCAGTGTCTCAGGCGATTGCAGTTTGTCCATGATTTGTTTGTATAAAGTGTCTTTGAGCACAGCTTGTAGGAGTTGTTTAAGGTCCCCAATGGTGGTACCATAACAGGCAATCACTGTGTTCAAATGTTTCATGAAAGCGGTGGGATTGTCAGGCAACGTGGAGAATTGCTGTGCCATATGGCATAAGTCAGTGGAGCTCCAGGGAGTGTGAATACTCATCATTTCAGCCTTGATATTGGTCTGCGGGTAGGTGCGCATAGGCATACGGATGGTGGCAGCAGCGGAGGATGGTGCAACATCCATAGTGTGCAGTGAGGGTGGCTCAGACATGGATGAATGTGACAATTGGATATCCCACCTAGAAAGTTGTCCTGGCCTGGAGTTAAGTGTCAGAGTGGGCCAGCGCCTGCAAGTCATCAATGTATTTTAGGCAAATTGAGTCAGACAAGCGCCTGCAGGATTGGGGTGTCGGAAGGGGAGTGGATGTAGATTGAGATGGGAACTGACTTGGTTGGGAGTGAATACAGGGTGGTGTGTAGGTAGAGGCCGCTGGCTGCGGTTGAAGTGTAAGTGGGGCAGTGGGAGGAGATGTTGTTAAGTCTCCTCAGGGAGTGGATGGAGAGGTTGTGGTGGGGAGAGGACGATGAGGCGGCTGGGGATGCAGGTGGGGGTGCGAGAGGCAGGGGAGGGTGGTGGGGAGTAGCTGGGCTGGCATGGCAGCTTGCTGTAACGTGGGGGTGGTGAATCGGAGTATGTGGTGGGCAGGCCCTTTGGAGAGAGGAGTAAGGTGCTTCTGAAAAGGATTCTTTAATAGTGTCTGCAGAAACACTTCAGTAGAGGCCTGTTTTGCTAGTGTGTTTACTGTTTGGCAAGCTTTGCCTGAGAGTTCTTAAGCGATCTAGTCTGACTGTCATGCAATCTAGTCTGTAGACACTTTGTACCAGGCGAAATAAGCCGACCAATGACCATCAGAAACCTTAGACTTTCTTTGTTCCAAAGCCTCACGCAAGACAACAAGGTGATGTGCATGAAATGACTCCTCAAGTACACAAGCACACACACCTAGGAACTACCGTTCCCAGAATTCTCTAACGTCGCCTTAAGGAAACGTCGGACGCTTCAGCGCCGGCGCTTCCGCAACGAAGCCGGTCTACGCCGGTCCACGGCGTCCCACGGCACGAAACGCTGCTGGATCACCTACGAAGCCCTCCACCATCTAACTCACAGGTATGGGCTATCCAAATCTTTGCGAGTTACTGTCCAAAGCCACTAAACTACAGCAACAAGGGCTGGTCCAAGATTATATCAGATCCAGACTTGATCTACCTAAACCAATCGCCTTACAGAATGGAAGCACACAATCTTCAACGGACCCCCATACAACAACAGCTCAGGAAATGGTATCAGAAAACGCAAACCTTAAAATTGCATTACTTAATACCAGGTTAATGACAAAACATGCACAGGATATCCACGATTACATTGTAGATGAAAAGCTAGACATTTTATGTCTAACTGAAACATGGTTACAAGAACCAGTTGGTCCCACTATAGATATCGCAGTACCACCTAACTACAATAGCTATTCTAAAAACAGAGAGCTCGGAAAGGGCGTAGGAGTGGCAATAATTGCCAAACAAACCCTTAAACTCTTTACCACTCCGATTCAGTGTACAGGATGCGAGGTCATTCACCTCAAACTGACACCCACTCATAATAATTGTACAAATATGATAGTCATATACAGACCACCGACCCTAACATCTGATTTCAACGATGAACTAGTTACCATTCTTAACAACCTCAAATCATCCAACACCGAGACTATACTGTTGGGCGATATAAATAGATGGAGAGGTAATCTAAATGACAAACGGGCCATTACCCTAGAAGAGGATCTAGAGAACCACGATTTTACTATAATCAACAAGGGTGTAACGCTCACCTGACTCCCACGGAGGCGCTGGCCTGGTTCGCGCTGCTGTGACCTCTTCTAAGGTGATGCGCAGGGTTCGGAAGACGGACTGGACCGGGCCCCCAAATCTGGCTTGTCTGGCTTGCAGAAGTATCCTTCTGTAGGTGTCATGATCTCTGCTTCCAAAAGGTCAGGGTTTTCCCAACTCCCTTGGAAGCAGATCCATAACCCAGGTTCCGAGTGCCAACCAGTCCCAATTGGGACCTTTTGGACCCAGTCCTGGCGCCAGTGGCACCAGGCTCATAAATATGCCCAGTCCCAGCGCTGGAAGCGCCGGGCTCATAATGCTTGGGTGGACTTAACTTCAGCAGACCATGCTGCTTACTTGCCTGCCAGTTGAGCCTCTGATCCTCTTCTGTTTGGAACTACTTTTCCTGTTGGGTGGGGCTGGAGCCACTCCCTAGATTCAGAACACTGGAACTCTTCTGGAAGGCAGGAACTCTTTTCTTACCAGGAACTCTTTTCTTACTTAGGCGTGGCTGTGGAAGGAGACACCTAAGCACTACAGGAGGCTATTTAAACCACACCCGGTGGATGAATCTTGCTTTGCGTTATTCTGCAACCTCTGCAGCAGAACGCTCATCGTGTCTTCTGCATCCGGTCCTGGGCCTAAGGAAAAAGGCTTACCATCCTGAATCCAGTCTTCAGCAACACCTCTAAAGACAAGAAAGAACAGGTTAGCATTCCGGCATCTGAAAGGCAAAGGCTTACCATCCTGAATCCAGTCTTCAGCAACACCTATAAAGACAAGAAAGAACAGGTTAGCATTCCGGCATCTGAAAGGCAAAGGCTTACCTACTCTTCGTGCGCTCCGGAGGTCTTCACACTGCATTCCGGCATCTGAAAGACAAAAGTTTACCAACTCTTCGCACGCTCCGGAGGCCTTCGGCGCTGCATCCCGCATCTGAAAGACAAAACAAGGTGCGTTTAAAGACATTGGGGAACTTTAATACTCACGTGCCATTACTCCTTTCCACATCTAATCCAGTGGGTATTCCGGAACCCTGCAGCCGCTCCGAACTCGTACCTGCAAAATAAAAAGACAGTTAGAGCGCATAGTGAAGCAGGCAACAAGCGCTTACTTACGTGCTTCCAGGCGCTTCTATTCATCACACGGGCTCCATCTTCAACTCACTTCAGCCCGTCATCCGCCATCGCCGGAACCCTGCAAAACAAGAGACATCATTACTAAAGACTTTAAAGACATTTGAATGACTCGAAACTTACCGTTCGTGCAGTAAACGACGGACAGCAGTCCTCTGAAGTCAAGAGGCCTGCGCTACCTATCCAGTGAAGAAACTGGTTACAGAACCCTGCCCCGAGGCAGATGGAGAGCTCGGCATTCACTTACCTAAGACATCTTACTCTACACGTCAGGCATACAGTGCACAGAGGTCCAGCCCAAAGAGCCAACCGGGTGCTACACATCACCTTTGAAGATACGGTAGTCGCCCAGTCAAGACCGGCGCCTCTGCGAGAATCAGGTGAGCGTTACAGAACGCAAAGCCTACCGCAAAACTCTCGCCCAGGCGCTATGGAAACCTCGGATACTGACCCCCTAGCCCGGTTACTTGGGGAACTAAGGGCAGAAGTGCATGCAGCTCGTCAGGAAACGAATGCTCTAAGAAGGGAACTAATTATTTCCAAGGAGAGAACAGACAATCTTGCTAGACAAGTGCTACAGTCACAAGCCGGACAGACCCCGTTACCCGCATCAGGGGCAAATCTTCCTTCAACATCCTCTATGAATCCAGTGCAGATCAACCTACCTGGGAATGTACCTCTGGCTCCGCCCGAACGATTTTCTGGTGACCCAAAGAGGTTTGCAGTATTTATCAATCAGTGCCGGTTGCACTTCTTATGCCGGCCAGCAGCCTTTCCAACTGATCAAGCAAAAGTAGCTTTTGTACTTTCGTACCTTAGTGGCAATGCGGCAGACTGGTCGATCCCTCTAGTTAATCAAGATGATCCGGTTCTCCATGATTTTCAAGCCTTTCAGCTTAGTATGGAAAAACTGTTCGCAAGACATTCACAGGGGCAGGCCTTGGACAATGAGCTTCTTTCGTTGCGACAGGGTAATCAAGACCTTTTGGCTTATATTGCATCTTTCAATAGACTAATAGTGGAAACTCAATGGCCTGAGGACAAAAGGATTACGCTGTTTTATAGAGGTCTACGTGGAGAGCTCAAAGACGTTTTAGCCCAAGTAGTGAATCCCCCACAAGACTGTTCGGATTATATAGACTTGGTCGTTCAAATAGATCACAGGCTGCAGAACAGGAAGGCCGATCGTTCCAAGTTTGATGCTCGAGTATTTTCCAAACCGCCAACTCCTTCCAAAGGAGTAGACTCCGGGGAACCCATGCAAATAGGGGGTCTGAAAGGTCCTCTAACACAAAGGGAGCGGGAAAGGAGGAAACAGTTGCAATTATGCCTATATTGCGGAAACTCAGGGCACTTTCTTCGAGACTGTCCGGTGAAACCTGCCAAGAAGGCAGTAGGAGCTGCAGTTACCAAAGTTACAAACTCTGAGCAGGGAAACGACCTCGCCCGACAAGAATAGAGGTCCTCTTGCCGAGCGTGAAAACCAGTTCCGTGACATCGCATTTCGTGATACCTATGGTCCTCATTAGCCCTGATAATCCGGATCGATTACATGCAATTGAAGCTTACGTCGACAGCGGTGCCATCGGCAATTATGTGGATCATGAAATGGTTTTGAGGATGAATCTAACTCTTTGTCCCAAGGCTGTAAAGGACGTCATTACTACGGTGGATGGTACGGAGATAGCCTCCGGGCCAGTAACGCATACCACTCAAGAGGTGACGCTAGTAAGTCAAGATGGACACCATGAGAAGATCGTGTTCGATGTGATCAAGGCCCCTCAGTTTCAGATTATTCTAGGAATACCTTGGTTAGAGAAACACAATCCTCTGATCGATTGGCGAGCAAGAACGGTCCAGTTTCCAGAATGTGTCTCTACTTGTCACCCTCCACCTGGTGTTGCACTGGCCGCAATTTCTTCAGAGACTCCCCAGTTACCTCCCGAATACCTAGAATACCAAGATGTTTTCCGGAAGGATCAGGCTAACTCTCTACCTCCTCATAGGTCTTATGACTGCCAGATAGACCTGATACCTGGATCTACTCCTCCTTGTAGTAGAATTTATGCCCTCACCGAGCCTGAGAACCTTCACCTTCGACAATACCTGGATCAATACCTGGCAAATGGGTTTATTCGTCCTTCCAAGTCCCCTGCTTCTTCAGCTTTGTTCTTCGTTCCAAAAAAGGAAGGAGACCTTAGAACTTGTATCGATTATCGCTCCCTGAACCAGATCACCGTTAAGAATAGATATCCGTTACCTTTGATCCCTGAACTCCTGGACCAAGTCAGAAAAGCATGCATATATACAAAGCTGGATCTTAGAGGAGCTTACCACTTGGTACGAGTAAAAGAGGGCGATGAATGGAAGACGGCCTTCCGCACCAAGTATGGGCTATTTGAATATCAGGTCATGCCCTTCGGACTTTGCAATGCCCCGGCCGCCTTTCAATATTTTATGAACGATGTCCTCAGAGAGCTCATAGATGTATGTGTTGTTGTTTACATTGACGACATCCTCGTTTATTCTTCATCGGAATCTGAACATCGGAAACACGTGAGAATGGTCCTCGAAAGATTGCGTCAACACAAACTTTTCGCTAAGTTGGAAAAATGTGTTTTCAACGTGACTGAAGTTGAATTCTTGGGATTCATATTATCACCTGGCGGAGTGCGTATGGATTCAAAGAAGGTCGATGCAGTTCTCAAATGGCCATCACCATCCTCCGTGAAAGGTGTGCAAAGCATGTTAGGCTTCGCTAACTTTTACCGCAGGTTTATCCCCGAATTCTCTCGAATAGTCCAGCCCATCACTGCCTTGTTAAAGAAAAACAAACGTTTTGAATGGTCTACCGAGGCGGAACAAGCTTTCCAGGATTTGAAGACTAAATTTATCTCTGCACCAATCTTAAAACACCCTCGCCCTGAACTCCCCTACATCGTGGAAACTGATGCTTCAAGCCTTGCCATGGGGGCAGTTCTATTACAAAAGGACCCGGTAACCAATCAGTTGCATCCCGTGGCATTTTGGTCCCGCAAATTCTCGCCTCCTGAAATCAATTACACGATTACTGACAAGGAACTTCTGGCTATCAAGTCTGCCTTTAAGGCTTGGCGGCATTATCTGCTGGGGGCCCGACACACCGTTACTGTGATTACGGATCACCGAAACCTGCAATATTTGAAGACTGCAAAAGCCCAATCCTCTAGACAACTCCGTTGGGCATTATTCTTTGCCGAGTTTGACTTCATAATTACCTATCGACCTGGTACAAAGAACGGTAAAGCCGATGCCCTTTCTCGGATGGGAGTGGAAGAACACTTGGTCAACCCTAAACCTGTACCAATCATTCCCGAACAAAGAATTCTGGGTGTAATCGCCACAGAATCCATAGAGGAAGTTAAGGATAAAGCCAGGCAACTTGTAACTCCAGCAGACATACAGAATTGGCATCTGCAGGGAAAGGACTTTGCAGTAAAGGACAACTTATTGTATTTCCAAGAACGATTATACCTACCCAGCACAGATTTACAGAAAAAAGTAATCTCTTGTTATCACGACTCTTTAATGGAAGGTCATCCCGGTATAGCCAAGACCTCAGAAAAGATCAAGCGCTACTTCTGGTGGCCGTCTTGGAAAAAAGATATCAGAGACTTTATAATGTCCTGTGGAGTATGCGCCCAAAACAAGAGTCAAAAGGAAAGACCAGCAGGCCTCTTACGCCCTATTGACATCCCACCTCGCCCTTGGCATACGCTTTCTATGGACTTCATCACCGATCTACCTCCATGCTCCGGATACAATATGATTCTAGTAATCGTGGACTTATTCTCCAAGATGGCGCATTTCATTCCGCTCAAAGGCTTGCCAACAGCAGCAACTCTGGCCCGAGAATTTCTCGAAAACATCGTCCGACTGCACGGTTTTCCTTCGGTTCTAATTTCGAATCGAGGTAGTCAATTTATTTCTCATTTTTGGCGAAGTTGCTGTCGGTCGGCTCAAATTGATGTGAGACTATCGACCAGTCACCACCCTCAGACCGACGGACAAACCGAGAGGACCAATCAAACTCTGGAACAGTATTTACGCTGCATGCTGCAACAAACTGAAAAAACTTGGAAAGATATCCTTTGGATAGCCGAGTATGCCTACAATAACTCTGTCCATTCGGGAACTGGGAAAACCCCATTTTTTCTTTTGTACGGCAGTCACCCTCGAACCTCGGAGTTGGATCCCCTCCAAGATCTTGAAACACCAGCAGTAGACTACCTGCATTCTACAATCACCCAAGCCTTTAAGGAAGCTGTTTCTCACCTTCAAAGGGCTAAAGAACAATACAAGAAAGGAGCAGGTCAACATCGGAAGGAAGCCCCTCACTATCAAGTAGGGGATCAAGTCTGGTTATCCACCAAATATCTATCTCTAAAAGGGCCACGCACATTCAACCCAAGATACCTTGGTCCCTATTCCATCACTACCATAGTAAACCCAGTAGCGGTCAAGTTGGACTTGCCCCCGCACATGAAGATACATCCGGTCTTCCACGTCTCTCTATTAAAACCCGTGCAACCTCAAACCCGACTAACCAAATCTCCAAAACCTATCCTAGTGGATGGAGAACTCGAGTTTGAAGTCAAAAGCATTCTGGACTCCAAGATCTCAAAATCTAAACTATTCTACCTAATTGACTGGAAAGGCTACGGCCCCCAAGAGAGATCCTGGGAACCTGCTGAATATGTCCACGCTCCTCGCCTAATCAAAAGATTTCACCGAACATTTCCTGACAAGCCAAAACCCCCGGAGAAGCCCGGTTTGGGAGGGGCCTTGAGGGGGGGTACTGTCATGATCTCTGCTTCCAAAAGGACAGGGTTTTCCCAACTCCCTTGGAAGCAGATCCATAACCCAGGTTCCGAGTGCCAACCAGTCCCAATTGGGACCTTTTGGACCCAGTCCTGGCGCCAGTGGCACCAGGCTCATAAATATGCCCAGTCCCAGCGCTGGAAGCGCCGGGCTCATAATGCTTGGGTGGACTTACCTTCAGCAGACCATGCTGCTTACTTGCCTGCCAGTTGAGCCTCTGATCCTCTTCTGTTTGGAACTACTTTTCCTGTTGGGTGGGGCTGGAGCCACTCCCTAGATTCAGAACACTGGAACTCTTCTGGAAGGCAGGAACTCTTTTCTTACCAGGAACTCTTTTCTTACTTAGGCGTGGCTGTGGAAGGAGACACCTAAGCACTACAGGAGGCTATTTAAACCACACCCGGTGGATGAATCTTGCTTTGCGTTATTCTGCAACCTCTGCAGCAGAACGCTCATCGTGTCTTCTGCATCCGGTCCTGGGCCTAAGGAAAAAGGCTTACCATCCTGAATCCAGTCTTCAGCAACACCTCTAAAGACAAGAAAGAACAGGTTAGCATTCCGGCATCTGAAAGGCAAAGGCTTACCATCCTGAATCCAGTCTTCAGCAACACCTATAAAGACAAGAAAGAACAGGTTAGCATTCCGGCATCTGAAAGGCAAAGGCTTACCTACTCTTCGTGCGCTCCGGAGGTCTTCACACTGCATTCCGGCATCTGAAAGACAAAAGTTTACCAACTCTTCGCACGCTCCGGAGGCCTTCGGCGCTGCATCCCGCATCTGAAAGACAAAACAAGGTGCGTTTAAAGACATTGGGGAACTTTAATACTCACGTGCCATTACTCCTTTCCACATCTAATCCAGTGGGTATTCCGGCACCCTGCAGCCGCTCCGAACTCGTACCTGCAAAATAAAAAGACAGTTAGAGCGCAAAGTGAAGCAGGCAACAAGCGCTTACTTACGTGCTTCCAGGCGCTTCTATTCATCACACGGGCTCCATCTTCAACTCACTTCAGCCCGTCATCCGCCATCGCCGGAACCCTGCAAAACAAGAGACATCATTACTAAAGACTTTAAAGACATTTGAATGACTCGAAACTTACCGTTCGTGCAGTAAACGACGGACAGCAGTCCTCTGAAGTCAAGAGGCCTGCGCTACCTATCCAGTGAAGAAACTGGTTACAGCACCCTGCCCCGAGGCAGATGGAGAGCTCGGCATTCACTTACCTAAGACATCTTACTCTACACGTCAGGCATACAGTGCACAGAGGTCCAGTCCAAAGAGCCAACCGGGTGCTACACATCACCTTTGAAGATACGGTAGTCGCCCAGTCAAGACCGGCGCCTCTGCGAGAATCAGGTGAGCGTTACAGTAGGCGAAAATAGGGGATTAACTGTCTGCGGGGTAATGCAATCAGCCTCCCACTTTCCCCTCTCACCCTCCTCGAAACCCTTCTGTGATTCCTCGTAGCGTCTCACCTTAGGGTCTGGAAGGACGAGCTCTCCATCCTGCTTCTGATGCAGGGGCGCGTTGGTATCCAGTTACTTCACTGGATTTTCGGATTGGTGAGAACCAAACTTGCTTGGCTTCCAGGTAAGTTTTTTGATAAGAGGTTCCCCTTGTGTCCATGCATTAATGTACTAATGCTAGTGTCTTTTTCCCCATAGGGGCCGGGGTCCGGAAATGCCAGGATGCGGCGCGGACCCGAAATGAAGAGGGAATGAATCAACAGGTAAGACTTAACATGGAGATTTAGCTTTCCTTATTCCCTTCTCTCTCTCCCCTTTTGTTCTGGTCTTTTTCTCCCTAGGTGCTGGGGCGTGACTGCGAATCCGGATGATCGCTGCTGAACATGGAGGCGCCCAGTAATGGTGGAATGCGGCACTGCAGCGATCGACGCGATGAGCTTTTAAATAAAAGTCTTCCTTTTCAGGATTGTCGGCGAGATGTCTCCGGGATGCGGATTTAGCAGGTAAGGACTTTTCCTTCTTCTGTTCTCTTCTTCTCTTCCTTTGCAGGTGATCCAGGATGCTGGCAGGCGTGGCAGAAGTCAGGATGCAGGAGCAGACACGGTGAGCGTCAAGCTGCTAGATGCAGAACAACGCGAAGCACGTGTGGCTGTTACGGTGGGGTTTAAATAGCCTTGGAAGAAGTTCCAGGTATGTATCCTTCCTCCAATCAGATATGTATCCTTCCCCGACCACGCCCGGATGGTAAATTAGTCCCACAGGTAAAGTAGTTCCTTTCAGGCCTCAAGGAGGCCGGGATCCTACAGCATGGTCTGCATCAGGTAAGTGCACCCAAGCACATCCATAATGAGCCTGGCGCCATAGGCGCCAGGACACTGTCCAAAGGGCCCCTATATGGGGTTGCTGGGTCCTTCCTTGGGGACTGGATGTCCGCTTTCGGGGACGCAGGGCTTGAACCGGCTCCCCGGGAGCGGGCATCATGACAAAGGGCCCCACGGCAGTCACAGGGAACCAGCTTGATTGGATCATCACAAACAAATCTAAAGTGTCTATGTTGAAACACTTGTGTATAGGCGCGTTACAAATACCATATCATATCATATCATGCTAGGAACTCACCCATGTATTTGGTCAGATCACTTCAAGATTGAAATCTCCCTGACTCTGTAACAAAAAAAAGTAAAGACAGAAAATACAATCGGTACTTGATAGGAACCTGAAAAAAATCACTAGCAATATGCTTTCAGAAGGAATGAATAAAATCATGACTAACACTAAAGACGATGACTCATGCGAACACATCATATTGATGTACAATCAAGGCATGAAAGAATTACTTGATCTTCATGCCCCATTAAAAAACCAAAAAGTTAGACCTATCACTAATCACCACAAATGGTTCAATGCTGAAGCTATTGATCTTAAAAAAGAAAAATGGAACCTCGAAAGGAAATGGTTAAAAGAACCCACAGAAACAAATAAAATGAATTGGAGGAATGCCAACTGCAGGTACAAATCCAAACTCATTGACCTCAAGAAAAACTACTACAACAAGCTTATCAGCACTGCGGGTAACTTCACTGAAAAGCTCTTTCAGATCTTTAAATCCATAGACAAACCTAAAACATTCACTCCACCTTTCCAGCCCACAGAAACAGATTGTGAGAAAGTCCAAATGGCCTTCCATAACAAAATCACTAAAGCCAGAGAGACCATTATTAACTGTCAGACCATAAGCACACCGACTAAGATTAAACCAACGGGGGGGCGTGGCCTACAGCTGAGCGATGCGGACGTGATCTCCCGCAGCTCCGTGGCCCGCCGTAACAATCCTGCAATATCCTGCATAAGCAACGCTGGAAAACTGCCCGTTCTCACTGTAGGTGAAAAGGAATACTCAAGGAATAAATCCTGAGGTTCGTGGGGCGCAGACTCATCCCTGCAGGCGCCTACGAAACGGAGAACTGTCGAGACCGAGGCGGGAGGAACCTGGGGAAAAAGGCTGCCGCGCGCCATCCGCACCTGACAAGGAGAGGCATTCCCTGAGCGCCACTGACCCTGCAACGAGGAAGGCGTACCGGCGCCACCCGAAACCTGGGGGGGCTGTGCTCGGAGAGACGCGCTGACCCCGAACGCCACCAAGGACAGTGGTGCGGAGACGAGCAAAAACACAACCCGTCGCTGTGAGTGGCACCCGTTGGAGAACCGGACTGCCCAGGGTGCTGGGGTCCCGGCGTACCTCCGACAGGGCAGTGGATGGCCTGGCGGGACTCCGGGCACTGGTGACTGCAACAGAGGAAGGCATCCCTGAGAAGGGGACACGGCGGCCGCAGACATTGTCGGAGGAGGGAAGGCGCAGGACCTGCCTGACTAAACCCTCCGGAGCAGCGGAGGGGAACGAAGAAACCGCCACCCAGGAGGGTGCGGTGATACTGCAGCCAGGCGCGCACCTTCCCCCACAGGCCATAACGCTGCGATCCCGGCCGCACCCAGCAGCAAACTAACGTCGACAGCTTGTGACCGTGAGTAGCAGTGGGCCCCTGGAGGACCTTATATAAACCCCCCCCCCGAACCGTTGACCCACTGGCCTCATACAATAAACCAGCAAGAACACTACCAAGTAAGCACTGCAGCACCAGTGAAGTGGAACATAGCGGCGACCCACTCAGGTGGATAGGGGAGCACTTTCACCCTGGTGTCTCCCATCGGGTGGCATACGAGGAGATCCGGCGAGGACGCCCGGAGATAACTGAAAGGAGGACCCAGGTAAACAGTCCCCACATCCACGGCTGGACCCCTCTGCTCTCTCCTGAACCCACCCTATACAGCGGCCCCCGGAAGACGGCGGACCAAGTGGGAGCTAAAGCAACTGGGGGAATCGGCCACACGAATCTGGAGGGCCTGAGCGTACCCCTGTACAAATCACAAGCATAGTCCGGGTATCCCAGCCCTCTGTGTGAAAGGAGTACATCCTAAATACTACGCACCATTCTGGGACGACCCACGGTGCTCCGCCACCACGGTAATATACCTTCCCGGGCAATCGGGGAGGGGAGATGACCAATCGGGCTGATGCTACCCTGACATACCACCCATCACCAGTAGCTGACACGAAGCGCCCGCCACGACTGTAGCCGGGGACGACCCTGGCCCACCCCGGAGGGGGAAGAAAGTAAACATAAGGATCAGCAACACGGCAGAGCCCCCTCACTTTTGGCCGTAACCCCACGCCTGGGCCCCAGCGAACAGGAACTCCATCGCACCCTCCAAGAGACCACCTCCCGCCTAAACTGCAGTGCAGAGGTAATACAGTGCAGGCGCAACAAACCCCGATAGAAAACCGGAGGGGAGGGGAGGGGAAATCACGAGAAGGGTTGCTCTCCTACACCTGCACGGCCCGATACGTGCAAAGCTCCACCATGGGCAAAGAAAAAAGCAAATAGACTTCAACGCAAAGCACCATGGATCAATATGCCACAAGCTCATCCACCGTACAGAGCACCAAGGACCACGGGGTAACCTCCTCCCCCCCGCCAGACGAGACCCTGTCACTCAAAGATGTGATGGCCGCTATAGCCAGCTTGCGCGCCTCGGTGGAGCAAAAAATGGACGCTATCTCCACGGAGGTTTCCTTCCTCCGGCATGACCTCCAGAAACTGTCATCCCGAACCGGGGAGGCGGAACAGCGTATCTCCGGGGTGGAGGACAACCTCGGTGGGGTGCACCAACAATTGGCACAAGCACTGACCAGATTGAAAACCCTGGAGGCCCGAGTGGACGAGGGAGAAGGCAGGTCCCGCTGCAACAACATCCGCATCCTGGGACTGCCGGAACGCGAGGAGGGACTCAGTATGGAGCTTTTCCTGGAGGAGTGGCTGGCAGATCTTTAGGCCCCAAAGACTCTCTCGAACTTTTTCTCGGTGGAAAGTGCACACCGCGTACCAGCAGGTCGCCCGACCCCGGGCGCACCCCCAAGAACAATCGTTGCGAGGCTCCTCAACTACCATGACAGGGACGACATCCTACAAATGGCCCGAACCAAGGGGGAAATGACATATAACAGAGCCAGAATTGCATTCTATCCGGGTTATACTCGTGAGGTCCAGAAAGCCAGACAGTCCTTCGATCACCTCAAACGGAAGCTCCACTCCATGAACGTGAAGTACGGGCTGCTGTTCCCCGCTCAGTTGAAAGTAGAGCACGAAGGTAAAACCGTCCACTTCACTGATCCTCAGGAAGCCTGGAAATGGGCCGAGACTCATATCGCAGGCGACTGGACTGGACCCGTTCCAAACCGCAGAGGCAGACCAAGACCCCGACCACGGGGAGATGGACCTGCCCACCGACCTATACCGGAGATCCCAGTGGATCCGGGCGAAGACCGCAATCCCTGACAGGGTTCCTGCTAGACACACAGGCTAGAGGTAGGAACCTATAATACCAGTGGTGTACTCAACGTTCAATCCCTTTCTAGACAGCCTCCTGCAAAGCAATGCTCCTCCTGGTATGACACCAATAGCGGGATGCCATCGCCCCAACATAATTGACCAGAGAGTCGCACGCTACCGTTGCGAACACACCATGCCATCGGTGGCCACCACGCCCCTGACCCGAGACACCAGACCCACCTACGCGTAGTGGGTTGGTGGGTAGGTGATTATAGTTCATATTAAGTTAACCTGGCGACATAGTTTTGAGCGCCAGTAGAGTTCGGGCGACAGATACTTCATGTTGGGGAGGAGTATGGGGAGGGGGAAAGGGAAGCTGTTTTATATTAGTTACTCTCCGGGAAATCAAACCACATTCACATTGATCGAGATGCCACTGAACACACCACTCCTGCTGCCCACGCCGACACCATACAAGTGCGTAACACCTCCACAGCCAAACACAGCGCACCCATTTGGCAGAACAATTCAGATCCCTAGACAGCAATGACCACGCAGCAACAAGATGACCCCACTGATGGGAGTGCACCAGCCCCAAAGATTCACAACGAACGCCGCAAACCCCTCAAAATCCTTACTTGGAATGTAAACGGCATGGGCTCAAGCATAAATCCCGGCTAGTTACGCAACTCCTTAATAGACGCTCGCCTGACATAGTCCTCCTAACCGAGACCCACTTGGCGGGTTCCACCTGCCAGTTCTTTCGCAGCACCAATTACCAGCTAGCATACCATGCGGGGTACACGATGGGATCCCGGGGCGCCCTGACCCTTTTACATAAGCGACTCCCTCTTGATCTATCTGCTGTGATACAGAACCCCTCATGCCGCTTTGTGATGATCTGGGGCACGCTTTGGAAAGAGACAGTGGCTATCCTAGCGATATATTCCCCGCATGCAGAGGTGTGGATCGTAAGGGGAGACTTCAACGATGTTATGTGCAATACACTTGACCGGACCCATATCCGCAGTCGGAATCCGGATAGGCCCACGCGGCTGGCGACCTTCATATCAGCACTTGGTCTGAGTGACGTGTGGAGAGAACTCCACCCTACAGACCAAGGATTCTCCTTCCACTCAGGGGTCCACGGATCCTTATCCAGATTGGATTACCTCTTCTTCCCCGCCCCAGAAGCATACAGGGTAATAACGGCAGATTTCCTTCCCCGGGAATATCAGACCACTCTCCCCTGCAGGTGACGCTCCGTACGGATCGTCCCCTGCCGCCCAGAACATGGCGGCTAAACTGTTACTACCTGGGCCTCCCTGAGTTTGTGGAACATGCCACGGAAAAATCCAACAAATTTCTTTAGATTAATACGGGCTCGGTAGGGGACCCCGTGATGTTGTGGGAGGCACACAAGACAGTGCTCAGGGGGGAAATGACAGCTTGGATCTGTAACAAAAAGAGAGAACATCACAGGAAGGCGACGGAGATGGAGGAGGAGGTAAAACAATGGGAAACCAGATATATCTCTAATGCCTCCCCAGAAATAATTTATGAACAGGGTGACAAAGCCGGCAAATTACTGGCATGGCTTGAGAGACGGGAGGGGGGACACAGGCACATCAGACAGATTACTGACAGCCAAAACGAGCCGGCCCGAACAGACCCAGAAATAGCGGAGGCCTTTGCCAAATTCTATACCACACTTTACGCTGCCCCTACGGGCCCCATAGATGCATCCCTCCTAGATGAGATCATGCTCCCGCAACTATCGGAAATGCAGAGTACTCATTTGGACGGGGAATTAGACGAAACCGAAATAGCGGAGGCCATGACCCAGCTACAATCGTGGAAGACACCTGGCCCGAACGGCTTCCCAGCCGAGACCTGGAGGAAATTCGGCAGCAATAAGATGGCTGCCCCCCTCTGGAACCTATTCCTCGCTGCTAGAGAACAGGGCACCCTTCCACCAGACCTACGAACGGCCAACATAGTGGTCATTCCAAAGAAAGGCAAACCCCCCGACCAGTGCACATCATATAGACCGATTAATATTGCTTCTTAATAGTGAAACTAAAATCCTTACCAAAGTTTTGGCCAACAGGCTCCAAGGGGTAATATCCGTACTGGTCCATCAAGATCAATGCAGCTTCATGCCGCAAAGATCGACCAGAATGAACCTACGTCGATTACACCTCCTATTGGAGGAAGCCCCAACCCTTAACACTCCACTTGCGCTTCTCGCAATTGACTTCAAGAAAGCGTTTGATTCAGTGGTGTGGGCAAGCCTCTGGGCAATAATGAGACGCATGGGCATCGGTGAGACCTTCCTCAGCTGGATCCAACCCCTATATGAAGCCCCACTAGCTACGGTTAAGGTGAACGGTTGGACCTACGGAACCTTCCCGTTGGGTAGAGGCACCCGGCAGGGCTGTCCTCTATCCCCTCTCCTCTTCGCCCTAGCGATCGAGCCACTAGCCCGATGGCTCCGACAGGTCACCACATGGTCCGAATTCCATTGGCCAGACGGACGGGAGGATAAGCTCTCCCTTTACGCGGACGACATATTATTTTACCTGAGCAATCCAAACCATGCATGCCCAATCATAACCCAAATGTTAAAGACATACGGGGACTTCAGTGGTCTTAGAGTAAACTGGGGGATATCAGTCCTCTTCCCAGTGAAGGGAGACGATCTAGCAATCCCCCAAGACTCCCCATACCGAATAGAGAGAGAGAGGGCTTCCGTTACCTGGGTATATGGGTCTCCGGGGTTCTCTCAGACTATGTGCGTCACAACATGCACCCACTAACGGACCGTTGGATGCACCTCACCATCACGCTTATGGGAAGGGCGGCCCTCTTCAAGATGATGGCACTTCCACGCTTTCTCTACATACTGCAGAACGCCCCACTCGCCATACCAAACTCGGAATTCGTCCGTGTGGAAGGTCTCCTCAGGGAATTGATATGGAAGGGGGGGGTAACCCCGCATTGCGCTGACTATACTGCAGCGATCGATCTGGGAGGGGGGTATAGGAATCCCACACACTAAGTCCTACTACTGGGCCAGTCAACTAAACATAGTCAATGACCTCCTCCATGGGGACCGCGACCTACCACACATTAGAGCAGATCTACCCTTCAGGCAGAATACCCCGCCACTCGCAACAATGTACCAGTGTCTATCCAGACCCCCAGCACAGACAATGTCCTCTCACATCGCAGTCATCTGGAGGCAGGCACACAAGAACATAGGCTGGGGAAATAAGATCACTACTGCACAACCACTATGGAATAACCACATGTTGACGGAAGTGCAGAAGCTGCCCGCATGGACCTGGTGGGTGAGGGCCGGGATAACCACGATAGGAGACGTTGTAACAGAGGGCTCTATCCTTTCGTTTGAAACGCTCCAGCGGGAATATGGCATTTCGGCTGCAGAATACTATCACTATACACACTTATCACATGCACTCAGTGTCCACAGGCAAGCACTGGCCGATGCCCCAGATTACACACCCCTGGAACGCAACCTACTTCCACAACACATCCCCACCAAGGTAACAACCACTCTATATAAAGCAATCAACGCATTCGCCACCCCAGAACTGACCAGCCTCAAGGCCACATGGGATGGGGACATCGGGAACATTGAACCTGAGGACTGGATTCAGGTCCTGATGTACCCACGCGAAATCTCAATAGACTCCAGAATAAGACTGATATGATATGATATGATATGATATGGTATTTGTAAAGCGCCTATACACAGGTGTTTCAAGGCGCGACGAGGCAGGGAGGGGAGGAACAAGGGGAGACAAAACAAACAATCCTACTAGGCCAGGTGTCATTCAGATCGCGCAAGTGCAGGGGTGGGGGAGGGGGGGAAAAGTGCAAGGGGAAGGGGAGGGGGGGAAGTGCAGTAAAGGTAAGTGGCGTAAGTAATAAATAAAAAAGGGCCAGCTAGTGGCAAGTGCAAGGTAAGTGCAGAGCAAGTGCTGGGGAAGGGGGGGGGGGCTGTAGGGATACAGAGACAGTCCCGTAGTGCAGAGGAGTTCCAGGGGATCAGTGACTGGGACCAGGACCGAAGGCAGTTTAGAGTGGTCCAGTTGCAGGATCAGTGCAGTTTAGTGAAGAATTAATTTGCTGTTCAGCAGGGGAGAGGGAGAGAGAAAGCAGAAGCAAAGAGGAAGGTTTTGAGGTGCTTCCGGAACCGGAGGTGGTTCTCCTCAAGTTTCAGGGAGGCAGGAAGGCTGTTCCAGAGGGAGGCCCCTGCCGCGGAGAGAGATCTACCCCCAGCTCGTTGCTTCGAGAAGCGGCTGACCATGAGGGAGTTGGAGGCGGATGAGCGAAGGGCTCGGGGAGGAAGATATTTGGGAAGAGAGAGTTGAAGGTATTTAGGACCCAGGCCCCAGAAGGCCTTGTGGACAATGCAGAGGGTTTTGAACTTTATCCTCGCAGCCACTGGGAGCCAGTGTAGAGATTTCAGTCCTGGAGAGATACGGTCCCTGGGCTTGAGGCCAAGGACAAGTCTCGCAGTTCTGTTTTGGATGAGTTGCAGAGGGCGGAGAGTGGAGGCAGGCAGATTAAGATAGAGGCTGTTACAGTAATCCAGCTTCGAGAGAACCAGGGCTCGGGAGACAGTGAGCTTCTGGGGGAAGGAGAGGAAGGGAAGAATACCTCTGAGGAGGTGCAGCTGGTAGTGTGACCTCTTGGCGACGTCAGAAATATGAGGAGAGAAGGAGAGTGTGGAGTCGAAGATGACCCCAAGGTTTTTTGCCTTGCAGGTAGGAGCAGGGAGGGGGCCAAGGGAGGCAGGCCAGAGAGCTGCAGGGAAGGAGGGAGTGGGAGCACCGATGAGTAGAATCTCAGTCTTACTGGCATTAAGGCAGAGGTCATTGGCGGCACACCATTCTTGGATAGCAGACAGACAGTCAGAGATGAGGGAAGGAGAGGGGGAGGCTGAGGGTAGCCTGAAAATGAGCTGGGTATCGTCCGCATAGCACTGGAAATTAGGGCAGAGAGCGGCGATGCGGTGGGCAAGGAGAGCCAGATACTGGTTGAACAGCCAGGGAGAGAGATTAGATCCCTGGGGGACACCACAGGTGGAGAAAAAGATGTCGGAGAGGAAGGACCCCAGTTGGACCTGGGAGGGTCGATTTGAAAGGAAAGAGGTCAGCCACGCCAGAGCCTGACCAGTGATACCCAGGTTTTCCCGGAGACGGTTGAGCAGGATGGCATGGTTGACAGTGTCAAAGGGAGAGGAGAGATCGAGCAGAATGAGAACACACGGAGTGTTGGAATCGAGGTTCAGGAGCAGGTCTTCACGGATGTTCAGAAGAGCAGTTTCCGTGCTTCTGGCAGCTCTGAAGCCAGATTGATGGTCATGAAGACTACCAACAGATTCAGCATGGAGGTTAAGCTGGGAGATGGCCAGTTTCTCCAGGAGCTTGCCCAGGAAGGGAGTGATGGAGATAGGGCGATAGTTAGCCGGGCAGGAGGGGTCGGAAGAGGGTTTCTTGAGAAGAGGGTGCACAAGGGAGTGCTTGAGGGGGGAAGGGAAGACTCCAGAGGCGAAGGAGTGGTTGCAAAAGTCAGCCAGGGCAGGAGCCAGGGAGTCGATGTGGTCCTTGATAGTTTTGGAAGAACAGGGGTGAACCTGTTTAGACGAGACTTTCATTGATCGGACTTGTCTGGAAACCTCGTCAGCAGAGAAGGGTGGAAAGGCAGAGAAAGAGGGAGGAGGGTTGACCGCAGAAGCGCCAGAGGAAGAGCCGGGTAGGGAGGGAGGGAGGTGAGAGGAGGAGAGCGAGGACAGGATGTCCTGAGTTTTAGAGATGAAGTGAGAGGCCAGTGCAGTGCAGAGGGCCTGGGAGGGGACAGGAGAGGTAGAGACTGCAACAGGGTTGGCCAGCTCCTTGCAGATTTTAAAGAGTTCGGCGGAGTTGTTTGATGCCGCAGAGATGCGGGCTTGGATAAGGGCTCTCTTCTTGGTGAGAACGGAGAGCCGGTACTGCCTTTGAAGCAGGCGGCAGGCCAGTTTGTCAGAGGATGAACATGAAGCACGCCATTTCCTCTCAGCAACCCTGCACTTGCGTTTTAGGGTGACGAGATCCGAGTCATACCAGGAGTTACATTTGGCTTTGGGCTTCAGGCGGATTCTCATGACGGGGGCAAGGATATCAAGAGTAGCAGATATAGCAGAGTGGAGCATGGAGAGGGCTGTGTCAGGGTGGGAGTCAGCCGAAGGGGCAGGGGGGGGAGAGAAGGTAGCAGCAAAAGCCTCAACTGACACACGCTTCATGGGTCGGATGACCGAGAAGGTGGGTGGCAGTGAAGAGGGTGGCTTTGCCTGAGGGGTAGGGAGGGTGAGGTGGGAGGATAGGAGAAAGTGATCGCTCCAGGAGAGAGGAGTGGAGAGAGGGACGGAGAGGGGAAGGTCAGAAGAGATCAGAGCATCAAGAGTGATACAGCTCAAGATACTCCACAGGGCATACTATCCGAGAGTGGCCCTTTTCGGTTGGGGAAGGGCAAAGGATCCTTACTGTTTGAAATGCAGAGGGGAAGTAGGGGCTTTCATCCATCTCCTCTGGGAATGCCCCAAAAACAAGACCTTCTGGACACAATGCCTCCAAATTTTGGCAAGAGCACTGGGTCGCACGATAGCATTACGACCCGCAATAATGTTACTGGGGGCCCCAGACGAGAACTTATCAAACAAGTGGGAGGGTATTCTTCTCTCCATAGCAACGGGCCTGATAAAACGTGATATAGCACAGAAATGGGGAGCCCCGAAGTGCCCGACAGTGACTCAATGGTCCAACGAAATGGACATCTGCGCGGCGAAAGAACTCAGAATATGCACTGCACGAGGATGCCCGGCAAAAGCTACCAAAATTTGGGGTAAATGGGAGGATCGCATGACCTGAGACCGGTCAAGGGGCGGAAATTGGGGGACGCAGGAGCGCAATATGGAACACGGCAAAGAGACATATCACTGGAAAGGTGATGCATAGAGTGGCAAGAGACGGGCGAACTGACGATTTACCGGGCAAAGGGGGAGGGAGGGTGGGAGGAAATAGTTGGTTTACTGTATGTTTGTTTGTTTAAAAAACCTTCAATAAAATATGTTATTAAAAAAAAAGATTAAACCAACAGAAAAGAAGATTGATTTAGGAAATACGAAATTTCAATTCAGGCCCATTACTTTGGAAGAAATGAAGAAAACACTCTCAAACATGAGATGCACTTCATGCTCTGAAAACGTACTATCACCAAAGCCTATCTTAGAAAACTCTGATATCTTTGCTCCCTTCTTTAGAAGAATGGTTAATGCTTCATTCAGGGACCAAACTGTACTCACCATAATCAAAACAGTCACGGTCACTCCTTTACCTAAGAAACCCGACCTAGACCAACAAGACCCCGCAAATTTATATAACATAACAAACTGCAATTTTCTGTTGAAAATTCTAGATAAAATAGCCACCGAACAACTCCAAAACTACGTGGATGACAACAACCTGTTACACCCCCAACAGTCTGGCTTCAGGACCGGTCACAGTACCGAGTCGGCTCTCCTTAACCTTCAGAATGAAATGTTGTCCATTTTGGACAAGGGCAGATCAGGCCTATTAATCTTATTGGACCTCTCGGCAGCATTCGATCTGATAGATCACACAAGACTCCAAGAGGCCCCCGAAAACTCAGGAAACTGCTCACTAGAGGCAACTGAGTGGATAGCCTTGTTTCTACATGACAGGCAATCCAGGATTGTCTGGGGAAATAAGGCCTCAAACACCAAACCTGTGGACTACGGGGTTCCACAGGGAGCTAGCTTCTCTCCACTGCTATTCAACTTGTATATGCATTGCCTTTGTACCATGTTGTCCCAAATGGGTATATTCTTTACCAACTTTGCTGAGGATACCCAGCTGGTCTTCAAGCTCAGTGGGGATTACAAACAGGACAACGACACACTTACAACCTTGTATAACACCATTGAGAGTTGGATGAAGGACAACTGGATGTGTCTCAACAGCACTAAGACCGAGCTGATGATCTTTGGGTCACCACAGGCCAGAAAGAAACTGAATCCCCAATAATCTTCATTCAGTATCAAAAACACCCAAATCCTAATATCTGAGAAAGTGAAGAGACTGGGAGTCTACCTACAAGCCTCCCTAGGAGCAGAGGCACACACAGCCTACTTAAAAAGAAACTGCCAGTACCATGAAATACTTTTGAAAAAAATTAGACCTTTGCTCGATCATAGGAACAGTATCATCATTGCGAGAGCAACAATACTGTCCAGACTTGATTACGGAAACTCCTTGCTCCTAGGAGCAAACAGTAAATGTCTGAAACAATGTCAGGTGATCCAAAATAACGCCATCAGGACAATCACAGGCAGGTCAGGAAGGGAACACATCACAGGAGACAGAAAAGATCTTCACTGGTTGGCCATGGAAGAAAGAATTATTTTTAAGTCTCTCACCATGGTCCATCGATGCCTATACGGCAAAGCCCCAGCTTATCTAAAGGAACAGTTTAAGTGGCACGTGCCACCTAGGTGCCTTAGATCTTCCAATAAAGGCCTCTTACAAACTGTCTCAACGAAAAAGCAAAATGGCCTAGGCAAGGCTTTTCCGACTAGAAGTATCCAAAAATGGAATGAACTACCAACATCTCTGAAACTTGAAACCAACTATATTAAATTCAGAAAGAAATTGAAAACACTGTTATTCAAATCAATCTTGAAATTATGATAATCTTAGCACTGTGAAACGACCGTTTGCCCACTCTGCTGTCCCGTCTTTGTTCCTCTCGTCTTGTCTATTTGGAATGCGCCCTGATGCCTGGGCTTTAGCGCTATATAAATAAATAGATACAAATAAATAAATAAGTGGCCACTGAAACTCGTTTTGAAACCAGAGTCAAAATAATTCCACTCTTTCAAATATTTACAGGTGAATGCCCTTTATGTTGAAAATATGAAGGTATTGGTCCCTACTGCAGGTGTAAGTGGTGTGGCTAAGTCTAGAAATCAAAGGAGCGGGGAGACACAAAGGGAGGTAGGCCCGTAGGTACTGCAGATCAAGAGATGTGGTGCAAACAACCTCCCAGCAATTGTATTTACCGGTGGTGACAGCTTTAAGACAAATCAGAGAGGTGGTACACAAATGGAGACAGGAGCAAGCAAGGATTGATAGACGTTTGCTGAATATAAGGTAAAGTAAGATATAAGATTGTTTACAAAAGGAAAAGCGTCGGGGTTGCCTTAGCAATAACATTTGGCACTTAACTCGCTCAGATTGTTGTAGTAGGTAAAGCAATGAAAGGGGTTGGCAATCACGAAAATGTTTTTGTATTTTGTATTTTGTTTATTTGTAAAGCGCACCAGGCCCAACGGCAGCTGGGCGCATAATCTTAGGAGAACAAAGTTACAATAACATACACAGAGACAATAAATAGCTCAACCGGCTTACAGTACATGCCGGTATGACTGCAGTATGACAAAGTATGTACAACATAATATGCAAGAGGCATGTGCAGGCGGGGGAAACAAACGGCTGGCTTAAAAGATAAGGTCAATAGAGTGAGGGGGCTGGCAAAACAGTGTGAAAGCAATAAGTTAAGAACAGGAGATATACAATGAATCTTACAGGCGTTTAACGCGTACTAATTGGCAGAAAACGAAAGTGAGTAACAGTATGGCAGTATCAGGAGTAGAGCACCAGGTGTCTCATATGTTTTGTGCAGAGGCCCATGATTTGGTTTTGCTCTTGAATGATTGGAAGGACGGCTTAGCTCTGATAGCATTGGGCAGGGTATTCCAAAGCTTGGAGGCCAAGACAGGGAAACTTACACCGCCTGCTTTTTGTAGTTTGAATCTGGGAATGGATAGGCTATGGGCTTGGGCAGCTCTCATAGGCCGAATGGACCTGTGAGGTGTCAGTCGCTTGGCTAGATAGGCGGGGGCCTGGTTAGTCAGGCACTTGTGAGTTAAGGCAAGTGTTTTCAATGAGATTCTATGCTTAAAAGGAAGCCAGTGTAGAAGACTTCTGTGGTTGGAGATGTGGTGGTTTCTATGTTTGTTTAATGCCGCTCTGATGGCATTATTCTGAATGACTTGTAGTTTGTTAAGGTTAGACTGACTAGTCCCTAGATAAAGGGCGCTGCAATAGTCTATCTTGGACATGACAAGTGTTCTAGCCAGGATAATGCAATTGGGAGTAGTCAAGAATGGTCTACAGGCAGTAATAGGTTTGCATGTATAAGCGGATGCTGAACTGACAGCGATAGTGATAGTGTGGAGTCAAGGTAGATTTCTAATGTTTTGGTATCCTTAGAAACCTTGATGACGTTGCCATCAATGATGAATGACTTGAAGGACTGGTCAAGTTTATTAAGACGTTGATAGGAACCCAGAATGAGGAGTTCCGTCTTATCCTCGTTGAGGCAAAGTTTGTGTTGCGCCATCCATGCCTGAATAACCATGTAGATGTTGTTCAAGGATTTGGTGTCAACTGCATAGTCGCCCGTGATGGGGATGAGTATCTGGGTGTCATCATAATTAGTGTATGAGACACCCAGATAGTTAAGAACATTGAATAATGGTTTGGTGAACACATTATATAGTGTGGGTGACACGCATGAACCTTGGGGAACACCGCAATAAATGGGAGCAGGGTCCGCGGATGCTGACGGGGAGAAAACACGCATGGATCTGTTGCTTAAGAAAGATCTGATCCAGGCAGCGGCAGAGTCTGAGAAGTGGGCAGCTGACATGAGGTGCTGACACAGGATTTGGTGATTAACCAAATCAAAAGCAGCCGAGAGATCTAGTAGTAATGGCACAGCTAATTTCCCATTGTCTTTCAGTACCTCAATCTTTGTTTTAAGGTCAATGAGGGCGGTCTCCTTCCCGTGCCTGGGCCGGAAGCCGGATTGCCTCAAACCAAGGAGATTATTAATTTCAAGATAATCCTGGATCTGAAGGTAAGCAGCTCGGTCTAATATTTTGAGTGTGAATGGGACAGTGGTGATGGGCCTATAGTTCGTTGGTATGCTAGGGTCCAGGGAAGGTTTTTTGAGCAGGGGATGACCCAAGCATCCTTTAAGTTGTCCGGGACTATACCTGTTTTGAAGGATGAATTGATAAAGGCAGTAATGAATGGGGCTAGGTTGTGAGAGGCCTCCTTGATAATGGGGGCTGGGCACGAGTCGCCTTGACAATTGGATGGTTTAATTTTATTAATGATACATTCAACTTCAGCAATAGTGAGTGGGCAGAAGCTGAAAGGTTTGCAGTTGGGGGTGGCCTGGGGGATGGCACTCGGAGTATTTCGTGGCTTGTCCGTCTGCAGGCAGTTTTGCTTGTCTTTGATTTTAGTTTGAAGGGTGGCAATTTTTTCCAGGCGTGCTCTCTGTATATTTGCGCACCATTTTCTGTCTTTAATACAAGTTATGGGGAGTGGGGGGTGTCTAGCAGGCGATTCAAGTTCCTTCAGAATCTTGAACAATTCTTTGGTGTTAGAATCCACTTGCCTAATACGTTTGTTGAAGATATCTTTTTTAGCCTTGAAGATGGCCTCTTTATAGTTGATGGATGCTATAATGAGACAGTCCTTGTGGGCATCAGAAGGATGACTTTTCCATCGGGCTTCAACAAGAACATTTTTCTTGCCAATCAAGGCCTCCCCCATGCCTGGAAGTACTGCATGCAGGTATTTCTGTAGCACTAAGTTGTCTCTAGCGTGGACAGGTCTTTAGTGAATAGTAGCAAAACAAAACTTGACAGTGCCCACAATAATCAAGAAAATAAACACGTTGTCATGTCATTAACCCAGAAAACCCAAAATCTCAACCCCAAGGGAATAAGGCAATTCCCTAAACACGGCATGCCTGCAGGAAGGAATGTAGACGCCTGGCGTACGCCAAGGATATGTGTGATAGGGGCATACCATGGCGTTCCTCTGACTGAGTGGCTAAGTCAAAATAACACAACGGTGGAGGACAAACACAAGGTGCCACCCTCAGCTGCCAACAGAACGGCAGCACCAGGAATGCACACTAATCGTACAGTGCCAGCACGCTGAGGAATAACTCTAAATAGCCAACCATGGGCAAATGCATCAGAACCTACGTCCGATCCTGGGGTTCATGCGACAACACACACCGGGACCCCCCTACTCACAAACCATGCTTATGTGGCAGCACACATAAACCACAGGTGCAGCGACTCTGAAAATCACTCAACCTGGAGACAGCAGCATGTCTAAATAGCTTGAAATCCACAAACCGATCATAACATCACACGGTGGCCCTAGGCCTAAATCACAAGAAAATGCAATGAGGATCTAAACCTCCTCTTTGACCAGTCTAAGAAGCAAAACCAACATTAACCCAAACTGTTGAACCTAACTTGACAAATTGAGAATCCCAACATCCAATGCAACAATCGATACAAAACCTAACAGTAGTAGAAACAGAAGCAGTTATAATCAGAACATGACACAGACCGAAATGACATGTTCACGATAGACCAGTTTTATTCCAGATAGGCCCTTTAAAATAGAACTACACACTGGCTGCATTCTGTAGTTATGAGCTTGACTTTATCATATGTTTGTCGAGAACATTTGCGAAAACATTAATTTATTTTTAAATGTTTTTATTGGCATTTGTCATTATCAACATTTACATAATAAACAATCGGTTAATAATAATTAACATTAAAAGAGGGAGGGGAGAAGTGGGAAAACAAATAATAAACAAACGAAACAAATAGTCTTTGTTGCCACATAGGTGTACTGGGGCTCAAGGACCGGTTTGTTTGGTCTGATGGACTTTGGAAGTTCCTGGGTGGTGAATTGGCTGGGGATGCCGGGTCTGACAGTTCTGGAAGCTCCTCTGCAATGTGTTGGAGTCTGTCCTTGGTCTATTAGTGTTTCGGTGGGTAGTGGTAGCTCAGGGAGGTTTGTCGTCTGACGGGTGGAACACATCCCATATTAGAGCTTTCCAGTCCTCGTAGGTTGTGCTTGCTTCTCCTCCCGCTCTGTCTGCTCCTTCTCCCCATACTGTTGTTTCGGCTCCTGACCAGCGCTCCAGTTCTTTGTGCCACCTGTCGAATTGTGGGCCCGTGGGAGATTTCCAAGCCATGGCTATAGATCTTTTCGCTAGCACACAAACCATGTCCATAAGTTTCACTATATGTTGTAGCTTGCTTATTCTTGGGTATGCTCCCAGAAGGCATTCTTTCGGGGACCATTCGTATTGTCACCCCTGCTTTTCTGCAGGTCTGTTCTATTCTGGACCAGAAGTTTCGAATCTTTGGACATCCCCAGACCATATGTATCATCCCGGCTCTTTCTGCGTTACATCGGGGGCATAGAGGATGTTGTTCTTACTGAATTTTGCTATTCTTTCTGGTGTCGTATATGTTCTGTATAAGACCTGTTGTTGGATTAGTCTGAATTTGGCGTTCCTCAACACCTCTCTGGGGTATATTAAAAATTCTTTCCCATTCCTACTCCCAGCTCCGCTTCCCACTTCGCTTTAAGGGCCTCGCTTTTGGGGTTGGGCCTGTCTGCTAATTGAGCGTAGAGCCTAGACACTGGTTTCCATCCATCCCCTAGGTTGTATAGTAGCGTTAGCATTGGGTCTTGCTCTGGTTCGCCTGGCCATTCTTTCCATTGCGACTTCGCGCCTTCTCTGACTCTTCTGTACCACAGGAATTGGCCTTTGGGTAGGCCCTCTTTTGCTACCATGGTTTCAAATTCTCTGAAAGTCCTGTCTTCATATGTGTCTCGCCAGGTATAGATGCCGTGTTCTTCCCATTTCCTCATTAGGGCTAGGTCTGCTTTCCCTTTACAACCCCCCGCTGCAATCGGTGTATCTGCTGAGTAGGGGCGTGCCTTTTCTGTGAGTTTCAAAGTCCTGGCCCAAACCTTCTTGCCCAACTCCACTAGCATCAGGATTTCTCCTAGGCATCCCTCCGGGACCCATAATATTTGTTTCAGATTTGCTGGCGCTACAGTTTGTTTGAGCAGCCTGGTTTCGGAGGTACGCTCATCTGCTATCCACTTAGCCATGTGACTCAGTTGGGCGGCTAGGAAGTACCTTTCGAGGTCTGGGAGTTGGATTCCGCCTACTGCGTACGGTAGTGTTAGTGCTCCGAGAGATATCTTGTGTCTGGTGTTGCCCCCATAGCAGTTCCCTCAGTAACTTTTCTAATACCCGAAAAAAAGAGTCCGGGACAAGGTAGTGTATGTTGTGGAAAAAGTATAGGAACCTAGGGAGCACTATCATCTTGACAACTGCGGCCCTGTCCATCACCGATAGTGGTAGTGTTGACCAGAATTTCATTGATGTCCTGAGCCCATGTACCGCAACTTGGGTGTTATCCCCATGCATCTGTTCTGGTGTATGCCTGATGTTAACTCCCAGGTATCTAAAGGTCTTATTCTGGATTCCCACCACCGGGAGATCGGTTTCGGTTTGTTCAGCTGGGCCCCCCAACTGGAATATACTTGACTTCTCCCTGTTGAAGGAGATCCCTGACACCCGGGCAAAGTTCCCAAGGACCTCTAAGACTGTTGGTAGATTAAGGTGGGGGTCTCTCAGGTATAACAGAACATCGTCTGCATATAATGAGACTATGTGGTATTTGCCCCCAATTCTGATGCCCGTATCGAAAAACTGTTTCCTCATATATATAGCTAGTGGTTCTAGACCCAAGATATAGAGCATTGGGGATAGGGGGCAGCCCTGTATTGTGCCCCTCTGGATGTCCCACATTGATGACACCGTCTTCCCAGTCTTAACTCTGGCCACTGGTGATTGGTATAGTATTTTTATCCATCTAATGAAGGTTTCCCCCAACCCACACTGTCTTCGGATCTCCAGCAACCACTCCCAGTATATGGAGTCAAAGGCTTTTGTGGCGTCCAAGGATACCACCGCATATGATTCATGTGAGTGGTTTGTTTGTGCCACTACGTGTTGCAGCCTTCGTAGGTTCATGGCCGTGCTACGACCTGGTAAAACCCATTCTGGTGTTCGTGTATTAATGTACCTATTACCCTTGACAGTGTTTGGGCTAATATAGTCAGTATTTTTATATCATAGTTGAGCATGGCCAGTGGTCTGTACGAGCCATATTCCTCTTTTGGCTTCCCAGGTTTGGGGATCGGCACTATCAGCGTTTCCCTCATACTTTTCGGTAGGGTCCCTTTCTCATATGACTCCCTGAAGACTTCCAAAAGAGTAGGGCCCAGGGCTGCATCGTACACTTTGTAGAACTCCGGGGGTAAGCTATTGGTGCTGGGGTCCTGCTCGTGGACAGCGATCTAACTGCTTCGGTTATGTCCTCTACTCTTAGGTCCTCGTTTAGGGCGGTTCTCTGGGCTTCATTCAGTGTTGGTAGGCCCATCTCTTCTAGGGTGTCTAAAATGTCTCTTTGTAGCGTCAATGTTGTGTGACTATACAACTGGGAGTAGAAGTGCATGAAAGTCTCATTGATTTCAGGCTGCAATGTGTGGGTCTCGCCAGTGGGAGCTTTGATTTCAGTGATCGGGGGTTTCGGGTGTTCCCTTTTGCACAGCCAGGACAAGAGTCTACTTGTTTTGTCGCCTTCTGCATGTCCAGAGTAGTCATTTCTGAGTGCAGAGAGTTCCTCCTCCGTCTCCCTTGTTTTGGGTGTAGTGGTTTCAAGCTGAGTGATCTGCTTTTCCCCAGTTTCTAGTTCCTTCCTCAGGGTTTTCCTTATGCCTCCGGCACTAGCAATGACTTCCCCTCTGACAACTACTTTTAGTGCTTCCCATATTGTGTCCCATCCCTTTACGCTGCCCACATTGACATCTAAGTATTCTTGTATTTTGTCTTGGAGTCCTTCTCGGAAGGCACCATCAGTGAGTGCTTCCGTTGGCATCCGCCATAGTGGTTGTCATGATGCCTACCCCCGGGTATCCAGACCAAGCCCATCAACCCGGAAGCAGGCATCATGTTACCTGGAGCAAACCCAGCAACCCCTGTTAGGGGCTATCTGGGTACAGTGCTGGCGCCTATGGCACCAGGCTCATATGGGACATCAGTCCTGGAGCCATAGGCGCCAGGCTCATATGTTAAAACTTACCTGATGCAGATCATGCTGCAAGGGATCCAAGCATCCAAGCCCATGTGAGGCTTGAAGGGACTATTTTATCTTGGGGACTATTTTGTTACTCGGGTGTGGCTGTGGAGGAATACTTACCTGGGACTACTTTGAAGGCTATTTAAACCACGCCCGAAGAGCAGCACATGCTTCGCATTATCCTGCATCCAGCAGCGTAACGCTCACCGTGTCTGCAGTCAGCATCCAGCATCCTGCCACGCCCGCCTCGAGACCAGAGCACCTAGAAAGAAGGGAAAGAAGAAGAAAGGTTAGAACAAGAACTTTACTGGATTTCTTACCTGATTTCGGATTCAGCGCATCTTCGAACCAGAAACAGACTTCATTTTAAACGCGTTGCATCGCCAGCAGTAGTGCCGCGCCATACTCACCGTTCCTCGCAGCATCTCTACGATCCGGTGCTGTCTCCATCACCTGGTTGCTGCATTCCAGCGCCTAAGGGGGACAAGAAAACAAAAAGGTGAGCCAAGGGAACAAACAAGGACAATCTCTTGCCACCATATGCTTACCTGATTTTACCGCAGGAGGTATTATCCACCAGCATGCCAAATCTTCCTACGCTGCACCTGCAAGAAAAGAGAACGCAGCGAGTTAAACCTTGGCATCATTTACCGGACAGTGTTACAAAACACAGACTCTTAACTGAACGCTTTCAGCTGCCACAAGACGATCATCTTTTGGGTCTAAGCTGCAAAAGAAACAAGGAATTGGACAAGAGTGATTAATCGGACATTTTGAACTCATTAGAACTATATACTTACGGCCTTTCGCCCGGAGGTTTGGAGCCAAGATTTGTCCAGAACTCTTCCAATATCCTCAAGCCAGTGAAGTAACTGCCCATCAACGCGCCCCTGCATTCTTCGCAGGATGGAGAGCTCATCATACAAAACTATAAGGTGAGCTTTGTGAAAGGGAATGTCAGAAGTGATAAGTGGGGACGCAGTGAGGTGTTAATACTCAAATCCACGGGTGGCTAATTCCCTTTCCCCGTCTTTAGGAGACTACTTCTACGGGTCAAGCAGACGAAGCTAGGTGGGCCAGTCCAGTCAGTTATCTCTGCACTACGCATCACGTTGGTGAAGACCGTGGCTGTCCAGTTCCGCTCGACACCCCTGTGGGAGCCAGGTGAGCGTAACTGTGGTATGTGTGGTTTAGGCCCCCCAGTTTTCCATTTCATGAGTAGTGGGGAGTGGTCGGATATTGTTCTTCCCAGGTAGGATGCTGACGCCACCTGGGGCAAGTGTTGTTTGTCTATTAGCAGGTAGTCAATTCTGGTGTAGAGCATGTGGGGAGAAAAGAATTATGAGTATTCTCTATCATTTGGGTGAAGCTTCCGCCAGACCTCAGCCAGGTCCAGATTCTCAATTACCTTGTTCAGTGGGGACTGGACAGGGGCAGTTGGTATCATTAGGGGGTTGGATCTGTCCAGCGTGTAATCTCTTATGCAATTAAAGTCCCCTCCCCATATGAAAAAGCCATCTCGGTAAGGCGTTAGTTTGGCGCTTAGCCAGGTAAGACGAGATACCACTGTTGGGGAGGTGGGAGTTGACGATGCATATTTCCAGTTGTTCGATGCTTCCTCTCAGTATCAAATACCTACCTTCCTTCCGTGTCCACCTCCTTCGATAGTAGCTTGAATGGTGTTGCGCTATCTATCCAGGTGTACACTCCGCACGCATATTTGGAGTAGGCCGCGCTGTAGACCTGCCCTCTCCACTGTTCGGACACTTTGGCAGTGTCTTCAGCTGTTAGGTGTGTTTCTTGCAGGAGTGCACTTGAGATATGTTTTCTTCTCAGGTAGGATTTGATTATGTTCCTACGCATATAGGTGCCCATCCCCCTGACATTCCATGTCATCACCTTGATGTCATCCGCCATCTTTGTATTGTGTTATCCAGGTTGGCAGTTCCGCTATCCATTGTTTCGATTTGTATGTTGTGGCGAAGACTCAAAAACGTGTATAACAGTAACTTGTTGAACTCAACCAACTTCACCAGCAGTTGCACCCTGTGGGCTCAGGTGCCCCCGCCACGTTTTGGCCTCTCCAGGCTGTCCCTGGTGAGTTATGATGCGACGGCAACAGGCCGGCATCAGTCTTTTCACGGAGTTGTGCCATATTGCCCGGGTCAGGCGGTGTGACAGGATTCCCGTCTTCTGATGAAGACACTGGCTAAATTGGTTGCTTATTGTAGGTGAGTCGCTCCAGCCGGGCACCGTTGGTCAGTGTTTGGATCCTGCATCTGTTTCCCCATCGTCTGCCATGTTGTTATGTTCGAGCCACATATTTGCTGCTGTCGGGGTCTCTAGGAAGATGGCCTGTCCTTTGTGTATGATTTTGAGTCTGGACGGGTATAGCAGCATGTACTTGAGGTTCAGCTGGCACAGCCTGGCCTTAATTGGTATGAAGGAGTTTCTTGCTCTCTGGACCGCCGGGGTGTAATCTGGGTATATCGTGATCTTTGCATTGTCCCCGTTTATTGCTCCTCCCTCACGTGAGTAGCGTAATATAACTTCCCTATCTTGGAAGTTGAGGATCCTGGCTATGATTGGGTGTGGATAGGAGCCGGGGGGTGTTTTTTTCTGAATGGCCCTATGCGCTCTTTCAACAGCAAATCCTTGCAAGAGTCGGCCAGCTCCTATATCCTGTTGCAGTAGGATTTCTACGAAGTTCGTAGGGTTGAGGCCCTCAATACCCTTTGGAGCACCGAGTAAGCGGACATTGTTGCATCTGGATCTTCCTTCGGCATCCTCAGCTCTTTCTTCTAGTATTTTATTGCACCTTTCCAGCACCTCCACCCTGGCCTGCACGTCTTTCAACGCTGTGGACACCTCGTGCTGTTCTGATTCCGTGGCTGTAACACGTTCCGCGAAGTTGCGCATGTCTTGGTGCATTAGTTGCATGTCCGATTTCACTTCCTCTGTCTTGGTGTCAATGAAGGAGCGAAGCCCTGATATTGCTTCTAGTACCTGTTCAACTTTAGTGCACTCCCCCAGGGCTTGTTGGATTGGGTCCATCCCTTTAGCTTCTTGCCTTTGGTCCTTTGGTCGGGCTGCCGCAAATGATTCCATTATGTTGCTTTTATTTTTCCCTTTGGGAGGGGACATGTCTTAGCCTTGTAAGTTAGGAGTGTGACAGGTCGGATCGCCAGGCTACTCCAGGCCCTTTGTATTGTGGGTCGGCGTGTGCGTGTGCTTCTGTGATTTCCACTCAGTGTGTGCCTGGTTCAGGCCTGCTTCCTATGCTAGTGCCGGTTTCCTTATGTGGAGGTGCCCCCCAAGCGGCTTGTTGGCAAGGGTAAACAGCTGCTCTTGTTCTTCGTGTTGGCGCCAGAGTCAGTGGCACAGTCGCCCTGTGTGGCTTTGTTCCTGAGCTATTTCCCCCCTTTCCAGTGACTGATGATGTTCCTCTTGCAGTGTAACGGTGGCTGGTTCGGTTTGTGTCTCTGCCAGTCACACCGGGTGGTGGTTTGCCCTATTGAGGCGATGCGGTCCCCGGTTGGGTGGTGTTGCGCACAGTTTGTTAGGGCTGGGGAAGGCAGGCGTGCTCTGGGCCAGTTGGTGTTGGTGTGCGTTCGTCAATGCAGGCTAGACATCAGTTATGGCGGGCACTTGATGCTGTGGTGCTATGTGGACCAGTGATTGTGCTTAATTTAGGGGTTTCGTTTAGTTTTGTAGTTGCCTTCACCTGCTTCATCTTTGCTTCCTGCGCTCATTTGGTGACGCGGCTGGCGTGTGAGGGCAGGGCTCCTCTAGCTTTGTCTTTATTTTGCAGGCTTTCGCCCTGAGCTTTCTCTGTGTTCCATGGGTGGGGGTAGAGGGCTTCATGTGCGGGTAGTGTGGCGCTCACCGCCACACCCGGGAGGTCTTTATCGAGTTCCCCGGAAGATCCAGAGTAATGCTTGTTGTATTGGGTCCTCTTCCGGCCCTTGGTCAGCCCCATCTCACCTTGTGCGGGCCGTGTCTCCCGCTGTGTTCTCCTTGCCCCTGTGCGCCTTGGTGCCTCCTAGGCTGGTCTCCTCAATGGTCGCGGGCCGAGCGGTCCGCCGCAGCCACTGATGTCGCCTTCCGCCAGAGTGACGGCTCCAGGTCGTTCCCGCTGCGGTGTCTGTCGGTTCCTTCCACTCACCGCTGCTCCGCCTCCTGTGTCCTCCGGGTGCCCTGTTCCTCCCTGTTTGACCAGCTTGCTGCCTGCATTCTTGGTGGTCCCCTTCGGCCTCCGATGTCACCTTCAGCACGAGCAAGGGCTCTAGGGCGTCTCCCCAGCAGTGTTCCGATGATCTTGCCCACGCCCCGCCTCTGCATCACCTCCAGCGCAGTCCGGCAGTCGCGACTGGCCTCCGTTCTCCAGCGCCATGGTCCGCTCCTAATGCCGAGTGCGCTTCTCGCAGCCCAGGTCCTGCTGTGTTGGCACCCTCGGCAAGCTTGGTGTACACGGGCCTTGCGTTGTTGTCAGTGTCAGGCCTCTGCACCGTCCGCCATCTTGGCCGACCCAGGGCCTAGGTTTGTTCACTCAGCGGGCGGGTTTGCTGGCTCCGATTCGGCTTGTTCTTGCTGCAGGGTGTGCCGTGTCGGTTCTGCTGCAGGAACGCGCACCCGCTGTGTCTGTTTTGCTAATTTTAGCCGTAATTCGCAAGGATCTACTGAGGATCTGGACGGGAGCTCCGTCTCAACACGTCCTTACATCGCAAACTCGGGCCACGCCCCTCAAAACATTAAACATTGGCTTCGTTGGTGAGTTGTGGAAGCCTGCCAGCGCTTTTCTGCGTCTTGCAGGGAGCTGCTCTGTTACAGGGAAGAGGGGGGGGGGTTGTGGGCTGTCACAGAGGACAGTGCCTCTGCGAAAGCAAGGGCCCGCACTGCTACAATATGGGACACCTATCTATTTACTGTACTGCCATAAACTGTTCACTGACTCGTAATCCTAAAGATCTCTCAGCAAATGGCAACAAAAACTAAATAATTTGCACAGGGTACTCTGCAGCACTTATTGGCACTCGTGGGAACTTAATTTGAGCTCTACATTGAGGCCAGCAAATAGCGCATAGAAGCAAAACAGACAGCATAGACAGACACGCCGAATGCGACTGGCAGAGCTGATATAATCTGTGGCGCAGTTATCTACTCAGTTACAGGCAAAAAACATACCAGGAAGTGTAGGGAGAGAGTGAATACATGACATGGCAAAACATGACAGAACATAAACTCAAGGTTGTATTTACGGGTCAGCTCTGAGGGGAATAGGTTCACAGCCTCTCAAACGACACCATAGATTTGGTAACTTTGGTGTGAACAGGTGTGCCACGCTTATAAAGCGGCCTCTGATAGTGTGGACCTTTGTTCTAATTGGCCATGTGTGGTCTAGGGCAGCCCACAGCTAAACTCCTGTGCAGTCAGGCCAGAGACATCTGCACCATTCTGTGGTGGCCAAGATCGGGCCACTTCCCAAGGGCCACTAGGCATCAGCCTCATTTTGCAGCAAATAAGGGGATGAGACACAGACTGCTGGTAAACCAAGCTTCTTGCATTAGATGGCAAATAAACTGCATACAGAGACATTATCAGCGGAGAAGCAGGAAAATACAGAAGGACACATGTCCCGGCAGTCAGCACAGAGAGTTCTCTCTAGGGCCCAACCCTAGAGTGCCGGTTATATAGCATATCATGGGCAAACACTATAAGAACTGTTGACAGCTCACTTGTGATGCTGCCTTGCTGGGACATCGTGTTGTATTATGGATAAGCGGCATTCAGAGAAACCTTGCTGTTATCTCCCATATATGGGGCTAATGCTATACTTGTTGAGAATATGTGGAAGAGAAAGTCTGCCGTGTCATCTGCCACAGGAGGGGTTTTGGGCATGTCCGGGGTGCTGCGTGCAGAGGAAGCAGAGGGAGGTGACATGGAGGGTCTGAGGCCTAACTGTATGGGAGAGCCTAATTTAGCATAGCATGGCATTGCTTAACATAGCATAACATAGCATTGCATAACATAACATAGCGTAGCATTTCAATTCTGCCACAACCTTCGAAGGATAGACTATTAACGGTACTCGCTGAAGCACATGGAGAGAGGGGATACAGAAAGTTAAGTTACAAAATATTTTCAGTCTAGAATAGGAAGATCAGAATACCCAAGTGGTAGCAGGGGAAGTGGATATGCAGGCTTATCTGTGGGGAAACCGGTATGTTTGAGGCTCTTTGTGAAAGTGGTGATGGAGGGTGCAGTGCGGATGGGAAGAGGTAGGGCGTTCCAGGCTCTTGATGCCTACTGGGTAAATGCTTGTTCTTGTGTTCATGTTAGTTTACAGAGTGGAATGTGTAGGAAATGCTTGCTTGTTTGGCGTTTGTGTGGGTGAAGGTTTCATTTTGCCATAAAGGTAAGATGGGGTTTTGTGGTGGATGGCTTTGAAAACAATGCAGTGTTTCGAAGACAGTTCTCTGCAGTACAGAGAGCCATTGGAACTGGGTGAGAGCTGAGGTGATGTGTGAATATTTGTAGAGGACTGCTTCTGAGCTTCTCCGTAGACCTTCCACCGTAAGTGGAGACGGGTTCTCACAACCTCTTGATAAGGCCTGGTTACTGACCTTGTCAAACAGCAGGCTATTCATCTGGCAAACTCTGGTGACAGAGTGGAACAGACCTTCCCAAATATAGATATGCAATCCAGTGGTGACGCTGGTTGGACATCGTTGGGGGGCATGGTATGATGGCCCTTTTGGGGCTCTGATTTGTGGAAGAGAACATGTTTCTTAAGGTGATCTTTAAGCCAGTCACTGTTGAAATGTCTTCAATTTCATGGTTTAGTGAATTTCAGCAATAGAGAGCAAGCAGGGTGTTAGGGAGATTTCTCACACAAGTGCTAAATTCCCTCTACCTTAGAGCCCTCCAGCTCTTTTGCTATATTTTGAGGCTTTGAACTTTTCATTTTCAATGTGTTTTACTTTTGTGTTCTTTGGTTATGGAGTTTTAAGACAACTCCATAGGCATTATCTTTTTCTGTGTGTCACACAGCACCTTCAGTGCAGTGGCACAGGGGTGTCTTTTAGACTCCCCAAGGTTTAAATATCTTCTCTGGGACTGACTACCGTCTCCCAGAGCATGTAAAGTTAAATTGACTTTACTAGTCTCTTTAAATTTACAGACCCAGCACACACTTTCTTTCTATAGAGTGCTGAAGTGGCTGCCTAGCTTCCCCTGAGTCAAAACACTCATGTAACAGTCAAATGTTACCTTTTCCTACTTTAAATGACTGGTGGCAGTGGTTTAGATCAAACTACCATGATTTTTCCCGACCGCTAACAATGGTAGCTAAAAATCGGGTCAGCTATGTTTTTCAATGTGGCGCCCTAGACCTATCTGTAAAAACAGACTCCGGTCATCTTTTTTTGCCATTTCTTTTAGGAAAAGTCCTTCTTGTGTTTGTCTCTGCGCGCCAAACCAGGTTTGGTCCCTTTGTTCGTTGGCCTTTTGGCGGGCTTCAGTGCTGAAGCCCTCCTCTGCCGCCTGAGTGTCTGGGGTGGACAGGATGTGAGCAAGGTGCCCGAAACTCCCTGTGCTTAATCTCCTAGGAGACCTGAATGCACTCAGGCGCGATTTGCCTGCTGGCTGTCCGGCAAGGACAGCCACCCTGCTGTGTGAGGGACAGCCAGGCTGGAATGAATGGGGGAAAACTGTTTAAAAGCAGGTCTCTGGGACTTGGAAAGCAGAGTCGACCACTGGAATGAAAGAACCGAAGACGAGCTGAAGGAAGAGGACTGCTGCAACTCCTGGATGACCGGTGAAGCCCTGCTGCAGGTCTGAATTACCTGAAACTCCATCGACAGAGAAGCCCTTCAAGGTTAACTTCTTCCCTTGAGTTTGGTGGGAACAACCAACTTGCAAGACACCTGGACACCGTCCCGATACTGGTCGAATTTTCATCAGAGTGCTGTTGAAAACCGGATAGCCAGTGGGAAGGATACCAGCTCGTGTTCTTTAAGGCACTCGCACCTTAAACCGACGTTTTGCCAAGCTTGTGGCCTCATCCTTGGGCAGTGCAGGAACCTCCCGATGTCCTTCTTGTCCCCACGACTGAAGCTCAGGAACAGCGAGATCTGCTCGAACTGCCAGGAACAACTGCCTCAGCTACAGCTCTTCTTCACTTTAAAGGGCCTGTGCGCAGTCTGGAAATCTTTTCGGCCACAGAGAAAGTGCGTTAAACTTTCCCGGCTTCGAAGGCTTGTCCTTCCCTAAACATTCACCAAACTTTTCGCCTAGCCAAATTCTTCTAAAAACCTTGGTAAAGACTTAACCGTTTACTACCAGAACTGTGCTATCCTATACAAAGACTCTGAACTATTGACTTTGGCCCAGGCCTATCAACTGAATTGCTGGTTGTAGTTTACTGAAACCCTTTGCCCTGTCTATGAAAGTATTTATGCTGTTGATTTGTATAACCTTGTCTTTTTACCCCTTTGAAAAGTATCTGAAGCACCATTTTGCTTCCACTTCAGGGTTCATTTATTTACCGGTTGTGTATTTGTGGTTTATTAGTGTGTGATATTGAGCTGCTCTTGCTAGTGTAATGTTTCTAAACTGACTGAGTAAATAAATGTATATTCTTTTACCAAGAAACCTTGAGTGTTTGTTTGAACCACTGTATTTGTTGGTCCTTTGTGTAACTGGTTTGTTGGTTCTACTGCCCACTTCAACTCTTGAGATAAGTCTGGCTGCCCAGCCATCGCTACCACTTTACTGTGTAGTACAGCCTTGTACCAAAGGTGAAATTGTACTTACACTTGTAGTCTTAATTGCATGTAGTGTTCCCAAAGGGTACTGCATGTGATTCTGCCTAACAGAGGGTGAAGGAGCGAAAGGGGACAGCAGTGGCTGGACGGGGATGGTTATGTTTAGAGATGGTTAAGTTTCGGAAGAAAGTTTCAGCGGGGCAGCGAGTGGGGTGGGATCTAGCCCATGGAGGGGAATTTAAACACACAAATGACGACTTTGAAGAGGGAGTGGTTTTGCATGGATAGCGATCCTGCGTTAAGGTGGTGCACACGGGTTTGTGGGCTGCTGTAAAGGGGTAGAGCCAGTGAGGTTTAATACCTTAGGGAGAGGGTGTTGTGTAAGGAGACTGCAGTGGTAATCCAGCCTGCCAAGTACCATGCTGGCAATGAGTGTTTTGGAAGAATGAAAGCCGAGGCATGGACGACCAATGTGCAGGCGTTTAAGCCAGGCGTACATATCAGTGCTGCTGATGTAGTGCTAACGTTTGAGGGCTCTGTCAAAGATGACCTGCATACATGGGTGATGGGGTAAGGAGGCTAGGGGGAAAGCATATAGAAGGGATAACTGGTGGTGTGGTGTGGTGTGGGTGGTCGGGAGAATGGTCACTTAGGTTTTAGAGTTCAGCATCAAGCAAAGGAGCACCATCCAGTGACGGTACTACCTATCGAGTTAGTAACCAAGAGGGCAGCTCAGACGTGAGGGAAGTTAAGGGGATGAATATGAGAGTAGCATCTGCAAATAGATTATATGAAACTCGAAAGAAGAGGAGGTGTACTGTATTTTTTTATTCGTTTAAGGTGCAAAATTGGTTAATTAAAACCTTATCACATATACAAATATAAATCAATTTTTCACATATATTACAAGAATTATGATTAAAACATTATTACAGTAGTAATTCATCCTTCGCAGATCATGTATACACAGAACAGAGAAAAAATGGCAGAGAAGGCCACACCCATCAAATCCAAATTCTGTGGACATATATTTCGTGTGTGCTTTCTTGTAATAATAAATATCAATACATCCAATAAAAAACAACGCCTAATCACATATTAAGGTTTAGAATATTAAATGTTTATCAATTTAAAATTGCTCCCCTCCACATGTAAAAAGCTGGCCCAATATATACCATGATTTCAGCCTCATATATGATCGCACAAAACTGGTCCGATGTTGTCATATTTAAATCACTTACCAAATTTCCATATCCTTTAAAATACCATTCATGTAATTTCGTACACTGAGTGAGTATATGTCTTATTGTTTTTATCTCAATGTTACAATGCCTACACCATCTTTCTCCATGTTGTATCTTTGTCTAGGTCCCGGTATATTCTTTAAATGGGAGAATATTAAAACGGAGTTGCATGATAAATCTCACAATCTCTCCATTTCCCATTTTTAACAGGTAACCTCTTGGTGAAGTGGCTTTTAGCCCCTGTAAGACATATCCTCCATATTGTTTCTTAGTATAGAGATATGTCAGATTTTTGCACAGATCCCAAGTTATTGCTTTTTTTTTGAGAGATTTAAATAACATAGTAACCTCGTTATTCTCAATTGGAACATTCAGGCCAATTTCTTTAAGAAAAGCGAGTACAGTGTTTTTTAGGCTTTCCATATAGGTATTCATTTTTTCTTTCCCATTCCAATTTTTTCCAATGAGTCCCATTAGACTCTTCATCCCCTTACCCCATCATAATCCTAAAATATAGTTTACAGCACCTTATTTTCCACATGGTCTCCAATGAGATAGGCCCCAATTCACTCCTTATCGCCTCTATCGGTGTGGCACCGAGAGGCCTAACAATGGTCTCCATAGCTTCCCCTCTAATTTCCCTAGGTTAGTTACACATTTTCCCTCCACTTTTTACAGTGCATAAAGTACCCCAGGTATAATACTACTTTTATACACCTCCAAATAACCTTTGATGGAATACTTCCCCTCTCCCCCCCCTAGTCATATACCGTCGTACAACACTCCACTTCCTGGTTACTTTAGATTCCACTATTTCTTGAAAAAAGTTCTTAGGGGGTTATTGATAATAGGAATACCTAAATAAGGATAAATGTCCACCACTTCCAATAAAACAGAGTTAATATGCCATCTAAATAATTTTTTTCTTTTTACCCCATTCCTTTTAGTCCCCAATATGCCATTATGTTTGTTTTATTAATATTAATACTTAATTTATTTTCATTGGAATAGAGTTACAGTTCATTCAGCATCTTTTGTAGTCCTTCCAGTGTTTTATCTAACAGGATGGTATCATCTGCATACATTAACCCACAAATAGCCTTGCCTCCTACTTTAGGTGGGTGATTATTAATAGTGCCATATCTATCCCACAAGTCTGACACATACAGATTGTTTAGAACTGGGGATGTCACGCATCCCTGCTTAAGACCTAGGTGTGTTCTAATAAAAGGAGATATATTTCCCCCCTTACCCAGACTAATAACAACGTAGTGTCTCTATACATTTCCTTCAGGAAATGGAGGATTCTAGGGCAGAGTTTTCTATTTCTCCATTTTTTCCAAAGAAGATCCTTATCCACACTGTCAAATGCTTTAGAGTAGTCGATATAGCACGCATAAAACCTTGAACCTCTATTATCCGTTGTATCGGAAATAATGTGATTTGACATCGTTAGGTTACCCAGAGTACTATAATCTTTTCGGAACCCCGTTTGTAGAATGGGCAAAATACCCTCCGCTTTACTCCATTTATTAATACTATTAACAAGCAGAGAGCAAAAACTCTTACAACTGCTGTCTGCCATTACAAGTAAACGATAGTTGTCAGGGATCTTTTGGTTTTAGAATTGGGACTGCTACAGATTTTCTTCAGCTATCCGGTATAATGCCCTTTTCCCAAATCCCAGAAAAAAATGGATAAAAGAGCTGTGCCCATTTCCTAGGGTTACGTTTGATTACAATGTTGGCCAGCCCATCAGGGCCTGGGGCACGGGATGCTTTCATTTTTTAAAATAATTTCTAGTATGTCAATGATTTCATAGGGAAAATTCTGTTTCTCATATTCCCAGCTACTTTTACATGGGTCCTCTATCCTTTTGTCTACATAGAAGAGCTTAGAGATATATTGCACCCAGGTATCCTGCCCCACATCGTTATTTCCGCAATTTCCTTCTTCCAATAAAAATTTGTGATATAAATACCAATTTTTTGGGAGTTCACTTGTGGGTTTTACAAGCACAAAAATGCTCCTCCAATTGGCATTATTAATGTTGTGCTTATATGCCTTGAGCCAATTTTTATATCTTGTTATAATATTTCTAGTTCTTGCTCTTTTCTCCTCTTCATTTACCTCTAGCATCCTTTTGAGCATCTTAATCTCCTTCTTGACCTCTCTTTTTAATTTTTGGAACTGATAGTCATATTTATTTACGTGGGCTTTTCTCTGTTTAGAATTAACATAAATCTTACAGTTCGCTCTTTGAATCAAGCCCCGTAAATTACCAATTATCTTAGAGCCATTGAGTGCCATCTCGTGACCATCTATAGGTATTTTTCAAATAGTATATCGAATTTCTCTAAATGCTTTTCAGACCACATAATCCTGTTTCCTCCAGCTGAGGTCTGTATGTTCATTACTTTTCCTGCTTCCCAGCTTTTTTGGGAGATATTAACACATTTTCCCTTCAATACCTTATGGTCACTGACTATAGTAGCTATATGCTCAAAGGAGCTCATAGAGCTTCTTAATCTTTTACTAGTAAAAATATAATCAAGGCGATAGCCAACCTTACCATTAGTCCAGCTATTTCCTCTTATGGCTCCATCTGCTGGTTCCAGAAATTGCAAACCCCAGTTAAATAGAACTTTCAGACAAAATGTCCCATTATTTATTTGTTTATGATGGTTCCTATCTAGCCTACCATTCCCCATCAGGGCTGACATGGTGTTAAGAGAATCATCCCATAAATCCTTCCATCTATTCATTTCCTTCATGGCGACATCACAATATGCATTGAAATCCCCTACTATACATATTTCTGAGTTCGGGGATTCTAGTAACCATCCTTCAATGGTATTATTTATAATGTCGCCTATATCAATCATGTTTTGACCTCCTGGACGAGAATAAATGTTAATAAGCAGCATCTCCCCAAACAGGCTCACATTAGCAATGGCTACACACATAACAAATGGGGATTTCCCAAAAAAAAGAAGAGGAGGTCTACTGTGTAAAGGCTATAACCAAGGACAGACCCTTGCAGGATCTCTAAAAGGAGGGTGGTGCAGAGGTGGTCTCAGTTTCCAGAAAATAGAAAAGAAGTGATCAGCCACTGGGGAGGCCTGCCAAGCAGGGACGGTGCCCTGAAAGCCAAGTTGTGAGCAAGTCTGAAGGATGAAAGGGTGATCAAGTGCATTGAGATACATCTTGCTATAGAAAGAGGACGCATTCACCTCATAACATAGAACAAGCAGAAATTCTGTATGAACAGTGGATAGTTAACTAACACAGAAACTAATGGTACCATTACGAATTCGGCAATTGCTACATTTTAGTGGTAATTCTGTTAGTGCTACATTTTTGTCAGTAACAGAATTGCTGCAACACCAAATTCTACTTTTCATCTTGAAATGGAGGATTTACCTCCAGCAGTCTGCTCGAGGTAAATCCTCCACCGCCAGAAAGGGGTGAACTTACCATAGGCAAAAATACCACCTGCATTGAATCTGCTAAGTCCCCAATTGAATCCACAGGGCTCCAACAATTGTTAAATCTGGTTACTGTTATTCAATTAAATCTGTTGCTAAACCCAACTGTATTACAAAAGGTTACAACAAGCTCACCTTGACAAATCGAAGAATCCAATATGGGAGAATCAAATGCGGCAGTGAAAGTTCCCCTGTAACAACCCTGGCCTCTCCGGTCCAGAATGGGAAGAACCAGGGGAGAGGACAGGACCATCAGGGAAACCCTCAAAAGGGAAGAAAACCCTGGTTGAGTCCGCCAGTCTCGTGGATCAGGAGGATATTGAAGCTGAGGTGTCCCTAATGAGTGGTAGTGGGAGGATGGTAGGCGGGAGACTTCTTCTGGATGCACGAAAGGAGAAAAAAGGAGACTATCAGAGAAGAAATGTAAGTAGAACAGTCTACTGGAAAGCTAAAGAGAAATCCTCTCACCAGCAAAGGGTCAAAGTCGGGGGTTGAATATCCGGAACTAGGACTTGGGAGTATAGTAGATTGGCGACAGGAGCTCCACAATAAACAGACAGGTAAGTGCTCAAGTCGAAACGAAGGGGGGAGCACAAAAGGGAATGCACTTACTCTTAGCGGAAGTCAGGGAGTAAACAAAGCCGGGAATAGCTATTTCGAATAGGCTGGGAAGGAACAGGGCTTGCCGGGTTGGTCTGACAGCAAAGGGAACAAGGGCTGAACACGGCGACTGGTGACAAGCTCTGAGAAATATGAAAGAACAGGATTAGAATAGTTAAAGAGTTTAAAGTGAAGTATCTAGCAAAGTAGTAGAAAAGGCTCAGTAACAAACTCACACAGCGTCAGTAGCAGAAGCGACGCGAAGAACCATCAGCTTCGAGTCTGGATAAAGGATCACGTGAGCGGTCGTTGGCGTCTCGGGGAAACGTGCATAGACTCCGTGCATGTGATCTCCGAGCAGACCGCTGCAGTCTGCTCGGAGATCACAACGAGCATCCATCTTGGAAACACTTTTCCGAAGGGTACCACACAAGCAGGTATGAGCCCACAGAGACCATCTACCGCAATGTGTAACAGGACTGACTGGAGGTGATGGCTGTCATGAGCACTCCTTTTTTGAAGCACTGGGACAGGTGAACATGCCGCCATTAGCATGTTCCACCACGCTGCACCGCGGTTCTGAACGCGTAGTCTAGTTTATTTCCATCATGACCGCAGCCGTTCATATCAGTGTTCCGTTCCCTGCAGCCGGCGTGTTGCATCCCTGTTCTGTTCCTTCCCCGGGTAAGATGCTAGTTTTCACTCCTTGCTCCCACTACTGTTGTGTTCCCTTCCTGCCTCCTTCCGCTTGCGCTCCTCTTGCCTTATCTCCTCCAGTTTCTGTGCTCCTATTTGCCTCATTTTTTCACTGTGCTCCTGTACCATCGTTGTCCCTATCTTCCTGCAGCTCCTCGTTCTGTTTACTTGTTTGTGTGTTGTGGACTTGCCTCCTATTTTACGGCTCCTGTGTGGACTCTTGCCTCCACCCTGCTATTGGATACCTACTTTTTTGATCCACGATACATTCAACTCAGCCAGCCACCATCTGTAGGGGTTTTTGTGCCTAAGGCTTTTCCCCTTTTCTTGGGCTGCTGCCGGGGGTAGGCGGGTATGCCACTTTGTCCTATTGTTTTGACTTCTCCAGGACATAGTGGCTACCTCTCGGAACAGACCCCATCGGGTCCTTCCCGTAGCAAGAAGTCAGACCCTGATGCTGGGCCATCGGATTCAGACCACTCCACTTCTTCCTCAGGTAAGAGTGTAGAAGAAAAGACAGGTAATCCTGAGAGATTGCAATGCCTTACTACAATGGCTACCGCAGAGCAGGTTGAGGGGCTCATCTCTGCAGTTCAAGGACTATCTATGGAGGTTCAGGGGTTAAAAGCCAAAAACACAGTTTTTCCGACTTGGGGACTGGATTCTGGAAAGTATGACAGCAATCCTAAAAATCTCAAGGAATCTCATTGCATGTATAGTGTACTTCACATGCAGGCCCACAGCATATGCATCAGACCGATCGAGAGTGGGATTTGTGATTTCCAATTTGGTTGGGAACCCTAGCCTGGGCTACCCCTTGGGTCACTTCCGCTAATTTGGTGCTACAAAATGTTAATGCATTTGTAGCTTTGCTAAGGCCAACGTGTGAGAGACCGGAGGTGGTATTTACTGCAGGAGAATCTCTGCTAGATTTCAAACAAGGCTCCTCGGATCTGATGTCCCATGTTTCAGCCTTTAAACGGATTGCAGTGGAATCCCAATGGCCAGAATTGGTGCAATTCACAGTGTCTAGAAGAAGCATACATGAAAATCTTAAGGATGAATTGGTTCGTATCAACCGTCCTAACACCTTGATCGATTTCCGTTTATCAGAAAGGCGGACTGAAAGCAGAAAATCTCGAATACCTGTTTCCTCTTCCCCTTTACAGACTCTGGTTCCACCTCCACGAGAAAACTTGCACACAAATGAACCAATGCAGATAGGCATAGCACAGGGTCCTTTAACGTCTTTTGAAAGGAAGCGGAGAAGAGACAAGGGGCTGTGTCTTTATTGCGCATCGGAAGGACATTATGGGATTGCCCTGAGGTTTCTCCAAGGAGATAGGGAAACGATCGACCCCGGTCCTAGGAGGGATCATTAGCCAGGGTTCAAGTTCTGGTCCCATTAGGGCTAACTGCTCCAAAGAAGGGAGTCTTGACTCCTGTCTTATGATTGTACAAATCGTCCTAAGATGGGATGACCAACAGGAACGAGAGGTGTTGGCTTTGTTGGATAGCAGAGCAACAGGAAATGTCATTGATGTACAGTAGGCTGGGAAGGAAAGGGTACCGCTGCTAGCTAAAGCTAACGATCAACCAGTGGAAGGAGTTGATGGCACTCCACTCTGTTGCGGTCCCATTACTGACAGCTCAGAATCTGTTTAAGTATCAGTCATGAAGAAAGGATTACAGTTGATATAATCCAGGCAGCACACTCTCCAGTCATTCTTGTTATCCCATGGATGCATTTACACAATCTTCTCATTGCCTGGTCCTTGAATACATTATCCTTCAGATCTGAATACTGTAGATTGAACTGTAATGTCGCTCATACTGAAGCAGAAGCCCTTACCACCTGTTCGTCAAACGAAATTATGGCTGTAAATTGCATTCCCCAGTATTATGAAGAATATTCAGAGGTGTTTAGGACGAAGTTCCTAGGGCTTTACCTTCCAGACCCAAAGTTTGTGCTATAGACCTTATTCCGGAATCCATGGTACCTTTTAACAGGATGTGTTCCTTGCCATTACCAGAAAAGAAGGCCCTTAAGGAGTATCTAGACATCAATTTACAGAACGGCTTAATACAACCTTCTATGTCACCAGCAAGCGCATCCTTGTTTTTTTATAGCCAAGAAGGACACACAAGAACTCCGACCCTGTATTGGCTACAGAGGCCTTAAGTCCACGATTGCGAATTGCTATCACATGGCCCTCATAAGGGACATCCTGGAAGTGGTACAGGCAGCTAATATCTTCAGTAAATTGGATTTAAGAGGAGCCTACCATCTGCTGTGTATACAAGTGGGAGACAAATGGAAAATGGCATTTCATACCCCACTCGGCCATTACTAATATAGGTTTATGCCCTTTGGCCTCGTCAATGCCTCTTCTATTTTTTGAAGGTTCATGGACCAGCTGTTTGCCAATGTCCTTTACTTATCTGTGATCATCTTTCTGGATGACATTTTGGTGTTTTCATCCACTCTGGAACAACATAAGGAACATTTGGATGAAGTGTTAAGATGTCTCCGGTTCCATGATCTACTAGCCAAGCCTGAAAAGTGTGTTTTGAAGCAACATCAGTCCCTTATCCCGGTTACAAACTATCAGATCAAAGGGTAGAGGTGGATCCTAGAAAGGTGTCCTCTATCCTTAATTGGACGTCTTCTGTGAAAAACACAGAGGTTTTTGGGGTTAGCAAACCTTTACCGTGAAATTCATTATGAATTGTTCCGATCTGGTTATCCAAATAACCGCTCTTTTGAAGAAGAATGTGGTTTTTCGTCTGGAGTGACGAGGCAGAAATGGCCTTACAAGATCTCAGGGCTAGGTTCTGTTCTGCACCTATTCCTCAACAACCCAATCAAGGACTCCCTTTTATTGTTGAAACGGATGCCTCTGAGTGTGCCATTGGAGCGTGCTAAAACAACTTCTAGTGTCACAGGTTTACCCTTTTCTCACCTGTTTTCTCTGTTTTGCAGAGTCCTTTGTCGGGGTTTTCTTTCGAGCAGATCGGGTCTTGTACAAGCCCGCTCGGCCGTCTTCGGATTCCAGGATTCGTTCCGCTTCTTCGTCCGGGATCTAGGAAACTTCAGGAAGCTTGGAATGGAGGCAGCACACAGAGGCAGTCTGCGCGGAACGCGGAAGAGACAGAATCAAGGAAGGAAGTAGGAGAGGAGAAGGAGGAATGTTCGGGGACCAGGAAGCAACACAGTTCAGGAGAACGAACTACGGCGCACGTCAGGCCACAGCTATCGGTAGCGTTGAGACGCGCGGAACCGCAGGGGAGTGGCTAATTTATAGAACGTGCTGCATAGGACGTAAAGGTCGATTCCGTGTATACGGCCATGTTGGGTGTACTACAGCGAGTAACCCCGACGTGCCAGGGACCAGGAAGACCAGAAGGGGCGTGATCGATGGATCATGACATCTAGAAGGAAATTAACATCACATTGCCTATTACTCTAAGACTTTGAGTTCCAGTGAAGCCAACTATTCGGTCATAGAGAGGGAATTGCTGGCCATCAAACTCCCCTGTGTTGAGTGGAGACATCTTCTGCAAGGCTCGTTCCACCCTTTTGAGATGCGAATAGATCACTGCAACCTCCGGGTACTACAGCACATGGACTCTGTTAATGCATGTCAAACAAGATGGGACTTTTTCTTCGCTCAATACCAGTTTTTTATCACCTATATTCCTGGTACCAAGAATCTTCTTGCGGACAGCTTGTTACGAAGTCCTACGGAGTATAACAATGTAATGGCTCAGAGAGAAAATATGTTCCACAAAGACAAATTCATCTTTTCAGTCACAACATTTCTTCAGAAGGTTAAGGAGTCGACTGACACCGAACATTGAGTGTATTCCTCAGGAAATCCTTACAGACTCTTAAAGAAAGACAGAATGTATTTCTTAGACCATTTATGCATTCCCACAAAATTACTTCAGCGCCAAGTCCTCTTTTGGGCACACGATACTGAAATCTCTGGACACAAGGGTATTGCTACCACGACTGATCTACTAAGCTGTTTTTTTTGGTGCCTTCCATCAATAAACATATAAAGAGCTATGTGTCATCTTGACCAGTATGTACTATGAACAAGTATTCCACTGCTAAACCTATTGGTCTGTAAGTCCAACTTACACTGCCTACATAACCCTGAACCCTGGACACATTTGTCTACTGACTTTGTGGTAGATCTCCTGCTGTCTTAAACTTGCACAGCTATTATGGTTACAGTGTACAGCTTCACTAAAGTGGCACATTTTTCACCTTTGAAGGGAGTACCTACAGCCCTGGAGATGGCACATGTTTTTCTACGGGGCCTGGTTCGGTTACACGGACTTCCCAACCCCATTCTCTTGGATCAGGGAACACAATACACATCTGTGTTCTGGAAGAAGTTATGTTGTTTTCTTGGGATAGACAGGGCTCTTACCTCGGGGTACCACCCTCAATCTAATGGTCAAACAGAGCGACTCAACTACACAATGGAGCAATACCTCAGGTTTTTTACGAATGTTGAACAGAACAACTGGGTTGATCTTTAGCCTATGGCTCAATTTTCATATAACATTGCTTGTCATTCTGCAATAGGGATGAGCCCTTTTTTTGTCTTAACGGAAAACATCCCCGGTCTTTCCCTTCCACAGGTTTTCCATCCTCCAACCTCCCGTCAGTGGACACTCTACTGGATTCCATCTCTGCCAGTGGAAAGAAGGCTTACGATAACCTAGAGGAGAGCAGACAACGGTACCATACGCAAGGCAGTGCCCAGAAGAGGGAAGTTCCAGATTGGAAGGTGGGTTCTTCCGTTTGGCTATCTACCAAATATCTTCCCCGTTGGATCCGACCATCCAACTATCTCCCAGGTACATCGGACCATTCCTCATTATCTGACAGATCAATACAGTTGCTTTCAAGATACACCTGCCCAAAGATCTACAACGCATATATCCTGTGTTTCATGCCTCCTTATTACAGACTTTTATTCCTGACAAATATCAAAGGAATAGACCATTTAGAGAACAGAGAACCGATCCCTCGTCTGATGAATATCATGTGGAAAGGATATGCGATTCCAGATACAGCTTCAATATCTGATAAGATGGAAGAGCTTTTCTTCTTGAGAGGATTCCTGGGAGCCTATTTCGAACATCAAGGCAAAACGTCTTATCAGGTGCTTTCACTCCCTTCACCCAGGTAAACCCGGTACCTGAACCCATAGGAGGGGGTGTACTGTCATGAACGCTCCTTTTTTGAAGCACTGGAACAGGTGGACACGCCGCCATTAGCATGTTCCACCAAACTGTAGTGCCGTTCGGAACGTGCTGTCTGGTTATTTCCATCATGGCTGCCGCCGTTCATATCAGTGCAGCCGGAGCATTGCGACCCTGTTCTTTTCCTTCCCCTGGTAAGACGCTAGTTTTACATTTTTGCTCTTGCTATTGGTGTGTTCCCTTCCTGCCTCCTTCCGCCTGCGCTCCTATTGCCTTATCTCCTCCTGTTTCTGTGCTTATATTTGCCGCGGTTCTTACCTGTGCTCATGTACCTTTGTTGTGCCTCTCTTCCTGCAGCTCCTCGTTCTGTTTACTTGTTCGTTTGTTGTGGACTTACCTCCTATTCTACGGCTCCTGTGTGGTCTCTTGCCTTCACCCTGCTATTGGATATCTACTTTTTTGATGCACGATACATTCCAACTCAACCACCACCATCTGTAGGCATTTTTGTGCCTAAGACTTTTCCCCTTTCTTGGGCTGCTGCCAGGGATGTGGGGGGGATAAGCCACTTTGTCCTATAGTTTTGAATTCTCCAGGACGTAGTGGCTACCTACGGGAACAGACCCTATCTCTTTGAGAAGAAGGGTTCTTCCCGAAGCAAGAAGTCAGACCTTGCTGCTGGGCCATCGGATTCAGACCACTGCACTTCTTCCTCAGGTGAGCGTGAAGAAGAAATGACAGGTAATCCTGAGATTGCTAAACAAGTTTGGTGGTATTTCCTTGGAAACTATGTGGGAATACCATCAAACTCAGAATGAGGCTCTACGATTGTTATGAGAAATTGGGGTGAAATGTGAAACTAACCTGAAAAATACAGCGGAGGCCAGTGCAAGTGCAGAGAGATGTCAGCAGGACATAACTGCAGATCAATAAAGATTGCCACTTGTTAACTGCAGCTGAAAAACGTGCAATGCATTTTCTTTGAAAGGGCTGGTTCGTGTGCAATAGCACAGGCAAATAGAACTTGCTTAGTCTTGTAATTCAGAATGCAGGCTCCAGCCTTGAGACTTCACAAAGACACATTGAGAGAACAAGCCTTCATCAAGAAGAGACAAGTAGGGGGGTTGTCTCTTTATCTCTCAATCTTAGCCAATATTCAATGTGTGAGGTACAGTCTCTAAAAATGAATTGCAGTATTTTGAGAAATGATGATTGAAACACATTAGAGAAAATGTGCACAAAATATTTGCACTTAGTAGCGAAAACAAATGATTAGTCCAAAAATAGCAGACATGTGTTTTGACCAATTATGGTCCTCCTCAGGGCTGTGTTTCACAGTACAGAATGATATACATACACACAACAAATTACAAAGAATATGCAACAATCTTGATAATGCAATACATGAACGCAAGTAAAAACACACATTGGCAACAGAAATGTACAAAACACAGAGAATGACAAGAAATCGGAAGTAACCGCAAATTAACAATTAATACAAAGGGAAAAAAAGTTTTGTTCAATTCGGTATATTTAATATCAAACTCAAAATGCGCACAAGGGTTCTGTTACCAAGTGGACCAATGTAACAGTGTCACCATAAAATTAATCGGTTCCTATAAATTGAACAGGGCCAATGAAACACTGAAAGGGCAAAACAAGTATATGGATGGAGATTGCTCAGAAAATAGAGCATAACCGACAAATTGAAGAACCGTGCTGGAGAGACCGAGATTCACCACAGTGAATTGGAAGATTGCTAATAAAACACCCATCTAGATGCCCATTCTTTTATCAATGTCACGTGCAAAGCAGAAACAACACGGAGGCCCATTGTTTGAGAAAAACTGCTTACTAAGGGGTCTAAATGAGTACCGTCCAATGTGGGGATAATTCAGATTTTCAATACTAACGTTATAGAAAGTCATAGTGCTATTAAAGACAAAGAGGCAAAGGATTATGCTTTTTCTCCTTTCTTTACTTTTTGAGCAGCAAAACCAAAACATGTTAAAATCATACAGCACTATGAAATACTACCATTCCCTCAAACATTGAGTATGTTCGTAGTTTGTCCCTGATGTGTCCGGTCACGTGGATCCTCATCCAATCAGCCTCTTCATTCTGTCTTCATCTTCTCTCTCTTTTGTCACTTCCTTCTCTTTCCTTTGCTGTTCTTGGATAACTTAACTCTTGCGGCCCAACCGATTGACGCCATCCTTCGAGCCCCATTCTGTGTCACACCTCATGACCCTGCTGATTTGTTCTCTGAATCTGCAGTAAAAATCTGCATTAAATGTAAACAAATGCCTCATGGACCCAAACATTTAGGTTGGGCAATCGTGAATTATCCAACACATTACTATAAAATCACATTTCAACATTTACTTTTTACAGTTCTCTGACGAAAATATCGATTATACTGGCGGGATAATCCTTCGACTCTGTGTCTTTAATGGAATTATGACATTTTATAACGTTAGTATTGAAAATTTGACTTCTGTGTCAAGACCGGAGATCTATGCTTGCTCAGATCAGTATGCTTGTTAAAAGTTGAAAATAAAAATTCTTATAAGTCGACTCATTTGACCAGTCTGCTGCTTTCAAAATATCTTCTAGTTGTGCTCCTACATTGTATGCTTTAAAAGCCATTGCTCCCCTAACTGAGTGTGCACCATAGGTTTCTACGCCGATGACTGCTTGTTGCATGCACCATCTCACCCATCTCGCCGTAGTTGCTGGCACTACCACACAATACGGTCTGCGTAGTGTGAGAAACCTGAAGGTATTCGCACTCCTAAACCCCCTTGGATTCCAAACCTGGGGTTGGAGAAGCGGGGGAGGATGACCTGGGAGGAGGGTCCTCGGAGATTGGGAGTGAGGTGCCCACAGGCGAGACATGGTATCCCCTTTTCCCCATTGGCATGGGTAGTATAGCTCTTTGGCAACGCTCTCATCCTGGAAGCTAGACGGCGCAGAGAAACATAGGTTTGAATCCCGGGTCTGTGCTTCGAAACCTCTTCGGTATTAAGCGCATTATAAACAACCAGACGTGAGATTCAGTGATTCTGTGAGTTTTGACGGTGCGGCTTGACAGTCATGATTACGCAGAGAGGCCCTTTCCTCTAACCTTGTGCGGAGCGGAGCTGAACAGAGCGAGGAGAGAGGTTAGGAGGCTGCTGCACTGCTGACCCGTTAAACCGCTGCTCCAAGAGCCCAAAGCCCAAGAGCCAAAAGACCTTCTGAGAGCGCTGCCTTGCAAGGGGCCGCACCACAGAGAGGTCGGGAGACTACGCTGCAGTACGGTTGGTCTAAGAGCCCCACCTCATGAGGGGCCGCTCTACGGCTTTACAACAGCAAAGGCACAGCGAAGCAGAGTTAGCTGGAGTGCGGTTGAGGGCGGTTGGTGGACTGCTGGTAGCAGTGCTACGTGAAATGCCGACGGATGTGAGCCCTCCCAGTGCGAGAACTCGGCAAAAGGTAAGGAAGTGGGGCCCCGGGATGCCTATGGAACTTGGAGGCCTGGAGTCTCCAAGAGGTGGGAACCAGGGGTTAATAACGGAAGCCTGGGTCCGGGCCTAATCAACACGATTCATGAACAGGAGACACTTGCTGAAAGGGGAAGAGAAGTGGGGGTTAATCAGGAAGCGGACAAGGGGGTAGGAAATACCAATCTGGATGGTGCGCAGCAAACACCAAGGGCACCCATGGAGGTTCAAGATCTCATATGCTCCCCGGGACATGAGAGGAACCTCAATCTGGGTGTAATGATACCTCAACTGCTTCCCATAGGGGTCCTAGGCTGCACCATGGATATAAGGCCCCCTGGGATCGCCTCCCCTCCTGACAAGACTGCAAACGTGGCAGATGTATTGAGGTCCTCAAATGCCTCCCCAGTGGAGTTGACTTACGCCCCCCAATGAGGAGAGCGGTAGTGTGAATGAGGGATTGATGGCATATTTAGCTAAGGAACTGGCGGATCTCTCTATTAAAATAGCAAAGCAAAAGCGCCTAAAAAAGTGAATTTTTGACCTATCGCTATTACAGGCTGATGTAAGTGTGAAGAGATTGGAGAAGGAAGGTTTGGAGATGGGGCTGGTCCCCTTGGCAATGCAAACTCCACTAGCAACCAGCCAGCAAACTCGCACAGCACTACTGCAACCGGCAGAAGGGAATGGTAATGGGAAGGACCATGATACCAACAAAGCCCTCCGCTACAGCAAGAAAGAACTGAAGAGACAGACTCGCCTGCTCCGAGTGTCAGTGGAGCAAATCGAGATCTCGAATGGGGCCCATGGGAGACGATGTCTCCAATGACTCGAGTTCTAGCTCCTCATCCTCTTTGAGGCCATCCTCCCAGGACCGTTCGGGGTCAGGGGGAAATGCCCAAGATAGAAGGGTGGCACTGGGAGCAGAGATGAGTGCTCAATTTCAACAACTAGTGATGGCATCTCTATCAACTTCTCTCCTACCATTCACTAAGCTATATGTGGCTATCCATACTAGCATCCAAGATCACAATGCCCTTTTGTCAGACAAGCAGAAAAATGATTGGGCTAGAAATACTTGCCTCTAGGGTTGAAAATCGGTTGGATAGAGAGGCAGAGGTTTCGGCAGTTTGGCGAAACCGCTTGTGTGACTTGGCTCGGAATGAGATGACCGTTAAGAACACAATGATGGAAGCGCTGCTTCTGGACTGTAAATGGATGAGAGAGCGATTCAAGACCTGTCAAAGGATTGGGAATGCTCCCCAAAGAAAAGCTTCCAAACAAACTGATCAGTCTGGATCGGAGTTGCCCAATGAAAGGGAGGAAGTGATGCTAGAAATTCAGGAAAGTCAATCCTCTAAACAGGCCCACATGGAAAACAAAATATATTCTCCCTCTTTAAGCCTACAACGGAAAGGGACGCAAACCAAGTCAAAGAAGGGAGGGTGAATGGAAAGGAGGTGCAGAGGAAAAAGACCAAAAATATGCGAGGTGCTGCCAAAAGAAAATCAAATGGGTCCATTGCTTTTTTGAGGCACCTCCACTCCCCCCCTGTGCTGGATATCCTGTCAATTCCCAAAAAATCAAAGAAAGAATTGAGCATGCGAGATCCAGTGATAAGTACAGAACTGGGTGACGGTACCACAAAGGAGGATGGTGGGGAGGAGGCATTTATTCCAATTATGGATCTCAGTGACTTAATTGAGGAAATCGAGATGGTGAAGGAAGATGATAAATGGAATGAAGGAAGTCTTTCAGAGTGGGAAACTTTGGAGAGCCAATTGGCGCTAGCTACCAAATCTCCTGTCGGTCTGGAGCGAATGCAGGGGAGGATAAAAACCCTGGAACCGGAGGAAGGCTTGATAAGTGACATTGAAAAGGACAGTGGAAAAGCAATCTCTGCTGCATCTAAAGAGAAGGGATCCCGAAATCCTCTGATAATTCCTGGGAAATCCGGCCAGAATGGATATGGGAAAGCGACTTGAAGGAATTCGCAAACCTAGGGAAATATCAGGTCCAGTCACAGGGGGATGTATGAAGGAAGTAACATCATTAAATCCACCTAGAATATTCCAAACGCTGGAAGAAAAGAGAAAGGGGGTTTTGCGAGCGAATACAAACCCTATTGTGATTGACCTCAGGGAGAATGAGGTCAAAGAAGAGGAGGCCCGGCAAAGAGGAACAGAGAGGAAAGATACACAAAAGGAACATAAGATGAAAGAGAACCCCTTGAAAAAGTAGATGAATAAAACTAAATTATATATAGGAAGGGTGGTGGTCGAATCTCCCATGCCGGTATTAAACAGACAAAATGTGTTGGCTACTAATTTGCATTATTCCAACACACAAAGTGACCTCAAGGGATATTAGAATTGTGGAGTTTGTGGGAGAGAAGCAGACTGATTGGGTCCTTTTGCACAGAGAAATGTTTAAGGCTGCAGTATGAGGTGAGTGACTATGAAGGAAAAATCCTGGCAGGTTGGCGGGAGGCAACGGTCCCTCGAGAAGTGAAGAAAAACCTACCCAAATGTACAACCTATCATGGGAGTATTGAGGAAAACGAAGAAAATGCCTCGAGAGGTGAAGAACAATCCATCTAAATCCTCTATCAGGGGAGCAATGAGAAAAAAAAGCTAGTGCCAAAGAAAGCAGACCCAGTAATTATGTATGAGAAGCTGGACTTTACTTGCCCTGAAATTTAGTTTCCAAGCAGGAAAAATGGTTGTAGGTGAAAATATCTAAAACAAAAGGATCGAATGCCTTTTTTTCGACACCAAAAGTGCCGAAAAAAATTTTTCAAATGCTTTTTAAAAATACATTTTTTATGGGGTTTTCCCCCCAACCCCGGTTTCCTTTTTAAAATTCTTTTTTATGCATACTGAACTAAAAAATATATAAATAAATAAATATATAAGCATTCTAAAAAAAAAATTCCAGCCCTTTGGGTTTCGAACAAAGGGGCATTCGATCCTTTTGTTTTCGCTCCTTTGACTGGACACCGGAAAAAATGCAGTGAAAGAGAGCCAGCAAAATTAAAGGAAAAACTACAGGAGGAGAGAAAGTGGTTGTGGTTGGCGAATACCTTGAATGCGCCTACGCCCGATTAGACTCCTCAAGCATCGACCCATAGCACCTTGAGGATTGGATGCTGGAACACTAGGGGATTTCGGCCCCTATTCATGGAAAAAGTGCTTGATCTAGAATTGGTATGAAATATTAGTGTTCCAGGAGACATGGTTAACGAGGAAGCCCGTTTGTGATGGCTATCTTGTATTTCTCGATCCAGCCTTGAAAGAATCAATGGGGCGCCCATCAGCGGGTCTACTGACTCTAATTAAAATAGACTCAGGTTGGAACGTAATAGAGGTTATATGCCACAATCCTTATGTGCAAGCACTCGTCCCGCAGCATAGGGGGGATGCTCGGGAGAAATCCCTCTTGCTAATTAATATTTATTGGCGTTTTAACATGGCCAAGGAAACAAAGCTGGTAGCTTCATTGATGAAAGTGGTAGATGAAGCAATGTACGAAGGGGATGAGATTAAGATTGTCATTTGTGGTGACTTAAATATTAAATTGTTGGATAAAATGGGTATCCCTCTCAATGAGAGTCAGTGGAATGAACGAGAGCGGGAATGGATGTTAAATATGTCGATGAGAGGGATGCACCTTCTAAATGGCCAGACAGTGGGGGATACATCTCGATGCCCCACATGGAGATCCGGGGTATTGGAGTCGTGTATAGATTACTGTTTCGTGTCAAATAATCTAAGCAAGATGATCAAGAGTTTTTCTATTAAGTCCCAAAGCTTAAGTGACCACGATCTATTGGACATTCATATAGCAGGATGGGTGGCATGCAGACCCTTAACAAAAATGGGTGAGGTGGAATTGGGATGGGGGGGAACCGATTGAAATTGAAACACCAAGAAGTGCACAAAGTAGTGAGTCTATATACTGCCCAAATCCAAATAAAATCGAGTACCTTGGAATCCTTAGGGAATTTAAGTTGAAGGATAAAGGAAAGGAGGGGAGGGTTTGGTCCCAAAAGCATGTATATGATACGTATTTGGTGAATAGGAGAAGTAGTATGAGAAAGGAGATAAGAGCTGTTTGGAAAGATACCTATCCGGCCAAACCAGACCGAATTAGGAGGATCCGGAAGATATTCAGAAATTGGTGCTAAAGCTCTAGGGCCATTGGATCGCAAAACGATGCTGAGCATGTTCTGAAAGCAGTCTGTGCAAAAAAAAATCTAAAGACATCTGGGAATTAGTTAACAACAGGGGAGGGGTGTTTAGAGAAGCAAATTCCTTGAATATGGTGTCGGAATGCGATTGGGTCCAACACTACGCTTCCCTCTTTGCAGATCCCGATGGGAAGGATGAGTTAATGATTAAACATTTGCCCCCGAGGTGGAATCTCGAGTTCGATGAACATGATGAGAACATGATGATGGGCAACCTTAGCTCCTCGCGGGCGGCAGGGCCTGACGGTTTGTCTAATCAAGAACTGAAAAAGAATAAAGAACAGTTGGCCATGCTGCTTGTCATGTTTTCGCAGATCATGGCGAACAAAGAGATACCAGCTTCATGGAGGGAGTCCAACATATAGTGCCCATCTTTAAAAAAGGCAGTCGAGCCGAGCCTAAGAATTATCGTCCTATTGCTCTGCTCGATTCCATAAGGAAGCTTTTAACGCTGTCTTATTGAGGGATCTAAATATTTGGGCCTTAATGAGTGTATCTTGGACCCCCAACAAACTGGGTTCGTGAAGGGCGTGGGTACATCCCCGAATCTCTTTATTATAAATCTGCTGAAAGGGAGGGTGCTGAATTCTGGTAATACACTTTTATCTCGCCTTCATGGACCTTCAACAGGCCTTCGATGGTGTCATCAGGGGGAGGCTATGGGCCAAATTGAGGAAATGGGGATGCCCTTTAGATCTGGTTGAAGCCATGGAAGCCCTGTACGCGGACACTTCTGTCCGTATCCGATTATATAAAAAGGGGCTCCTTTTGGAAAAGATAAACACCTTTGTGGGCTAAAACAGGGGTGCGCCTTGGTGCCACTCCTATTTTGTCTTTACATTGTGGATCTGGCGGATTCGCAAGCTGCAGTAAGGGCTTTCCCTCCGAAGATAAATGGTAGGCAGATATCGTGGATCCTCTTTGCGGACGATCTCGTCTTTTTAGATCTGACGCAGATTGATTTGCAAAGGAGATTGTGTGCCTTCTTTCACTTGGAGAGTGGATGGGACCCCACTAGAAACTGTTGAGACTATCATATATTTGGGAGTAACAATCAACAAGAGTAGAAGTGTATTAGATCATTACTTGTACTTAAGATCTAGGCTCACAATATTGATAAATCCGGGAATGAGTTTTCAGAGGAAATATGGGAAATTCACGCTCATCCCAATAATCTCCTTTTATAAACAGAAAGTGGCCCAAATTTTAAGCTATGGAGCTGAAGCTATTCTCCATCTCTCCTTCTCGGTGTGGGGTAAGTTAGATGGCTTATTCTGGTGCAAGGTCCTGAATCTCGCTAATGGATTGCCAAACTGTGTGATAAGGCAAGAGCTGAAACGGCAGTCCCTTGAATCCATGGTGATATGGAAAACGATGGCTTTGTATCGGAAATGCACGGAGGAGTCTCCTGCACGGCCTTTTGAGATATTGAAAATTGGGCCGGGGCAGTTGGACAGTCAGTTTGGATGTGGGAAATTGAAAGTGGAGAAAATCTTGAAGGGAAGGGACATCAAAGTGGATGAATTAATGTGCAATCCATTTAAGGTCAAGGAGAAGCTTCAGACTTGGGACTGGATTGACACTAATGAGAGATGTGGTAAAGATAAACTGGGGCGCACAAAAATCGAAGATGGGAAAGGTCTTAATGTGCTCCCCGGGTATCTCCTAAAGTTTCCATCGCCAGAAATCAGAGATATGCTTCTTCGATGTCGTTTAAACATTTTGAAAACAAGGGAGGTACAGTGGAGGCGGAAGATTCCAGGGGTATTAAACCCGCAGTGCAGATTTTGTTATGTGGTTGATTCGGTTGAATCGCCTATGTATCTGATAATGGCCTGCGAGGATCTAACCCATGTGGATATGGGGTTAACCCTTGCTCCCCTGGATTGGTGGAAGTGGGTGTTGATGAGTGATCAAACTGGCCTAGTAATCGCAGTGATGAAAATGCGGGAATTTGTTTTAGCAGAGAAAGGACGGGAGGGAAATTGAACTATCTCGCTAAGAGGATTACTCACCTGTGAATTAGTTGTGCCTCTTCCCCAAAAGTAATGCTGTTGGTTTCACTTTACTATTGATGTTAGGATAAATGTATAAATGCCCCCAAATGGGTCTTGCTTCCTCTGACTTGCTGTTAGCCAGTCCAGAATAAGTCTGCCTTAAGTTATACATACCTTTAATTTGCCAATAGCCCCTTTAAAAAGTATATAGGTTTTACTTACATTGTGTTAGCGGTATGCCATCCTAAAAGAAGTTTGTTATTGCTTACCTCGGTCTGTGTCGCACTGATCTGAAAAGCAACTGTAATAGTAGATTACATTACGTTTTACCTGCCTAGAATAGCTGTGTGCCATTCCTGAAAAGGTTTCCTTTAGGTGTAGCTGAGCTTGGTTTGCCTGGATCATCCAAAATTAGTGTAAAGAGTTCTTGCTTATCGTAGACTGTGTTCTACTGAGCTGGAAAGCAACTGCAATTGTATATTACACCAAACAGGTCTTACTCACCTGTGTGTTATTACAAAAGTAGTAGAGGTGTATACTGTTACTTGAATCTGTGTTACACTATTCAGAAAAGCATATTTGCAAGTCGGTTGACTTTGTGATTGCTTTGATGAGTGTCCCTGCATAACTGACAGGATCTACTACCCTTTTATTACTGTAAAGCTTTACTCCCCAAGAATAGGTGTGCCCTATACTGAATGGGTATACATGGTTCTGGCTTACCTAGAAATACTGGTAGGTGTTCTAAATGAGGTCTGTGCTTTGATCTGTGTATTTAAAGCATAGTGTTGTGTTTTTATAATGTGTTTATATGCCTTATGATAGTACTTACTTACCCACAGATCTCTTGGTCTGCTTGTATATAAAATAAACCCTTTATTTTTACAACAGTGTGTCAGTATTTCTTTGCACCATATTTATAGTTCAATTTCTTTGTACATATTCTACAACCCTCTCTCCCTCCTAAAATAAGCCTGGCTGCTCTGCCTACGTATCATGAACTCTGGTGGTACAGCCTTATACTAAGAGTGGAGTCTTGTACTGTCTCATTTGATTGGTTTTACTAAGCCCGAGGTTGAACTACAGAAAATCTATCCAAACATCTCATCAATCTCAGCTGTGTCTGCCACACCCCTTCTGATAGGTGCGGTCTTGGGCATTCTGCTCTTCATTTATTCCTGGCCTCTTTTGACAGTGGTGTCCGCAACCTCTTTTTCAAGTATGCTGCAATCTTTGCTGGTGGCCCCCACTCAGAGGATCTGTGGTGTATGAGAGTGTCAGGATCAAACTCACCCCCGTCTACCTCCTGGTCCTCTGCCCTTTTCTTGGACGTTTTGCTCTCCTGGGACTCACTCGAGGATAACTTTGTTTCATCAGCCTTCTCGTCTGATGACTCATACCAGTTCCTGCTATCTTGCTCATCCGAGCTGCTTGCAGTGGCTTATTGCCACCTCATTCCCTTGACCTCCATGCCTTTTTGCCCCCTCATTCTTTATATGGCGAGCCTAGGGGGGGTCTGGGCATTGCGAACCATTCATGCTTTCTTCCTTCCCTGTTTTGGTTCTTCTAGCATCTCCTGATCTGTGTCTCAGCTCCTCCATTCCTTGGGAGAACGCCAGCCAGTCTTCCACCAGGCTCATCTGTTTAGCGCTGGGTCCCAGGCCTGCGCACAAGGCTTTCTGTATAATGTGACGCATGCTGGGTTGGATCCTGCTCTGGCTCGAGTGGGGCCCTCCCTACTCTTCACTGGAGCTGCTGTTATGTTTGCTCATTGTAATGTTCCAAGTACTCACCAAGCCTATAAAGGTGGGTAACATGCAGGATAATTGGGCCTGCCCCATCATAGTACTTTAGTCATGCAGTATTAACACAGCGGGTCAGGGATAGTTGGTGTCCAACAGCTTGTCAGTTTTTCTTGGGACTGAGCCTTTTCACGTGCACACTTTGTCTCTCTCACACCACGGAATTATGCTAAGCAAGCGCCGGAACCTGTTGTTCTCTGATCCACTTCCGTGGGGCTCTGCCCTCTGATGAGAGGCTCTGGTTACTGCGGACGCCGGAGTGAACAAGACTGTCCCGCTCTGCTGCCTCTGAAAGCGGAAATGTCCCACTGCGCGCCACGTTAGTTTCCCCTGAGAAACCTGACACATTAATTGGCCTGTGACCCTGAACAGTAAAAACACACTATTATACATACAGTATGAGAATAAAATATAGTGTACTTATCTTCTGCCAGAGCAGCAAAGAAAGAGGAGGAAGTGACAATAGAGAGAGAAGATGAAGGCAGGCGGAAAAGGCTGGTTGGATGAGAGATCCACGTGACACAACACACATTCAGGCACAAACTACAAAAAGACTCAACGTCCGAGGGATTTGTAGTTTCTCATGGTGGTGTTAGGATTTCAAAGTGTTTTGGTTTTGCTGCTCGAAAAAGTAAAGACATGAGTAAAAGCAGAATCTGAGCCTCGGGTCTTCACATAGATTTGAAATTCAAACGACTGAATATAAATGCAGTCTAATTGATACTAATGTAAAAAAAATGATATAGTAAATCAGATGAGTCCTACCTGGGCCGTGAATGAGACAATAGTAGGAAAAATTGGGCAGGAGTGCCTATCTTGTGGAAAGAGGAAATCTATCCACGAATGATTAACCAATACACCTCTAATTTAATCACACACTCCGTTCTTGAAGCGAAGTGTAATAGAGCACAAGAAAACTCACCTATACAAATGAGAAATATTCAAAGTTTGGAATCATGGATATATAGAAGCTGGTAACACTCCTTAAAAACAAAATTACATTGCTTTGGTCAAAGATGACCACTGAAATCCAAATGCAAAACTGCTCAGGATAATGGAGGCAGGGCCAGAAATATACTGTAAAAAATAAATGTATGGCAGAGAAGGAGGTGGGACCTTCTCCTCTCAAACCTGTTCTGTAAATCACTGACCACCTGTCAGTGGTTTGGGCCTTTCCATGTTTCACAGCTTGGCAGGGTATTCAGAAGGTCTTGGTGGACCTGTCCAGGTTACCATAATGTTTCCTATGAATAGCATGGAATGGAGGATGTTCTCTTGAGGGATAACATTGGAGCCCTGCTTATGGCTATAGAGTGGGAGCCAGAGAAATATGTGTGTCTTCCTGCCCTGTGTCACAGCAGCCCTTCTAATGGCTTAAGTGAGGGTGAACTAGTGTCTCCTCACCTGACCCAACATCGGCAAGGTGAGCTGGAGCGTGTGCTGAGACAATCCACCCACCCCCTTGTTGTCAGTGACACCCTTTTCAACAGGTTGGTGTAAACCAGACTGTATTCTGGGAGTGAGTGTACCCACCAAGGTTGGGTTTTGCGGTGGCTCAGAACAAAGAGAAAGTTCTGACAGTTGGTGTGAGATCCACCCTGTGTTGGAACAAAGAGTTTTTGAGCACTCTAGCTGTCCAGAGTCCAGATCCGAAGATCTGGAGGGCTACACAGGTAAAGCCATTTTTGGATTCTGTATGGATACTAGAGTTCTGTGTTCTGTTTCCAAGACAGATGCACACTTTTCACTAATGATAACTTAGTGGATCCGCTCTGTATTGAAAAGTACAGCTGCTTTCATGATCTCTCTGCTGGGAGCGGCAACATATCCCTTGCAGTCTATGCTGAGGAAGAGACAGCAGTTTCAGCCTTTTCAGAGCCTTACTTCAGTATATGGACTTCTGGGTTGGTGGCTGCAACTGACAACGGTCAAATTAGCTTAGCCCCTTTTCTGAATGGGAAAGTGGATCTCAGCAATACATGTCTGGATGACATGGAAGATTCGACCCCCCACTTGGAAGGAACTGGGTCTGACTTAAGAGACAGGGTGTCAGGACATGCATCAGGTCAACTTCTACATGAAGACAACCAAGTGTCAAACTGAACAAGAGCCATTGGCCTTCCTCATGCGTGAAGTTGGTGTATGTGGGAAAAGATGCAATCTCTTGTCAGTGAAGTACTTCATGTACAGAACTGGGCAACCCCCACTACCCAAGCCCAAGTGAGGTCTTTCATGGGCCTCACTGGGAAATGCAGGAGCAAAGTGGCAGCCTATAGCATTATAGCTGTCCCTCTGACTGGCCTCACTACTCCCAGGGGACCTAAAGAGTTCTTATAGACCCCTGAGTGTGAGAGGTCATTCACTGGCCTGAAAGAATCCTTAGGCCAGGCCCCTGGTTTGAAGGCACCGGTTGGAAGAGACCTTTCTTAGTACAGACCGATGCCTATGACACTGGGATAGTTGGAAAACTTTCACAGCTTAATGTCAAAGGTGAGGAACATCCTATATGTCTATTCATCTCCCAGTTTAGGAGCGGACAACTCAGTTGGCCCCATGTAGAGAAGAGTTGTTTTTCCATTTTACGGTGCCTCAGGAAATTGAGGTCCTACCTCCATGGGACTTGCTTCACTGTGTATGCTCACTCTGAGCCTTACAAGTGGTTGATAGATGTTAAGGGAGAGAATCCAAAGTGGCTCGAGTGGTTTTTTGAGTTTGCAGGCCTTGACCTTCACTATTGGGCATAGGCCAGATCCCAAATGTAGCAATTTTGATGGGCTGTCCAATAGGGATAACCAACTTGAACAGAGGACCCATCCAGGGGTGAATTTGTTCCCCCTGTCCCTTAGTCTGGGGGCAGAGGGGGCGTGTGTTAGGACTTATTTCTCTTTACTGCACCTTTCCTTCCATCTTTATGGAACCCCCAAACATTTTGCTTTTATTTTTTAATCTGACCTGTACTTTTTGCAGTGCAGTGAAGCCTTAAGCTTCACTACACTGGCCTTTGCTCATATGATATGGGGAAACCGATATGTCCTTCAGGCTGTCAGTACTGGGAAACCTTGTTTCCCTTAGTCATGTTACTATGTTACTACTTTTGATTACTTTTGTATCACTTGTGGTAACTTTTTATCATTGTACAATGCAGCTTACACTGCAGTACAATGGGGTGCATTTTTGTTTTGCCCTAGACTAACACTCAAGTATGTTTATGATATGGCATTTATAACGCACCTATACACAAGGGTTTCAAGGCGCAACAAGGCAAGGGAGAGGGAACAGAGAGAAGACAGACAGCGATCCTACTAGGCCAGGTGTCAGTCAGATCGTGCAAGAGCATGGAAAGGGGGAAGTGGGAAAGTGTGGGGGTTTAGGAGGAGGGGACAGTGCAGTACATGGGATAATAGAATAAATAAACAATAAGTAAAGGTACGTCCAGCAGGTGGCAAGGGTAAGTGCAGACATCAAGTGCTGGTAGTCGGACTGTAGGGATACAGAAACAGTCCCCAAGTGCGGGGGTTGCCAGGAAGGCAGTGCAGGTGTGTGACCGGCGGGGGAGGGTACCTGGGCCGGAATCAGAGGGTGGCCAGGTAACCAGTGCAGTTTCAGTTTCAGCCAGGAAGTCAGCAGGGGAGAGGAGGAGAAAAAGCAGAAGCAAAGAGAAAGGTTTTGAGTTGCTTCCGGAACCAGAGGTGATTCTCCTCAAGTTTCAGCGAGGCTGTTCCAGAGGGAGGCCCCAGCCGAAGAAAGAGATCTACCACCAACTCGTTGCTTTGAGAAGCAACTGACCCTGAGGGAGTTGGAGGCGGATGAGTGAAGAGCTCAAGAAGGAAGATATTTAGGAAGAGAGAGTTGAAGGTATTGAGGCCCCAGACCCCAGAAGGCCTTGTGGACAATGCAGAGGGTTTTGAACTTAATCCTCGCAGCCACTGGGAGCCAGTGCAGAGATTTCAGTCCTGGAGAGACACGAACCCTTGAGGCCAAGGACAAGTCTAGCAGTCCTGTTCTGGATGAGTTGCAGAGGGCAGAGAGTAGAATCAGGCAGATTTAGAAAGAGGCTATTGAAATAGTCCACCCTAGAGAGAACCAGAGCTCTGGAGACACTGAGCTTCTGGGGGAAGGAGAGGAAGGGAACAATACCTCTGAGGAGGTGCAGCTGGTAGTGTGACTTCTTAGAGATGCCAGAGATGGGAGGAGAGAAGGAAAGTGTGGAGCTAGCAGAGGGTAGCCTGAATATGAGCTGAGTGTCATCCTCATAGCACTGGAAGTTAGGGCAGAGTGCAGCAACGTGGTGGGCAAGAAGTGCCAGGCATTGGTCGAACAGCCTGGGAGAGAGGTTAGACCCCTTGGGAACACCATAGCTAGCGATAGAAGCGAGGAAGGACCCAAGTTGAACCTGGGAGGGTCGATCAGAGAGGAAAGAAGACAGCCACTCCAGGGCCTGACCGGTGATCCCCAGGTTGTCACGGAGACGGTTGAGCAGGATGGCATGGTTGACTGTGTCAAAGGCAAAGGTTTGGTTACTCTAGGTGTGCTAAAAGCATAGGCTGGTGGCAGCAATGACTTTTCCCCACTTTATGGGGGATTTTCCTTTTGATTTTACTGCGTTTGGCTACTAACTGTGGCTACTGATCAAACATTGCCGTGCCACAAGATTGTACTTTTGCCATCTTGTTCTTTAGCCTTCCTCCTGGCCTGAGAGGCCAGGAAAATCCTTATAAGGACTTCCAGTGCTCAGGAAAGAAGGAGCTTTTGGCGGGCTACTGGAGGGCTGTGTGTTTTTGCTGGAAGGATGTGGGCTGGATCTGTCTAACCCAAATCCACAAACTGGTTTTTGTGTGTCTGAGTGGTATGCATGTATGCGTTTCAGCTTACCTGACACGAGTCTAGTCCTGAGAGGGGTGCTACATCGAGTTTTTCTGCATTCTTTGACCTAGAGTCCTTGCAACAGTAAAAGACACCAAACGGAGATCAGCTCGACCCTGCAGTCCCTTGGAATCGTGGACTGTGACTTTCGGCGGGAAAAGCAACATTGGAACCCTCTTCCTTAGTTCTGCCAAATCTGCGGAAGAATCGGGGTATGGGGGTAAGTTACAGAGTTTCTAACCTACCCCTATACTCCCATTATAAGTCAATGGGGTTATAATAAACCTTATTTATAACAATATTGGCTTTGCCATTGCTTGCTTGTGCAAGGCATCTGACTGTTGGTGCTACTTTTGGGCATTAGTCTAACTTGAACCCTAACCCTAAGAACCCTTCACTGGACCCCAGAGATCCTACCTGCAGTTTTTCCTGCCTTCTAACTTCTGTGGAACTTGAACCTGAACTATAGGGCACAGGGCCCCGGACAACTTAGGGCTGGACAATTTTAGTTAGGGATCATCTCTGTGGACCTTTCTGTGCATAATACTATTCTTACCTTTCCTTTGCAGTAGTTTCTGCTGTGTATTATGCCTATAACAAAGTTGAATGTATATGTATTTATTTTGATAGTGTTGTGTGATAGGTCTACCTGCTTGTAGTCATTTTTCTATAGTGTGTTTTGGCCATAAATAATTAACTTATTTTTATACATCCTGTCTAAGTGTAATCTGTGATTCCCATTGTGTGACCTCATTGTGGACCCTTTACAAGCTCACCAACTCTGAAGAACTTAGCCTAGACCACCTGCCACTGCGACCTAAACTGGTTTAGCTACAGCTACCCAGAGTTGTTCCTGTCACAATATAGGTTGGCCTTCTATACAGCTGTCCACCAGGCCAGAATATAGAACATCAGTCCTAACAGTTTGCAACAGTAACACTCGCTACTCATACATAGCATAAACAATTTAACTAGAAACAACCTTTCTCCCTCTATTCAGGATTCTCAAACGTAGGTGTGTTTTTCCCCGTCTTTAAAATTTGCATCGTAGCAGTATTTAAAATTGCAATGTCTCAGTATTGAAAACTGCATTGTGAAACTTGGGCCTCTCTCCCTCTATTCAGGATTCTCTAAATTAGGTGTGTTTTTCCCCTGTCTTTTAAAATGTGCATTGTGATAGTTCCTTAATTCTGAGTTTCGTCGTCTTGTCCAATTGCTCAATTGCCTCGCCTGTCACTGTCTCGTCCGCTTGCACACTGCCCTGTGTCCTTCCCTAGTGTTTCTTCCCTTCCCTTCTACTCCATGGTGCTCTCTGTCTCTCTTTTGACTATCCTGCTCTTCTCACTAAATCTGGTAGGAAGAAGTTTAAAAAGGACATCCTGGTCTCCAACCCAGGCCTCCCTATCGCTGACACCTATACCAGTGCCTCCTCCAGGCAAACTTTCACCGACATCCTCTTTGTCGTTCCCCACCAGACCTATGGACTCTTCATATTGTCTCTGTGCTCTCTCTCCTTTCTCTTCTTCTTCCATTAATGGTGGCACCCGGTGGGATGCCCTCCTGGTCTTCTTTCACTCCTCTAAGGTCATCATTAATGTTTATGTGAATGGCACCGTCCCGGTCCAAGGCCCTCAGGCCAACCTTCACCTCTTCGACAGACGCTTCCCACGCCTCATCAATTTCCTTTCTTCTCCTGCTGTCCCCTCTCCCCCCTACACGCCTCCACACCTCCCCCTGCTGCCTCCTCCTCGGCTACCTTGCCCTCTCCTCCCCTCTCTGACCCCCCGTCATAAGAATCCACCTGAAGCCCAAAGCTAAGTGCAACTCCTGGTACAACTCAAACCTCGTCACCCTTAAATGACGTGCTTCATGTACATCCTCTGACAAACTGGCCTGCCGCCAGCTCCAAAGGCAATACCGCCTCTCTGTCCTCACCAAGAAGAGAGCTCTTATCCAAGCCCGCGTCTCTGCGGCATCTAACAACCCGGCTGAACTCTTTAAAATCTGTAAGGAACTGGCCAATCCTGCTGCAGTTTCTACCTCTTCTGTCCCTTCCCAGGCCCTCTGCATGGCACTGGCTTCTCACATCCTCTCCAAAACTCAGGACATCCTGTCCTCACTCTCCTCCTCTCTCCCCGCTCCCTCTACTCCCTGCTCTTCCTCTGGCCATTTTGCAGCCACCTCTCCTACCTCCTTCTCTGCCTTTCCCTTGTTCTCCGCAGACAAGGTTTCTAGACAAGTCTGATCTATGAAAGTCTCGTCAAAATAGGTTCACCCCTGTACCTCCAAAACCATCAAAGACCACATTGACTCCCTGGCTCCTGCCCTGGCCAACTTCTGCAACCACTCCTTTGCCACTGGAGTCTTCCCATTCCCCCTGAAGCACTCCCTTGTGCACCCTCTTCTTAAGAAACCTTCTGCCGACCCCTCCTGCACAGCTAACTATCGCTCAATCTCCATCACTCCCTTCCTGGGCAAACGCCTCGGAAAACAGGCCATCTCCCAGCTTAATGTCCACACTGAATCTGTTGGTTGTCTTCATGACCATAAGTCTGGCTTCAGAGCTGCCAGAAGCACGGAAACTGCTCTCCTGAACATCTGTGAAGACCTGCTCTCCAACGTTGATTCTAACACCCCCTGTGTCCTCATCTTGCTTGATCTCTCTTCTGCCTTTGACACGGTCAACCATGCCATCCTGCTCAAATGTCTCTGTGATAACCTGGGTATCACCGGTCAGGCCCTGGCGTGGCTGACTTCTTTCCTCTCTGACCGATCCTCCCAGGTCCAACTTGGGTCTTTCCTCTCCGCTATCTTTTTCTCCACCTGTGGTGTCCCCTAAGTGTCTAACCTCTCTCCCTGGCTGTTCAACCTATACCTGGCACTTCTTGCCCACGGCATTGCCGCTCTCTGCCCCAACTTTCAGTGCTATGCGGATGACACTCTGCTCATTTTCAGGCTACCTTCGGCCACCTCTTCTCCATCTCTCATCTCTGACTGTCTGTCTGCTATCCAGGAGTGGTGTGCCGCCAATGACCTCTGCCTTAATGCCAGTAAGACTGAGATTCTCCTCATCGGCACACCCGCTCCCTCCTTTCCTGTCGCTCTCTGGCCGGCCGATCTTAGCTCCCCTCCTGCTCATACCTGCGAGGCTAAAAACCTCTGGGTCTTCTTCGACTCCACACTCTTCTTTCCTCACATCTCAGACGTCTCTAAGAAGTCACACTACCAGTTTCACCTCTTCAGAGGTATTCTACCCTTCCTCTCCTTCCCCCAGAAGCTCATTGTCTCCAGAGCTCTGTAGGCTGGACTACTGCAACAGCCTCTTTCTAAATATGCCTGCCTCTACTCTCCACCCTCTGCAACTCATCCAGAACAGGACTGCAAGACTTTTCCTTGGCCTCAAGCCCAGGGATCGTATCGCTCCAGGACTGAAATCTCTGCATTGGCTCCCAGTGGCTGCGAGGATCAAGTTCAAAACCCTCTACATTGTCCATAAGGCCTTCTGGTGCCTCAATACCTTCAACTCTCTCTTCCTAAGTATTTCCCCTCTCAAGCTCTTTGCTCATCCGCCTCCAACTCCATTAGGGTCAGTCACTTCTCCAAGCAACAAGTTGGTGGTAGATCCTTGTCTTCGGCTGGGGCATCCCTCTGGAACAGCCTCCCTGCCTCCCTGAAACTTTAGAGGAACCATCTCTGGTTCTGGAAGCACCTCAAAACCTTTCTCTTTGCTTCTGCCTTTTCACCTCCTCTCCCCTGCTGACCTCCTGGCTGAAACTGAATCTGCACTGGTTACCTGGCCACCCTCTGTTCTCGGGCCCAGGTCCCTCCCCTGCCAGTTCACACACACCAGCACTGCCTGCCTGGCAACCCTGCACTTGGGGACTGTTTCTATGTCCCTACAGTCCCAATAACAGCACTTGACACCTGATGTTTGCACTTACCTTTGTACTTGCCACCTGTTGGCCGTTACTTGACTTATTATTATCCTATGCCCATGCACTGCTATGTCCCTTTCCCCCGCCCCGCACTTTCCCCTTTCCCCCATCCTATGCACTTGCGCAATCTGAATGACACCTGGCCTAGTAGGATCTTTGTCTGTCCCCCTCCCTTGCCTCATCGTGCCTTGAAACACTTGTGTATAGGCGCATTACAAAATGCCATATCATATCATATCATATATCAACATCAGTGTTCAGTGAGTACCTCTACCATTTCCCGGTTAACTCTTGCATCTCGAACATAAAGGCATTACAACATAATAGTGGCTCTTGAGGATAAACAGCTTCGATGCTTGTACTGTCCCGGCAACATCAAGTGTAGCTCCCCCACCGCCCGACCACAGTCTGTTAACCCACACTGAGTTTATACAGAAACATCCAGGGGGAGTTTTAGGCCTCCCCGGCCCATGTCCGATATTGGGCAATTAAGTACTGTACATACGGTGCCCAGATATCTATCGGCTTGGCCCGGGGATGTGTCAATCGGACAGATTTTTTCTCCATTTCGTTACAGTACAAAATATCTGCCTGCCATTGGTCCAACCCAGGGGCTTGGTTCCCTCCCCACTCGCCTCTTGGCCAAGACCAGGAGCAGCCCGATCAACCTCCTTACCCTCTTCGGGATCTGAATTGTATGACCCAGTAACGCAGTCATCGGGTTCGTGTCCACCTTTTCCCCCACCAATCTCACTCAAAGTTGCAAAGACTTTTTCCCAGAAAAGCATGATTTCCGGGCAGCTCCACGCCAAATGCAGAAAGTAGCTGGAGCGATGCAGCATCTTACACATCTCTCTGAAGTACTCGGAAAAATCAATGCAGCAGGGCCGATGTTTAATAAAATTGATGCAGATACTTAAAGTGGATTAGTATGAATTTGGTGCTAAGGTCCATGTCTCGTCTGAGATTGCACATCTCAGAGGGCCCTGCCATTTGTTCCGGGAGGAGGTCCCTCCCTTTGTCCCAGCTGTAAAACACATACCATACAACGTAGACACCACCTTACCCTCACAAGCCCTTCCAAGCACTTTGCCCAATAATGGAGCTATTTCTGGTACTTGGGGAAATGTTGCGAAGAGCTGCTTCAAGGAGTCCCTCAACCAGAAGTAAATAAAAAACATTTCTAGGGGTGTGAGGTCCCTTCTATTCCTCATTGCCTCTAGTGTTATTAACTGCCCGTCCGGGAAAAGATCCCGAAAGAAGGTGATATTAATCCGCTACATGCAGGCTACATAGGGCCTTTCACTGGTCAGCCGTATCCCTGCTATGTATATGACAGGAAGGTTTGGGGAGTAAATATCCTCTACTTTCATCCTCCTCTCTGTATGAACCCACGTTCTGCAAGTCATCTCCACCAGGTTGGTCACTTTAGAGGCCCTACCTGGCGCTGTGAGTATGGCTGAATGCAGAAGATGCAGGGATGCTATTGCCCTCTCCACCTCTACATGTCACCTATCCGTTTGGTTCCCGAACCAGTAGAGGAGAAATCCTGCTTGGGAAACTACATAATATGTTTCAAAATCTGGCACTGCCAGTCCCCCCTCCTCTAGTGGAGCCACTAGCCTCTCCCAGGAAACTCTAGCTTGTTTGCCCGCCCAGATGAATCTTAGTGTCAGTAGCGCTCTTGCCCTCGTAGTGTAGCCGAGGAATTCTTCTCGCCAATCTACCGAACTAGTCAGTACAATGAACAACCAGAACAATTGATTGGCGGAAAGATGGAATGCCAATGAAGAATCCAGAACCGCATGGAACAGGATACTGCAACGGGATGTCTTCTCAAGGTGTACAGGCAAGACCCCCAGACAGCTGCAATAAGAGCAGTAATCACACTGATGCGACTCTATGCCAAAAATGCAGACATCAAAACAGAAACCAACCACTAACCTGTGCGGTTCTTCAGAATCTCAGAATCTCCGAATATCCCCGGAAGGAATAAGAAGTAAGGTAGTGGCAAACCCAAAACGAAAGGACCAGGAAATCAATCCAGAAAAGAAGGCAAAGCAAGAAGCAGGGTGAAGATCCAAGCTGAATGTCCAAAGAGCAAAATCTAACCCGACGGCACGAGGACGCCTAAAGGAACATTAAAGGCAGTCTCTAGTCCGTGTACCAATGGTGCAGAGTTCCAATGCAGGAGAAAAAACGGTAAGCGGGAGACAGTACAAATGAGTAGCAGGGCAGGTCCGTGGACGGTCCGAGGTCGAAGAGCAGGGCTGGCAGCAAAAGTACAAAGGAGTGAGCAATGCAGGTCCGTGGACGATCCGAGGTCGATGAGCAGGGCTGGCAGCAAAAGTACAAAGGAGTAAGCAATGCAGGTCCGTGGACGATCCGAGGTCGATGAGCAGGACTGGCAGCAAAAGTACAAAGGAGTAAGCAAGTCGGGTCCGGAGGCAGTCCGAGGTCGAGAAACAGGAAAACAAGGCAAAAGGGACAAGAACCTGGATACGAGAGAAAGCAAGCCGCTAGAATACAAGATTCAGGAGCGCCGGCAAAACGCACAGGCGTGGCTTAAATAATAGTCACATGATCACTATACGTCTTTCAACGTGTACGGGGAAAAGTGAAAGACGTGAGAGGACGCCATCGTCTCCATGCCAACTTCCAAGCTCCCGGCAGACGAGGTCTTAAAGGGACCGTAACCACCGTTCGTCGGCAAATACGAGAACCACAAGTATTAGGTCTCGTGGAAGCCGTGGAAGCCGGATAATTACGGCGTCCTAACACTGATGATTTCTGCCGATACTTGACACTTAGTATTGTGGATCTTAAGTCCCGTAAGTACTCCTTTGATACCACAACAGGGACATTCAGAAAAACATATAGCAAGCGGGGCAGCAGCACCATTTTCACCAGAGATATCCTCCCATACAGGTTAAGTGGAAGGTTCATCCACCCATCTACTTTCGCCTTGGTTTGCCCCAGTACACATTGATAGTTGTGTTTATATAGTTCCGCCAGGGTGCGGGCTATGTTGATCCCCAGATACCGTGTATATTCCCCATGCCATTGGAACGCATATCGGTCTAGAAAGCACTTGGTGCCCTCTGTTAGCGGATTTCGTGGTGGTAATTCTTAACCCAGAGTACCTGTATAAGTTCAAATCAGCCATATACGGGTCAAGGTTATGTTGCGGGTCCTTGACATAGAGCACCATATTGTCTGCGTAGAGAGAGACAATAAGCTAGTGTTAACACAGTTGCACCCCTCTAGGTGACGCTCTCTAATCATTTCAGCCAAGGGTTTGATTGCCAATGCGAATAACAGTAGCGAGAGTGGGCTCCCCTGCTGCGTGCCTCTCTCCAATGGTATAGCGGGTGAAAGCTGGCTGTTTACTATAATTTTAGCACTAGGTGAAGTATAAAGCAATATAAGTAGGGAAATACATTCTGCCCTAACCCCATTCTGCCTAATGTAGCAAGGAGAAAGGGTCATTCTACTGAGTCGAAAACCTTTGTGGCATCGAGGAGTGCCACCAATATCAAGTCATCCTTCTGCACTGCAGACACTAGCCCAAATATCCTGCGTAACTCGTATGAAGTGGAACGACCCGGTATGCATCCCATTTGGTCTGCCCTCATGAGTCTGTGCATCAGAGGTGCCAGTCTGGATGCCAGTATTTTGGCTAAAATCGTATGGTACAGGTTGATAAGAGATATGGGGCGATTGGACAAGCAGTCATTTGTTTCTTTGCCTGGCTTTAGCAGAACCACCACCACCGCCTCCCTCATGGAGTCAGGCAATTGGCCATCTCTGAAGCTATGGTGATATACCTCTAATAAGTGGGGGCCAGCCTCTCCGAAAAATGCTTATAAAAGTCTGCAGTATACCCGTTGTGGCCGGGTGCCTTCCCTGACGGTAAGGATTTAATTGCAGACAGGACTTCCCCCAGTGTTAGCGGAGGACCCAGCCATTCACTTTCTGCGCCTGTGCACCAATATAGCGCCACTTGGTCCAAATAGTTACTCGCCTCCTGTCGGGAGACCTGTACCTGGGTGGAGTATAACCTACTGTCAAATGTACAGAATTCCTGAACAATTTCAGCATCCCCAAACTTTTCACCCCCTTGCTAATTTTTAACTGATGTAACCGACCACTCGATGTGTCTATCCTTGCAGCTCTTGCCAGTATCTACCAGAGCGTTGCCCCTCCCCATACTGCTACACCTCCGCCTTCCCCATCAGAAACTTCACCTCCCTCTATGCCAATTCCCTAAACAGTTGCAACTGCTCCTTAATCTTGGCTTCCTCTTGAGGTGTAGCACCAGGTGTCGCTAGATCCAATTGTTTAATGCGACCTTCAGTTTCCTCTAGTTGTCTGCGGATGTGCTTTAACACCCCAGCCTCCTTCGAGATACATTCCCCTCCACTGACCCCTCATTGAGCTCAGAAAAGGTGTCTATAGCCTTGGATAGCTCATCGTGAAACACCCCATCTGTAAACCCGGCGCTTTTAAACACCCATGGTGGTCTCCCACCCTCCCTGGCCGGGGCACTTCCAGGGTAAACAATGCCAGAGCATGATCTGACAGTGTGCGTGCCAGGGTGCACACTTCCGAGACCTTTCCCACAAGTGAATCAGAAACCAAGAAGTAATCCAATCGGGAGGCTGAATTATGGACCGCTGAGTGAAATGTATAATCCTACACTTTCGGGATTATATAATCCTGCACTTTCGGTGCACCTAATCCTCCAGATGTCCTTCAACCCCCTGTCCAACACATATCTCGTATTCTGCATGCCGCCTTTGGTGATGAACGGTGGGCTCCCCATGTCCTGCCCCGGTCATGATGTAGGACTGCATTGAAGTCCCATGCCCAGATAATCTCCCCAGGTGACTTCCCCTCTAGTTGGTGACTTCTACTCTACCCACCCCAGGGACTCCGAGTCTTGATTTGGCCCGTAATAATTAATCAGAGTGAATGGTCAACCCTGAATAGTGCCATGTACCAGGAGGCCCCTCCCTTTTTGGTCCCTGGCCAGAGGGACCAGGCAAAACCCCATTGAGCTGCGCACGAGTCTACATACCCCCCTAGAGAAGTAGCAGTGGCATCCCCAGTCTTTTCCAAATTTCGCTTCGCCCCAGGGGTTTAGTGAGTCTCCTGAAGGAACGCCACGCCCACATGGTGACGTTTCATGTAAGTAGAACTTACGTCATTTGGACGGGCAGTTAAGACCACGTCATGCTCTTAAGTGACTTGGCCATGATGGGACCGTAATATCCTTGCAGCCTCAGAGTTCACCCTGAATTGAGGTTGTGATGCTATGTCAATCCACACATCAAAAGAGCAGTTGAACCCTAGAATCCACTGTGAAACCCCCATAAACAACCCCCACATTAACCCCCCCTCTGCCCCAACAGCAACTCCAACTTGCCAGTTGTCCCCCTCCCTCTTAGCCATAACAACCAACATATGCTCACGCTTGGGGGGTGGTCGGGGTCCAGTCCTCCAGGCAACCCTTCACAGTAATTGACCCCCCCGTCTGCTAACAACCTTTAGGTACATTATGCTCTACTTTGTATATGACCCGTAATGCCATGTTATGGAACATTCCCCCCAGGTCATTATTCCACCTGCAGCGTGGTGCTCTGGGCAACGATTCAGGACATGTGTTTGTCTCCTCCGGAGTATGAAAAAAGAGAATCTGCCTGTCATGTTCCACTCTAAGTTTAGCTGGGAAGAGCATAGCATATTTCATGTTCCTCTCTCTCAGCCTCCTCTTGATGTCGTTAAATGTTTTCCTAGATGACTGTACCTTATCTGAGAAGTCAGGGAACAAGCACATAGGCGCATCACCGTATGTCAGGGATCCTTTTTCCCTAGTCCTGCATAATGCTAGGTCTCTATCTTGGTAATTGATTAATCAGGCAATCAGCAGCCGAGCCGGAGCTCCGGGTATTTGTTTCCTGCCACTGGGTATGTGGTTGGCCCTCTCCACAATAAACACAGTAGAGAACTGCTAGCCGCCCAGGAACACCTTCAGCAAGTTCTCCCCCATCCCCTCCATGTCGCGCTGTTCTGCCGCCTCAGGCACTCCCACAACACGCAGATTATTCTTCCGGGACCTATTTTCTATTTCTCTATTTCTATGTGTTTATAACGCGCCAGCAGCCCGCAGGCATCAGGGCGTTGAGAACATCCTGAAAGGAAAATAGCATATTAGGAAAGTAAGACAAGGTTAGTTCGTAACAGAAGCTAGTCGGTCATGTGAAGGCCAATGTAGACCCTGGCAGGTCAGGGTGCTATTGGTAAAGATGTGTTTTCAAACATTTCCTAAACTTGCTATAGTTTTCTTCTAGTCTTAGATTTGTAGGAAGACAGTTCCAGGATTTGGTCGCTCTAATCGGGAAAGCTCTGCCACCACCGGCAGCTCGTTTCACCGATGGAACAACTAGGAATCCTAAATTGGCTGATCTCAGGTTTCTCCTAGGTGTGTAGGTAGAAAATTTCTCCTTAAAATATTTTGGGGCCTTGCCATGTAGGCATCTATGGACAATTGTCATGGCCTTGAAGAGGACTCGCTCCTCAATTCTGAGCCAGTGAAGATCCTTCCTTGCTGCTGATATATGCTCTCCATACTTGATTCCCTTAACAATGCGGACTGCATCATTTTGCATAACCTGGCAAGGTTGCAGCTCCTTCTTGGTAGCGCCTACCAGCATCGCATTGCCATAGTCCAAACGGGACAAAATAGTCGCTCTTGCGATATTTGCAGCGTTAGTTTCACTTATGTATGGTCTGATGGCTCTCAAGAGTCGTAAGTAATATGAATTATTTTTCTGCAGATAATTTACTTGTGCTTCAGCCCCCACTGATGCTTCTACTAGCATCCCTAATGTTTTAACTCGGGGTAGCACTTGAATTTTAGCTCCTTTTATCATAAACTCCCTGTATTCCTCTCCTAATTTGGATCTTGTCTGCGTCGAGCCAAAGATCATGAGCTCAGTTTTGCTGTTATTAAGACACATCCAATGCCTCTGCATCCATATGTCAATGATTTTGTAGACTTCTTCTATTTTTGCACAGTCTGTGGCGTAATCTCCCGTCATTTCAATTACCAGCTGGGTATCATCGGCGTAGTTAGTGAAAAACACCCCAATGCTTTCTAATAAGTCACAGAGACTACGCATATAAATGTTGAAAAGCAGAGGAGACAAACTGGCTCCCTGCGGTACTCCAAATAGGATGAGAGCTGCATCAGAAAAGGTGTCTCCCCAGTGAATGCGTGCCTTCCTATCACTTAGGAAGGATGCTATCCACGCTAGTGCTGTGTGAGAGCAGCCTACGATCTTATCTAATGCCACTTGAAGTAGGCGATGGTCCACTAAATCAAATGCTGCACTGAGATCCAGGAGCATAAGCATCCCTGATTTGCCCTGTTCTATTAGTTCTAGCATGTGGGACTGTAGGTCGAGCATCGCTGACTCCGTACTATGTGCTGTTCTGAAGCCCGATTGTTTGTCTGACATTTTCTTGATTGTCTTCTTAATTGTAGCCAGTTCTCTCACTGCCGTGCTGGGTTCATCCTCGACTGTGGACACCCGGTCCTCTACCTCGTTCAGGCGATCCCCTGCTTATCTAGGCGGACCTTCATGGGACCCACCTTACATATCAGAGTGTCCATTTTGCCATCTAGTCATTGTATACTTGCGTGTACCTGTCCAAGCATCTTCTTAATATCACCAAGTGCTCCACTTGGGTCCAGCATCAGGGCCTGCAAGGTCTCACCCGAGGAGCACTCCCCCATTGCTGATAACTTGGCCGGGGTTGAAGTTTCAAAATGCAGTTTGGACTGCTGCTTGCCCGACTTCTGAGATGTTGACATAGTGTGAGCCTCTGGCTCCCAATCGGCTCCTGGGCTACAATCAAACTGCTGCTTGCACCAAGAACCCTCCCGCAGTTCCGGATAGTATTACGATTTGCCCAGGCTAGGTAAGTCCCTTTCTAGGTGACCTTGGTAACTTACTCTCCCCCCCTCACACCGCATTCAATGTTCAGCAACCTAAAGCTGGGTTTTCTTAGGGTTGTGCACACTCAATGTGACTGCGCGCCGCCCCCGTGCAGCCATGGATGTTATAGGTGCCGACCAATGTGTCCTTCACCGGGTTCTTATTCCATGTGCCTGCCTTGCTTACACCCGACCAGTCGGCACTCTCCCTGCTCTCCTCACCGTCCCATGCACAGCAGCGCTGCCCTGAAAGTTAGAGCCTGCTGCCTCCCGGCGCACCGCCGTGGTGTAACTGACCGTGGTTCGCTGGGGCTGTCATCCTGGGTCTGGACGGTAGATTGGGTTCCTCGCTGCGTTTCTGCTGGTGTGTGGGTGTCCCACCGATGCTGGATCATCTCCCTCACCCCGCCTCTCAGCAGCCTTAGAGCGCGGCACTGGGTGAGGAGCAGTCTCCTGCGAGCCGCTGTTTCCCGAGGTCGAGACGGGGCCCGCTGGGCAGTGTGGGAGCACTTGGGCTTGTCGGTCAGCGGAGAAGGGACGTGCTGCAATCACTGTCAACCGCCTCTGGCAAACCGCCGTAACACTGCCCTGACTTCAATGGCGGTTTGCCGCTCTCACAGGCATCATCGGCCACAGCTCTGCTTGGATTCCGATCTGCATGCAGTCCCACACCAGTCTCCAGAGGCGGACCGCCGGCATGTATAGACTGCAAGGTGTCTCACGCCCCCAGACTATGTCTCAGCTGTCATAGGTCCGACACCGCTTTCTCTACTTCAGCCGCACTGGTGATGCACATGGGCCCACCGCATTGTTGAGTACCTGTTGCTAGGCTCTGGTATCTCTGTGTACAGAACTCCCTGGGCTCTGTAAGGAAGGCATGGTTATCAGAAGTATGACAGACACAAAGAGTACAATCCAAGGGTGTTTATTGAACAGTATATGGGTGAGAAGAACCCCCTCCTCTGGGCTCAGACCTTCCTCTGCAGGCAGTTCTGGCTTCCCTTGATCGGGAATGAGCCTTCAAACCGCAATTTCGATAAAGAGACTTCCGATAGGCGATCGCGTCTCGCTGGATCACCCTGTTATATTGTAGCAAGTGCATTTACTTTTAACCATCTGGCTTCTCTTTCTCATGGCTGTCGCCCTATGCACAACCCACAACACTCGATACAGTTAAACAGTTTATACCGGCCTCCTCTCCCGAGGCCTTCTGGTATGTACAGTTCTTAATCAGCATCACAGAGCTAACAATTCCTTAGGTTAGCGTTATATTTTGTTTCACCTTTTTGTTAAAGTCTTTCGACTGTATGAGTGGGAGGCATGTACCCTTGTATGACCACTTTGACTATTCGCCTCCTTTCTCGGTTATTTTCTTTCACAGCTTCTCTCACTCTTCATTCTTGCTACAATGTGCTTTCACTTGCGGTTTCTCGTCAACCCAATGAGCACTTCAAACTCCAATGTCCTTTGCATTTATCAACACAAGCCAGTCTCCAATTTCACTCATCGGCAGCGGCTGATTGAGTTAATCAAGACCTTCCATCTATTCGATTATTTTGGCCCAGCGCGGCTAGTCTTCTTTCAAGTCGTCACACTGCACATGAAGTAGGTACCGCCATGACCTTCTGCAGTATCAGGGAGTTGTCCTTTTTGGATTCTGCAGCGACCTTCTCCTTGCAGCTGGTAGGACCACAGCCTTTCATTCGCCTCCTGGTCCCGTCTGCCTTGCTTCCATGGTTGCGTTGCCTACCCGGGATTTCCTGCCCTTCCATTCTGCTGGTCTTACTTGCTTCGGTTGCCCTTCTCGCCTTGCTCTCCAGGTGCTCTCATGCTCTGCCTTTTATCCAGGTGGGAAAAGATAACGGGATTCAGGTGCAAGTCATTAAGGTTAAGTGCCTGACTCTGTGAAGCAGGAGACCAAGTGGAATACTAGGTCACACAGCCACTCTCTATAGAACCCAGTCTGGGTTTACTAAGATTACTAAGAGTTCAATTTTGAAGTAAAAAAGAGAGATGTCTTTGGTTGAAAAACGACAAAAACATTGAGGTTCGGTTGTTTTTTCAAAGCAATTTTATCAAAAATAATAGTATCATGAATGAGAAGTCACTAATATTCTCTTAGTGAGGAAGAATTTGCCACAATTGATTTATCAATCAGACCAAAATTGCCAATGCATTTCGGAAATAGATTTCCTTCGTCAGGGCCAGTCTAAAGATAATACATACAAGTTCACAAAATAGAGAAAACAGTTCAAATTTGTATAAAGCAGCATATCAGTGTCATACATTATTGTAACAAAGTTAGGAACATACCATTCAGTTGTAGTTTCAGAAGTGGATGAATAAGGGGAGAGCATGGGAAAAGAGAGAGAAATAATAATCATAAGACCCTGTTTACTGTAGGTATCAGACAATAAAGCTAAATGAGGGAAACATTTACCTGAGATTGGTAGGTTGCATGCATAGTGTGTGGCGAGGTTTGCTCATGGAGGCCATGTGTGGTCAAAAGCTGCCTGACAGAAATCAGCACAGAACAACAGCCAGCAAAGAATTGGCTGAAACCAGAAGAAATCCATAGTTGTAAAGGGTTGAAATCCGTGTTCGAAGAAAAAAATAGAGATGTGAAACAAGCTTACCGTGCGTGACACCAAAAGAACAGACAACGGATAATTCAAACCAAACAACTGGTCCCTTAGCACAAGCACCTTCCTCTTCGTTTTTTTTAGGCACCCGCCCAAAAGAACCCATAGGGCGAGGAGGAAACCAAAAGAACAACCCTCAAACGAGACTTCAGCTAAGGAAAACTTAGTTATCAACATATCTAATCGGACACTGAGCAAGTCAGAGGAGGACACGCTACAGAAAGGTCTCAGTTTCATACCTACCTATGGAACCACTCTGTTCGACACAAAGATTGAACTGTATAAGTTTGTTAGAAAACTCAAGCTTAAGGTCTTCTTTGAAGAACTAGAAGTTCAAGACAATCCAACCAAGAGCCTGGATTACCAGGAATTCAGAGAAAAGAGTGGGTTTGTACCACCCATTACAGTCCCGTCTAATGATATCTTTCAGAAGCTAGTTACCCGCGGCTTAGAACGAATCGGTTACAAAACTCCTCCACACAGGAATCTGAAAACCCACGAAATGAGACTAATTAAGGATCTATACAGTGACAAGAATATAACTATCCGCCCAGCCGACAAAGGGGGTGCGTTAGTTATCCAGAACACGGTTGATTATGACACAGAATGTACAAGACAACTTCAAGGCAGAACAATATATGCCACTCTGGACCATGACCCAACTATTGCAATTAAACAGAACCTGAAGACTTTATTTGATAAAGCTCTTGAGCTAGAATGGATCAATGAACACACACAGAAGTTCTTGTTCAACAGCCACCCCAGGATTCCGAACTTCTACACATTACCAAAGATCCATAAAGATACCATCAAACCACCTGGAAGACTGATGGTTGCAGGTATGGAAAGCATTAACCAACCGCTAGGTATCCACATCGATTTCTTCCTGCAGCCTCTTATTAAAAAAAACCTACATACACCTGTGACACCACTCATTTCCTGCAAAAACTGAACTCTACAACTCTTCAACAGGATGATCTGATGTTTACCATTGATGTTAGAAGCTTATACACTTCTATACCACATAACCTTGGGATTGAATCAGTTGAATGGCTACTACTACAAACATCTGAAATCCATGCACAGAAAGAATTTATACTGGCCCTTCTACAGTTCATTGCAGAAAATTCTTACTTCCAATATCGCAACCAGTTTTACTTACAGACCTCGGGGACCTCAATGGGTGCCACTACGGCACCAACATATGCCAACTGCTTTATGTATAAGTTTGAAATGGACAATGTACTTAATAAACAGGAATGGAACAAGGACATTAATTTATGGATGCGCTATATTGATGACATTTTTGGCATGTGGAGAGGCACTAGGGGAGCTTTTGATGCTTTCTTTGAATACCTGAATAACATTCATCAACGCATTCAGTTCACGAGAGAGATCTCGCATAACACAATCACTTTTCTTGACGTTCTCATCAAAAAGCAAGCGACTGGCTACAGCACTTCTCTGTTCCGCAAGCCAACTGACCGTAATAACCTTTTACATCGCCTAAGCTTCCACCAGCTGAGTCTGCTCAGGAATCTCCCATATAGCCAATTGCTACAGGTTAAAAAAATTGTCAGTGACCCAGATGATTGTATAGCTCAACAACGTTCAATGAAAGAAAAATTCCTAGCACAAGGTTACAAACAAGAAGAACTTGACACAGCGTCTGCTAGGGTTGGCACCCTGGCACGTGAGACTCTAATGTCCTCTCAAAATCCTAAAAACAAGAGGGAACTTAAGTCACCTGTGTATGTATCCAAATTCTCTATTCAAAGCAACAAGATTAAGAAAACCATCAAAAAACACTGGGGGATCTTTAAAAATGACATCAGTGTACAAGGTTTATTTAGCGAGCCACTGGTGTTTGCCTACCAACGCAGTAGGAATCTCAGAGATGAATTGGTACACACAAGACCGCCCCCCAAAGAGCATACAACTCAACGAACTGGAACGTACCCTTGTCTTCATTGTATTAACTGTAATTCAATAATTAAGGGTAATGTCATCAACCACCCCAGAACAGGGAAAATGATTCTCCTTAAAACTTACGGAACCTGTGACAGTATCAACACTATTTATGGCATCAAATGCCTGTGTGGAAAATTCTACGTGGGCCAATCCACAAGAATGGCCAAAACAAGGTGGAATGAACACTGGTCTTGCATTAGGAATGCAAATATTAACTCGGCTGTAGCACGCCACTGGGTCAAAAATGGACATAACCTGAAACAGATAAGATTTGTGATTTTGGAAGTACTCACAAAAAACAATCCTCATGAGGATTTGAGCCAGCGGCTCAACCGCACAGAGACTTTTTGGATCGACAAGCTTGATAGCTTAAATCCCAATGGAATCAACGAAGATATTAATTATCATTGTTTATGATATTGTATTTCTACTGCTTTGATTGTCATGTTCCTTGCTAACATTGTTAACGCCCTACAGAATGCCATCACTGCACGGTATTCTTCGTACCAAAAGATTGTGGACCTACTGACCACCCTGCTGTGTTCCCTGGACACGTTGTCTGGGACCCAAGGAGCCCTCTGTTGACTACACCACTCACAGCAGGGGTGTATATGAATGTGCAAGATAGACACAAATATTTACTCTGACTGAGACTACTTTTATGAATTTTCAATGTCATTGCTGCACATCCTGGACCTTGTGTCTAGGACCAATGGTGCCGCCCCATGACGTCACCAACGGCAGCAGAGTTACAACATTAACACTGTGCTTTATTTCTATGCATAGTTTTTCACCATTCATCTGTTACTGTATTTATTCTCAAAGGTTACTACTCTCTGTTGAGTTTTTTCATTATAGTATTTTTTCTATTTCTATTTAATTTTAATTTTTTCGTTTTTCATTTCTATTGTATTACAATTCCCCATTAGTACACATGAGACCAGATAAATACTTGAATTCATCCAAATCAAGCTCATTGGCTTGATTACAGTCTCCAATTTCGACCGCGCGCCCATTCGGGCTGCTATGCCGTCACGTTTCATTTAAAGGAAGCGTTGCCCTAGCAACGCTTCGATGCGATAGCCGCAGTCTCAATCGAGCCGGCAACAGGAGAACTCCGCTACTCCCGTGTCACGCATGGTAAGCTTGTTTCACATCTCTATTTTTTTCTTCAAACACGGATTTCAACCCTTTACAACTATGGATTTCTTCTGGTTTCAGCCAATTCTTTGCTGGCTGTTGTTCTGCGCTGATTTCTGTCAGGCAGCTTTTGACCACACATGGCCTCCATGAGCAAACCTCGCCACACACTCTGCATGCAACCTACCAATCTCAGGTAAATGTTTCCCTCATTTAGCTTTACTATCTGATACCTACAGTAAACAAGGTCTTAGGATTATTATTTCTCTTTTTTCCCATGCTCTCACCTTATTCATCCACTTCTGAAACTACAACTGAATGGTATGTTCCTAACTTTGTTACAATAATGTATGACACTGATATGCTGCTTTATACAAATTTGAACTGTTTTCTCTATTTTGTGAACTTGTATGTATTATCTTTAGACTGGCCCTGACGAAGGAAATCTATTTCCGAAATGCATTGGCAATTTTGGTCTGATTGATAAATCAATTGTGGCAAATTCTTCCTCACTAAGAGAATATTAGTGACTTCTCATTCTTGATACTATTATTTTTGATAAAATTGTTTTGAAAAAACAATCGAACCTCAATGTTTTTGTTGTTTTTCAACCAAAGACATCTCTCTTTTTTACTTCAAAATTGAACTCTTAGTAATCTTAACTAACCATATACCCAGACGGCTTCTATAGAGAGCGGCTGTGTGACCTAGTATTCCACTTGGTCTCCTGCTTCACATGTATTTTGAGTTTGGGTGTCTCCAAATTCGTCACAGCCAGCTCCTTTTTGAATATTTGGATATAAAGTTTTGAATAAATCTTCTTTTTGTTTAGAATTTTGAACACTTGAGATACATAGATTTACTACAAGTGGTGACCACTCACTTCCCCCCTAAGTGCCTGACTCTGCCTGACCTGATGTTGGGACATGTCAAATGGACTGTTTCTGTGTGAGTCTCTTTCCCTGAAGCGCTTTGTCCGTACAGCAGTGTGTGTGTAGGAAGGGGAAGGGGGATAAAGTTCTTAGATAATACATGAAATGAGGGTGTTCTACAGGAAAATGGGAACAGGGATAACTCGCCTCTCCTCTGGGTGCCCCATTCCCCAGGGATCTCTCATCCAGGTGATCCTCCCGCACTGGTCCACCCCCAGGGGCCATCTGGATGACAGCTCCCAAGGGACTGGTCAGTGAGACACCCTTTGGTTTCTCACAGCTCCCAAAGTTTCCACAAACCTCCACCAGGTTTATATGTTTATATGCTAGTCTAGAGAGGGTCTCAGCTGTCCGAGGCGAGCAGGATGAAGCGGCCTGGTAGTCTCTGTCAGTGTGGGGGTCTCTGGGATCACATCGGGGTCAACAAATGAAGGCACACCCCTGCATTCTCACACGAGAAAAAATACAGCCCGCTAGGGAAAAAGGCCCAAGACACACTTGCAAGGATAACAAGTATTTATTTCTATAAAATAGAAGTGCATGAGCAAAGAACTCTACTGCCGCCGAACGTTCTGCATTCCATAGGCATGTGCAGCATATTATAAGCACAAACAGCCTCACTAATGACATCATGACATAACATACAATTCCACAATACGGATTGGAGGAGCCCTATACATGTATGGCCTGCTCTATATGGGATGCCCGGCCATTGGTCCGTATTCATCGGTCCGTCTCGCTCTCCAAGTGCAAGTTTCATCTTCTTCCTAAACCTTTATTTGAAAACGAAACCATTCCGGGACAGTTTCTTTTTCAAATAAAAGTATAGGAGCAGTAAAACCTAAAAAAAAGAAGTAGAGGAGCGCCGGTCACAACCGCTCACGCTCACTTTGAACACTGATCTTACCTCCAGTTCACCTAAACTAACAGAAGTTGGGTCCTCTTTTATTAACTCTACAGAAGAGAAAGAAAAGGAGATGGAGGTGATCCTCTGCTCTAAGTTTATGGGATCTAAGGCTCTGGGTCTTATAAAGGTTTGGGAATCTCTGACTGCCAGAAGAACTTTATCCCTGTTCTTCAAGTGATGGGTAGCCAAGGGAATGTTATCAAAGAAGACTTGGGACCTATAGAATAGGCATTGACACTTAACAGGGATGTGTAGCTGTAAAGCAATTGTCCTCTTAAGTGTTGACACTCGGTTCTGATCCTGAACATTTACTATCGTGTCCTTCCCCACTGTTTGCTGAATTACCAACCACATAGGGGTCTCTCAATATGTATCAACGGAGTGTATCCCACTTCTAACTGCAAGGAAGGCATGGTATCAGCTTTAAGACAGACACAAGTGACCACAGTTCAAGGGTGTTTATTGAACTTCAACAATCGTGTGATAAACGCCTATCTATTCCTAAATCTACAGATGGGAGCAAGCTACGACCATCATATAATAATAATGCAGTCCTAGTGGAGTATCGTCAAAATAAAAGGGCATATACTAAAGAACCAATTGTCAATCCTCACCGCTAAATACAAATAATGTTGGGTAGTATTCATGAGAAAGAAAGAAGTATTTACAAAATGATGTGTCAGGATGTTCGGGCCGTTGGCTTCCCTTCCCCACGTTTTCAGCGCGTGACATGGTTGTTTACTCAAGCAAAGCACACACTCTGGATTCTTTGGCACGAGGATACAGTTCCATTAACAGCATCAGGACCTTCTGTGTCCAAGTCTCTTTACTTATCAAAGTCTCTTGATTCAGAGGGCCTGATTTACCAAAACAAAACACAAATTTCCTTTCTTCATAAGTACTCAATTCAGATCGTTTACCCTCGAGTTCCCGCTTCCAGGCTCAGATCCCCCTTTTTACAATGTTCAGAGAATATTCTTTCTCGAGAGACTCACGATTCACCCCGGATCCCCCTCAGCCAGGCTCAGATCCTTCCTCTTACACAATTAGTCTCCCTCAGCCGGGCTTGGAACAATTTCAGTCCACATTAAACTATCGAAGACTTTAGACTGTGCACAGGGTTTAGCTTGACTTGTTGTAGGACCACTTCGATCTCAAAATTCCCTTTTCACAGTTGTTAACCAGTTGCATGCCTAACAGAGACCTTCAAATGAGCACTCATGTGGCACTGCACCACTCTGTCTACGGTATCTTTCTCGGCCTCCAAAGCTCAGTCACTGCCATCTTGGAACTGTTGCTTCCTTGTGTGCGTTGCCTTGCTCAGAGTGTGCTTTTGTGCTCCGCCTTTTATCTGTGTGGGGAAGTGTGATAGAAGTCGGGTGTGTGTAATGATCAGTAATTGCTTGACCTTGCCTGACCATTGTATTGGGACATGCTAGGTATATGGCTCTGGTGTTAGTCCTTTTTTGCTCATGGATGAGCTGTCTTTTAAGTACGTTTTTTGGGAAAGGGGGGGTGCTGAGTTCCCAAGTATCCTACCTGGTAGGGTGGGGAAAAGGTGTTCGAGGGAAGGGGATACCGTGTCTCACCATCTGGTGTACCACTCCCCGAAGACCCCTCATCCAGGTGATCCTTCCGCAATGGTCCACCCCCAGGAACTGGACCAAAAGCGATGGCTGTGTCCTGTCCACCCAAATGACAGATTCCTCCTGGGGACTAGCGGGTGAGACACCTTCAGGTTTCTCACACAACACCATTTGTGAAGGCATCATGAAGCAAGACACAGACAACAGATTCAAAATTCAAACACAACGGTATTATTAACTTAAATGTCATGATGGTTCAAGGCCTAACTTGCCCTGTGCTATGGTGGGATTTCCCTATGAGTCATAAAGTTCAACTTAAAAGTCTGTATGTGTCCAAAACCTATACTTGCCCTCACAACTAAAGCTAAACCATGTGTAGGGATGGCAATAATAAAATAAATCATGATTCAAATAAAGTTCTGAGCTTCTTCCGGCTCCTGGCTTACTTTCCAGCTCTCCTTCCCCAAGTTCAAAAGCAGTTCACACAGTCTCTTGGGGATCCCCTCCCCAGGTTCAAGTCAGCTCCACGGGGGGCGTGGCCAACTGCTGGAGCACATACATGTAGTTCTCCGGAGCTCCCTTGCCTCCCGAGAAATCCTGTCAAAATCCTCTCATAAAAGAGAAAACAGAACATTAACAAATTAAGCCCCTGACCTGGGGACTAGGAAGAGTCGGTGCAAGTGAAGAAGTCCTGTGTGCTATACTGTCCTGGTGAGCAGTGAGGGACAGAGCCGACAAAGTGGAGGACCCGAGGCAAAGATGGCCACCGTGCAGAGCTGAGCAGGCTACCACCTGTGCCTCGCAGTGCGGAGTGAACTGCTGCCTGACACCAGCGTAGGAAGCCCCCGACGAGGTCAGGAGCACAGACTGGACCAGCTGACCCCCATGAGGCAAGCAGATGCAACGGTCCTGGCGAGGGACAGGGAACAGTTAGGTGCTGTTAGGGAGAATTCTCTCTTTAGGCTGAATTTCCTAACCTAGTGAGTCCCCCAGCAGCTTTGCTGGATTTCTGGAGTTTGCTTTTTTTTCTCCTGCCAAGAGTGAGACGCTTTTTCTCCCACTCTTGGACATGATTTATGGTGTTCCTTTGACTGTTTGTGTTTTATGGGCTATGGGGTCCTTTACTCCATAGGGTCTCATGTGTTTTTACTATGTGTGTTACACAGCACCCTCTGTGCAGTAACACAGGGGTGTCATAGTGACAACTCACCATAGACTCCATACCCTGGGACTGACTACTGTCTCCCAGGGCATGTAAAGTCACCATTGGCTTTACTAGTCCCAAATTATTAACAGAAACCAGTACAAACCATCATATTGTGGAGGTACTGGTCGGGGCAATCGATTGCCCCTGGGTCTGTTAGGCGAGGGGGCACGTCTCCGTCCCCCCTGATCGAGTTTAGGCTGGTGGCAGTGGATACTACTTTTTATATTCGACCGCAAATATTTCCCTATGGGATTTTCCCATTGTTCGAGGCTACCAACTTTAATTATTTTATTCTCATAGCCTCGAACATACCGCTGGTTTATTTAACTAATATTAATTCGCCGGTTGGTATTTTTTGCCAGGACTTGATTCTAAAATGGCGTTTGTGTTCTCTTCTGTGACTCCAACCCAAGTCAAGCCCTTTGTTCCACTTTTTGGCTGGCTTCTCCACAGAAGCCTCCAAAAGTGGTGCCACTCTGTCTGGGTACCACAGGGGATGTGTGAGGGGGTTTAGGCACCCTGGACTGAGTTACCTTGGTAACTCAAGTCGCACTCTTGTGTGATTGGCCCAAGTGGTGAGCCGGCCGGCTCACCACTTAGCATGTTTGATTGACAGCTAGGTTGAGTGAATGGGGGTGTGCTGCATAAAAGCAGGGCTTTGGGGACTGGAACTTCAGAAGTCGCCACAAGACCTGAGAATCCGACGAGGGGGAAGCTGAGCTGACCTACCACGACGACACCACCGGTGGAGCCCTGCGGAACCGACTCACCACTTCCAGACGACAGAGAAGATCTCCCGGCTGGAGAGGCTTCTTCCCCTGACAGGTGGGCACAACCAGTTTACCTTCTTCTCTTCGCACCCCAGACCGGTCTGTGGTCCAATTGCCCGTGCCAAGCACCCCGGCAGCTGGATAGCCACTTACCACTGGACCGCGAACCAACGGACCGCTCCTTGTACCTGAGAAACTCTGCGGCTGGTTTCTTCCCTGGCAGTGCAACGGACTCCTGTCTTCCTCCCCGACGAGATCCTCTCTTCCCCCGGACGAAGCACCGACTTGCATCCGCTGCCAGGAACAACTGCCCCCGCTGGAGTATTCTCACCACTTTAAGGTACCGTGTCCGCCAGGCCTCCATTTCTAAAGATTGCTACAATGTAATAATAACCCCTTAACCTTCTGGACTGGGCTAGCCGCCTTGACCCTCTAACTGGTCCCTTTCTTTGGTCCAACTCCCTTTTGAACCGTTACAAGACTTTTGTGCACTGCAACCGTGTGACCTTGGACACATTTCGTTTTGATCCTCTCAAAGCGGATCCGGCCTACTTACTGACTCTGAATTCACTGTTACTTTGCCTTCCTCTCTTGTTGTGTTCGTGAAAAAGTGTTGGGATCTGTTTCAATTTATTCTCTGTTTTTCTCTCCCTTTTTAAAACAAATTATTAGAGTGCCATCTACGTTAAGCGCTCACCGCTGTCTGAAAATAAGTGGGGCTTTACTTAAGACTTGTCTAATATTCTTTTAAGGGAGTGTCTATCTTTTAGTGACCGTGTTTTTGAATTGCTTACTATTAGTGCCTGTGTGTTTTTCTAGATGTGGTTTTAAATAAATAATTATATCTCTTTTACACCAAGCCCTGGTCAGTGTTTACTTGTTCTATTGTGTTCTCTTGACCTATTGTGAATACTCTGTATACTGCCTAACTCTTCTTGAGGGAAGTCTGACTGCTCAGCCACAGCTACCAAGTGAATCTGTGTGGTACAGACTGCTACCAAGTGGGTTTACTGCCAAACACATGTAGTCCTAAATCTTTTGCAGTGGTCCCAGAGGGAACTGCATGGGTTTCTGCCTAACAGGTGCGGAGCGGAGAGGTGCACGACAGCCCGGCCAGATATGCAACGCCTCCAGACCCGGTGAGGGATACAGGGCAGTGCGATCAGAGCCAGTAAAGTGAGGAGATCCAGCTGCAGATGGCACCCCAGCCTGGAGACACACACAGCTGCGTTGAGGAGGGGGACATTGACACACCCTCAGGGGTCAAGGAACATATAGTTGGAGAGACAGGGTCCAAGGCAAGGGTGTGAGGAGGCCACTCTGGTACAATCTTGGCTGCAGTAACTGGAGACGTGCCATGTAGGCTGAACCCGGTGAGGGCCTAGTGGGAACTGGGTCTGTGGTGAGGCACACAGTACAGAGCTGGAGAGAAGGGAGACTGGGTGCTGAAGCGAGGTCCACCCCCAAGGAGAGACATGGAAGCAGCGAAGTAGGGATCCAGATCGGTCTTGGTGAAGCCACGACGGTGGTGCGCCCCGGAGTGAGGTTAAACCAGGTGGAGAGTATATGCCCCGGCCGGGGGACAAGGACAACAGAGGCTGCCAAAATGGTGTAAGGACAGCAGAAGATCGAAAAATTTACCGACCCCAAGAGCAGACACCAAAGGCAGGACGGAGGGGATCTGGTAACTGACGGATCGGCTGTAGCAGGGAATGGAGGTGTGACTCTAGAGGCCTTAATGGAGGCCATGCAAGCCACCAAGGAGGGGAGCATTAAGGAGGTAGGAGTGGATGTGTCCTTGGTGAGAGCGAACCTGCGGAAGGTGTGTGAGAGAGTCACAGAGGTGGAGCAGAGGGTGAGCACTGTGGAGGATGACCTGCAACAACTTAAAACTCAGGTGGCAGCGCTGGTGGGAGCTACCAGGACACTCAAAACAAGAGCGTAGGATGCGGAAGGACTGTCCCGGCGCTGTAACATCCGGCTGCTGGGGGTCCCTGAAAGGGAGGAAGGACGGAGCGTGGAATTTTTCGTGGAGGATCTCAGCCTGAACACATTGGGGTGAAGGGACTCTCAAAGCTCTTCACGGTTGAAGAAGCTCAGAAGGTGCCACAGTGTAAGGAGGGCAGCTGAGAGTGATAGTTGCTACGATCCTAAACTTTCGGGACAGGGATGCAATTCTACAGAAGGCCCGAAGTGTGGGCTACTATGCAATAGGTAAGACTAAGCTTCGAATCTTCCCTGACTTTACACTGGAGGTACAGCAGCAACGGAGAACTTACGACGCAGTGCAGGGGCGACAACGAGAGCTGAATATTAGATACATGATGTTCTTTCCAGCTAAACTCAAGAACATGGTGGAACCATGGTCTATGGAATAGCGGAACTGTGGGAGGGAATTCCGTACAAACCGGAAACGAGTCCACTACTACAGGTACTGGTAGAACAAGCGGGAGGTGCGGCCTAGATTTCACGTATCTACAAAGCCCTACGTGAAGCGGAACCCAAGATAGCAATGAAGGTTGAGGAGAAGAACAGGACATGGGATATCGGATCCCGGATAAGGAATGGGAGGCGGTCTGTGAATCTACCCGGAAAATCTCGCGGAACGTTCAATTCCAACTGATTCAGTTTAATATAGTGCACAGGACATACGTGACTCCGTCTAAGTTAAAGGCCATGAACAACAGCCTTTCAGACGAATGTCCCAGATGTGGTAGCGGCCCAGCGGGATTCTGGCACTTGGTCTGGGCCTGTGGGGTCATTGCACTATATTGGAATAAAGTAATTGAGGAGGTGAACAGATTAATGGGGTCAGAATTAGAGTGTAGTCCGAAGGTCTGCATCTGGGGATGTGCGAAGGGGGAATAAACACAAAACACGCAATCAAATGATACAGGTTCTCCTGGTATTGGCCAAACGGCAGATAACTATTGCATGGAAATGTCCCCAGGGCCCGACATTAGCCAGGTGGTTAATGGATATCCGCAGATGGGGGATCGCCGAAGCGATGTTACTGCAGGGGTTGGGCTTTGCCAAGGAGGGGTCAGAGGTTACAATGCCGTGGACCCTACTACTGAATGACTTAGCTAGGGCCAACAACCTGAAACCACCCTGAACACTCGACACAAGGGGGGAGGGGACGGATGGACACGTGAAAGGACATGAAAATAAGACCCGACTGGGACATGACCCTGATGAGTGAGAAGGTCAGGAACTCTGACGCCCGCACGCAGGGGAGGAGATGGGAAATGCTTACCACTTTGAACCTTGTTGTTGGGTATTGTGAAAAAGCTAATAAAATGTGTTTTAAAAAAAAAGATTGTGGAGGAAGGGAAATCCTATTTATTTGCATCACCACAGGAGTGTTGGACTGGCTGGAGTCTAGGCCACATCGTCCGACGGACAGGGAACATGGAGCAGAGGGAGTGACCTTATTTGGAGAATGTACTCATTCGAGAGGGGGCATGCACTGGGGACGGGAGTTGAGGTCGAGAGGACGACACCTGCTTGAGAAGGGATAGGGGGAAAGAACGGCAAGAAAGAGGGAGATACTCTTCCTTATTTTGTTTTCCTCTTTTCTGGGATGGGTGGAACAGGAGGGAGGGAGATACCCCCGGTACACCTGGTTGTCCGTCCACAGGGGAGGAGGGGAATGTGGACAGCACGACTTGGGGTTGAGTACAGGGGAGGGAGGAGAGAGAGAAGGGGATGGGGAAGGGGAGATGGAGGGGGGTCGAGGGTGGGGCAGAGACGGGGGATGGTGGGGAGAGGGGAGGAGATAGGGGGGAGTTGTGAGAAGTTGGGGGGGTAAGGAAGGGGGAAGGCACTGTTGGGAAGAAGTGGGAAGATGTGGAAGTGAGACCGAGAGGAGGCCCCAGGGATGGGAACGCCGACCACAAAAAGGAAGGGGAAATAGCAGAAGAGGGGAGGAGGGGGGGAGGTAGGTGGGAGGTTGACAGATCAGGAGGGAGCCACAGATTATACCTGGATAACTCAATGGGGATCACAGACTTGAAGATCGTGACATGGAATGTTCGGGGGCTGTGAACGACCCGTAACAAACAAGGAGTGGGGGGGCTTCCTAAAGAGACAGGGGATACAGGTACTCCTGATACAGGAGACATATTTAACTAGGGCCAATCTGGTGAGATTAGGGAGACAATGGGGAGGGCAAGTGATTGGTGCCTCATACTCCCCGCCGGTGAGGGGGGTGGTGACTTGAGTGGCGGCAGGGCTGCTGCTACAGGTGGAAAAGGTCTTGATGGATGATAGAACAGTGGTGCTTTTGGGGAAACGATGGGACGAACGATGTGTGGCAAATTCGTATGCACTTAACATCGACGATAAGGAATACTTCCCATCAGTATTAAAAATGGTAGGAGCACATAGATGGGGCCTATTTGTATGGGGGGGGATTTCAACTGTCAATTGGACGTGAAGTTGGATGGTGCGGGGGGAGCAGGTCCCCATAAGTGGCAGATGACAGCGGCACTACACAGGGTGATGGAAGAGCTAGACCTTGTTGAGTTGTGGAGAGAGGCACATGGTGAGGAGAGGGGGTTCTCATATCACTCGGGTGTACATGGGTCCTACTCTCGCTTGGATTACTTGCTGGTGGGTAGGGAAAGCTACTATCTATTTGAAGGGATGGAACACCTCGGATGTACCTTATCGGACCACTCCCCCTTGGTGGCAAAACTGCGGGGAACAGGAATGAGACCCCTGCAATGGATGTGGCGCATGCGGGGGATGACGCTGAAGGATAGTGCTTTTAGGAATTAGCTCCGGGGATGGATAGAACTTTTGAATAAAATGAAGGGTCAGTGGGGTATTATGGGAGGGCTTTAAAGCAACTATAAGAGGGGTTTGCATATCCACAACAGTAGGCAGAAGGAAACGTTGCAGAGCAGTTTGATGCAGGCCGAGAAGCAAGTGGCAGAATTGGATAGGGAAGCGGCTAAAGGGGGGCAGGTTGGTGACAGATTGGCCCAGGCCCTATCGCCATATAACAGGACCCTGGTGGATCTTGCAAATTTTTACAGTAGCAAACGAGATGTTCGACTACATGGAGAAGGAGACAAAGCGGGAAAGCTACTAGCCTGGTTAATAGACTGGGAGTGTCCATGCCCACCTATAACCAAACTCAGGGATGGAACAGGTGAACTGGTGGGTACCCAAGAGCAAGTTAACGGAGTGTTTCAGGAATTATATAGGGAACTATACACCAGCGAGGGATTGTATGTGGAGGAGGATGCGGACGATCCGACTACCATGTCTTGATGTAGACAGGAGTAGGAATTGGATGGTGCGATAGAGGAACATTATTTTCAGTTTGATGGACATTTTTACCAACAGGTCCATGGGACTGCCATGGGGGTGGGCCATGGCATCGTCTTTGGCTAACTTATATGTAGATTTTGTCGAACAGATGAGCATCTACAGTGACAATAACATCTACAAACAATATATCACGGTGTGGAGGAGATACATCGATGATGTGCTACTGGTATGGAACGGAGATGAAGTGACCCTACTGGCTTTCTTCCAGTGGTTGAATGGGGATCACCCTTTTCGTAAATTCACGATGAATTACCACAGGAACCAGATAGACATTTTAGATCTCCCGATCATCTCCAACCACTCTACTCTACGACTGACGCTAAAACCATTCCAAAAGGCCACCGATCGTAACTCATTATTGAGGTACGACAGCTTTCACCCGAATGCATTGAGAGACAACTTACCGTTCGGCCAATTTCTAAGGCTCAAACGTAACAGTAGTAACAAAGAAGTGTTTGTCTCTGAAGCTTCCAGTTTGAGCCAGAATTTTATCCACCGAGGCTATCCGGCTAAAATTGTAAGGAGATCTCTAAAGAGGGCATCTAATAATCACAGTGAAGCTCTTTTAGAATATCGGCCAAAAATTGTGTCAATCAGGACTGACCCACTAGTTTTGGTCAGCACTTTTAATCATCTATCCAACCATGTGGTTAAGATAGTGAAAAAACATTGGAACCTGTTGCCACAAGCCAAAATACCTGTTGCAGTCCCTTGTTGTGCTTTTAAACGAGGACGCAATGTCAAAGAACTGGTTAGCAGAAACAACATCAGTAATAGAGACGATACCCAACTCACCATCACTCAACAGTGGGGTATGCCTAAACCCAGAAGACACGCACCTTGTGGTGCATGTATTTGTTGCCAGTTCACCAGCCAGACCACTGAGGTCGATATTGGGTTACCGAGGCCATGGGAACAGAAGATGTTTTCAAACTGCAACTCGAGCAGTGTAATATATGCGATATGGTGCCCTTGTCTGAAATTATATATCAGTAAAACTGAACGGGAAATTAAGATCCGCATTAATGAGCACAGAAGTTGCATTAGGACCAGGAACCTCACGGTACCCATGGTTGGCCATTTCATCATGTGCGACCATGGCTGTAACGACCTAAAGTGGACTGATTAAGAAAATTCCTGTTACCAACAATAGTTCTGTTGATAAACAGACCCTCTCTAGGGAGGAGATGAAACTCATCTACATGAGTAGGAGTCATGTGCGTGGTCTGAATGAATGAATTAATTGGAACATTCAGTGAATATAACCCGTTGCACTCGTGTGACCTGGTATTGACAGGTGTCACAAGATTGAGGATTATTTCTTTAATGTTGGCCTGTCCAGATGCGTTAACAAATTGTACCAGACAATGAGCTCTGGCAGTGTGTGCTGCTGTGATGCAGTGGATTCAGCTACTCATCTGGTGGTTGTTCGGCACACTTGACAATAATCTCTGATGTTTTGTGCCTTTGCAAGGTGGTATCCTGATGGGGCCGTCTCTATGTTACTGGGTGTCTTCATTCACATAAGTGTATACGTAGAAGTGCCAGGTATTTGTTGCTGGGCACTTTAACGTCGAATTAGTCGGGACGTGGCTGTCACGTGACTGTACGTGAGGTCACACGCCGCATATATTCGTAACATTAACGCTCCCGCGGTAGCTGAAACTAACAGCACCACCGACGAGGAACGCTACGGACAAGATTTACTAGTAATTGAACTGGGAGGTTGTGGTTGTCCGAGGGCTATACGATCCACCCTAACCATTTTGAGTCAGAATAAATTGGGCTTGCTGTTTATAACTGGTATAATACCGCTGCCTGATGCCTAGTGTGTGACAGCCAGGAGCAGAAATGTGAGAACGCCGTTTGTTCCACACGCTTGAAAAGTGATCGGTTGTCCGTTTCTCTCTTTTGTCTTACATAGAGATCAAGCACTTTGCGAGGACCATCGCTTGGTGGGAGTGTCCCCTTCTCCTCGATCTTGAGACATGGAAGTAACTGACCCACACTGAAGTCGCTGACCACCACTGTGACGGTGTGTTGGCCCCGACCAGGTTGGTTGTTCGACGGCCATTATTTAGGGTGTACATGTCCGGGGTGCTATAGGCATACCGGTGATGGTAATATGGACAATATAGTGCCTGGTATTTACTTAAGGTTTCTGTTTGTCTTATGTTGCTGTTTCTCCCTTATGCTGGCTAATGTGACATCGATAGCCAGACAGACTGGGCCATTCACTACGTGGGGCCTGATAGTGGCCGCACTAATCTGAGACACATCGGGCCTTGGACGGTTGCTCCTTTTAGACGAGCGACGTATCGTGGTGAATTGGAATCTGTTCACGAGTTGTGAGTTATTTAAGCTTTGGTGTACTCATTTGGGGTTCACCGGGAGCGGGACAGTGTATACACAGATGCTGTGTGTCATTTAGTGCCTGTTGATTGGCTACCCACATTGGTGAGTGTATACAGCGGTATTTCACTTAGAGATCTGCAGAATTTGGGTGCACTTCTGATGCTAATAGTGACCTTTGGGCTAATATCGTTTGGGGCCGCTGCCCGGTTACACTTGGGTGACCTGAGTTGTAGGCTGGATTCTCTCTTCTCGAAACAAGACATATCACGAAAGCTTTGGTGTGATTATACGTTTTTATGACTGAATTACCATGTTCGGGGTAGTTTCGATTTGTCACGCGGTTTTCACGGTGGTGGTGTTATGTGAGGATTGGACCAATTTAGTTGGTCTCCTGGTCACTATACCAATGTGGTATTAGTGACCCCTTTGGTAGTGAAGGCGATAGTGGGGTTTGATTACCCCATTAGTTTTGCACTCCGCCCATTAATAGCGCGGTGGTAGCATGTATCAATCAGTACACTTATGCATTTAGCCTGATTGAGTGTGTTTCTTTGTTTTTATCTACAGGTGAGCTCCTGTTATTGTCTAGAGGTCTACGTTGTTACATACTTCCCTTTGAATACTCTGGACTGACTTACCCCTGATGAATTTCTGCAGTTTTTTTTTTTTTTTATTAAAATGTTTTGTTTGGTTTACAAACTTCATTTATAATTCTCATTCAATTTCATAAAATGCAATTATACTTATAAAAAACAGTTTCTCTTTTTTCTTTCTTGTATTTAAGTTTCCTTTGTAATGTCTATCCAAAATTTCATTACTGTAATGATGAGCCATTTGTCGTTTCCTTGTAGTAGGTGTGCCCATCTCTCTTCGGTTGTCATTGTTTTCTTCGAGATCTTGAAAAAGTCTCTATACAATTCTCTTTTCTCTTTCAATGCTGGGCAAATCATAATCAGGTGATATAAGGTTTCTCTTTCATCCTGGTTTCCACAAAATCTACATGCAGGAGATATATTAGGTGGTTCATTAATCATTGCTAGGTAGTCTCTAGTTGGTAAAATGTTTAGTCGAAACCGCAGAAATAGATCACAGGTCTTAGTGTCTGGAAATTGAGTTAGGTATTCAGGTAGCATATTAAGTGCTCTTACTTCATTTCCACCTTTAAGATGGCGTTTAAAGGTTTTTTGGAGATCTATCGTTTTAATCCAGTCATTATTTTTTAGTTTTCGTTTCGCATGCTGTGGTCGATTGATCAGCGTTTCTTCTGTGATTTCTTCTATCTGCATTTTCGTTTTTATTTCCGCAGTCCATTTTGTGAAAGCTGAGACTTGCATGGCTTGTTCTTTTTCTTTTAGTATTTCCAATGAAGGAATCTTATCCTCTGATATGATTTTTCTGTACAAATCCATCTGTTTCCATAGCACTATGGATTGTAAGGATTGAAGACCCAATTCAAATCTAATTCTTTCTATGGGACATGATTTCGGTAGGGCTAATGTTTTCCTCCAATATATTCCTTCCAAATAGGCCCATCTGATTATTTGCTGGTTGACTACGGTTTCACTCGCATATGTTAATATCGATGTTACCTTTTGTTTGTATAGCAAGATGGTTGCTTTGGCTGAATAGGTTCCATATTTCAAATGGAAGATTCGGCCTTGTCTCGCCAAAGATCTGGCTTTCTCTTCAATATATTCGTGCCATTCTTTTTCGTTCTTCGAAGGGTTGATCAAGACACCCAGGTATTTAATCGTCTTTGTTGGCTTTATTTCTTGCCCTTCTACGATTAGTTTCCTGTCTTGTTGAGTTTTTATTTTCTGTGTTGACAGTTTCATCACTTTTGTTTTGCAAGTATTGATTTGTAATTCATTCTTTATCATATATTCTTGTGCTTTGTTCAGTGTTTGTTGTATTCCTTTCATGGTTTTGTCCAGAATAATGATGTCGTCAGCATATATTAATGTTTGAATTATTTCACTGTTGATTTTGGGTGGGTTTGCTTTGTTGTTTAGTATTTGTTCTTCAAAGTCGTTGGTATACAAGTTATATAGGCATGCTGCTAAAGGGCAACCTTGCTTCAGCCCATTCTAAGTGGGGATGGATTCTGTAACTGTCCCGTTCGCTGTTATTCGCACTCGCACCGATGTATTTGCATACAGTTTTTTTATTGGATTTAGAATATCCGAAGGACAACCCCATGCCTTTAGTTTGTTCCATAGTTTGTTTCTATTTACGGAGTCAAATGCCATCATTAGGTCTATGAATAGAGCATAGATTTGTATCTTACTGGTGAATGCTTCTGTTTTTTAGATGTTCAGTAACAGAAGATTTACATTGATTCCAATCTTAGTTACAAAGCCGGTTTGTGTTTTCGTCTGTTTCCCATTATTCGCTGCACAGTGATTTGATTACAGAAAGAAACATGTTGGGTTGGGGAATCCAATGTTGGTTTTAACACCATTGTGGATTAGAGTATATCACAAGAGCAGTATTGATTTATACATCTGGTGATTGTTGATTTGTTAAGATTTCGCTATTCTTAGTGACAAAGAACAGCAATTGTATTTTATATATTCGTTTTACATTTTTGTTATAATTGTGAAAAATGTAAATGTATTAAACTTGTGATGTGAGATTGTTTGTGTATGAATGAAGTATGTCTGGTGTATTTGTTTTGGGATGTGATGATTATGTTGTGCCCAATCTGGATATGTATCTTTAGGCACTGCTGATGAATTTTAGAACAGATGAAATGATTTTTATATTTTTTCTATACATGAATAAAAATGCTAACTATTTTAGTGTGTCCTGTGAGTTTAATTGAATTCTTTCACCTAACATATGTGTTATGTATGGACACTCGGTCCTTTGTGATGTACACGTATGAAATGAAGGTTCTATAGGCATTTGCACACTCGAGCTCTCCAACACAGATCCACTAGTTCTATTATCTTCTATGTTAAAATAAATCTTGGTTGTGTACAGGTTAGATCATAGAACTGAGATAAGCCTGTTATCCCTTGTTACTCCTGTTAGTTGCTGCGATAGAAGAGAAGGACATATGTGGGGCACTGCGAACGACGAAGAAAGGTACGGCCCTGGGTAGTAATGGGCTTCCAGTAGAATGTTAATGTGAATATGTAGACCTCCTGGCCCCAGGGCTCAAGAAGGTATATGAGGAAGCATTTCAGCAGGGCACCCTCCCAGAAACCATGAGAGAAGCCATTATAACAGTACTGTTGAAGGAAGATAAAGACCCACTGGAATGCATGTCGTATCGTCCTATTTAATTGCTAAATGTCGACTGGAAAATTTTGGGAAAGATCCTGGTGAATAGACTGGCGGGACTGGCTCCGGAGCTGATACATCCGGACCAGTGCAGATTTATTGAGGGGAGGAACACAACAAGAAATATTGGCCAGCTGCATCACGTAATGGACCAGATCAAACCCCAGGAGGGGTAAATGGCGTTGGCTTCTTTCGATGCCATGAAGGCGTTCGATTCTTTAGAATGGAAGTGGCTATTCCGGGTGGAAAGTTATGGGTTTGGTACTTAAATTCTTGAGGGAAAGTTCTGGCGTACATTCCTAGAGTGTTACGTTCACCTGGTATCCACGGGGACGCCACCCAGCTGCGGGGACTCTGGTGCCCTTCTCAGCCGCTCCCTGGTATAATCAGCGGGGAAATTCTGCCTGGAAAACAGGTGGGCAATGTTCAAGACTGGGCAACTGGGGTAAGAGCCTCCCAACACCCCGTATGCCCGCAGCCCCTCCCCGGACCTTTCCTCACCTTGTTATGGATTTTGGCGTGCTCTCCGTCCTGCCTTCTTGGCAGGGGCACGCTGTTCTTTGTGGGCCAGTGCGATCTAGTTACTTCACTGATGCTGCCCTTTAGAGTCTTTCAGGTAGGTCTTATTACTGTTATACTGTAAGCCTTTCTTGGATTCAATAATGTCTTTCCTCTCTCCTTAGGTGCGCGGAAGTTCGCTGTGGAACGTTGGCTGAATTTGGACTCACCGGCAGAGCGCCTTGATGCGGTAAGTAGGCGTTATGTGCAGCGCTATGATGCCTTGCCTTTGCTAACCTGTTGTCTTTTGTTCCCGTAGATTGTGGTGCTCACCCGGAGCAAGAAGTCCCAAGGCGGTGCTGGTCGATGGGCGACTTGAGAGGTAATTGCCGGGACAATTGTAAATGTCTAATGTATTGTTTCTCTCCTTTTGCAGATCCGACGGTCCGGGAGGCTCGCTGTTCCTTGGATGCTGTTTGCAGGAGCAGAGGGCAGCTAGCGGTGGAATCACAGGTAAGCTGCTGCTAATAACGATGTCCCTTTTGTTTTTCAGGTGCTGTTCTTCCGAGGTTCGCAGATGCTGCTTAACACGATGAGCATCATGTTGCAGGATTGAAAAGTAAAGCGAAGCGTGTTCTCCAAGTCGGATGTGGTTTAAATAGCATCAAGAAAGTAGTCCAGGTAAAATAGTCCCTAGGCTACCACACCCAAAACAATATACCGCATAGCTTGGTTACAAGGAGCCAAGCTATGTGGTTGCCTCCATGTTGACTGGCATTTAAATAAAGTAGTTCTCAAGCACAAGTCTTCATTAAGTATGAGCCTGGCGCCAAAGGCGCCAGGCTAGGCCCCAAGAGGGTCTAGGCAAAGGATGCCTAAGCTTGTTGGGGGCCTGAGCCGAGACCCCTCCTGGCCCATGGGCCTGCTGGGGGGGTTTCAGGAAGTGGGTCGTGACATAGAGCTCCACTGTTCGGTCCCAATTGAAAGAATATGCTTAGAACTGGGGTGGGTTTCCCTCAGTTCCCAGGTTAATATGAGAAGCGGTATACTACTAATAAAGTCCTGGAAGGACATAAAATGCCCTCTGCTTAACCTTAGGGGACATGTAATGTAAAAAGATGAAGGGGAAAATGATCTCCTTCAGTGGGCAAAATTGTCCTTGGACTTTTTTGACCTGGTTAGCTGGTCCGCCGATTGGCCTCTAAATTCTTTGGAATTGAAGGATTGGCTGTTAACTAAAGCCAAGACTTGGGATTGGATTGCCAATTTCACTCATCTGGAAAGTTTGCGACAATATCAGTACCACTTTGAATTGTCCTTCAAAGTTTAACTCCACAAATGTACGTAATGAACTGTCCTGCAGTAGCAGTACGCAGATTTTCTTTGCTTCTCAGATGTGACCAACTCCCAAGACTATCTATTTTAGGCCCCCATCTGGGGATACCTAAGGAAGGTTGGACATGCCGCATTTGTGAAGATTCTTTGGTATGTGAAACAGCACTACATATTGCCCGGGCATGGCTAAACCATCTCCTCAATGAGTCTTATGGGTTTAGTCTTTGCCTGTATGCGGCGGCACGCCCTTGGCAGTTCCGGGCTGTGAGAAAAAGGTTTGTCTATAGTCCACTCACAATCGTCATCAGTAGCTTCACCCCTGACCCTTCTTCGTCTCCCCAGTATGGGTCATCAGAATCTTCCCGCACCCAGCCGTCCATCTGGTCATCTTGGTCCTCGTCGGGGGCTTCCCAGTGTGTCAATTCAACTGGGCAATCCTTGAAGTGAGACACATTTCTTGTTATTGTTTGTCGCTCCTCATCTGCTGCTGTGATCATGGTGCCTTTCACTTTTGTAACTGTGAGAGGGCGAGGTACAAAACGAGAGTTTCCCTTTCTTCTCTGGGTCTGCCGCACCAGCACTCTACCCTTGTGGAAAATGAGCTCCTGCGCTCCTCTCCTCCTGTCTGCCGCAGTCTTTATTTTCTATTTCTCTTCGACATCCCTTGCCCTGATCTCCTGATCCCACTATGTGATGCTGCCCTCCGAGGGTCTATGCGGCAATCGGGTCTGTAGCTTGCGGCCAAATAAGAGATCAGCAGGGCATTTGCCTGTGGTGCTATGAGGGGTGTGCCTGTAGTTACGTAGGAGTTGGTATAATGCCTGCTCGAATGGTTTGTGGGCCAACTGCAACACCTGCAGTGCTCTCTTGAGGTTGCCCATAAAGCGTTCAGCCATGCTGTTGGCCTGAGGCCAGAGAGGCGTGATTATCCGGTGCTTGAACCCCATATACTGGGCAAAGTTTGCGAAGTCCAGACTAGTAAATTGGGGGCCATTGTCTGACTTGATTGTTTGAGGGACGCCATAAGCTGTGAGTATGCGGCCCAAGGCTGGAATGACCACTGTGGCTGCGATAGATGGCACTATTTGGACCTCGGGGTATCTCGAGTACTCATCAATCACAACCAGGGCGTAGGTGCCATCACGGAGGGGTCCAAAGAAGTCGACTCCCAGTTCATCCCATACGCCACCGGGGAGTGGGGACATCATCAGCAGGTTTGGGTGAGGGGCTGGGTCTATGGCAAGGCAGATTGTGCAATTCTTTAGGGTGTCCTTGATTTGTTTGTCCAGTCCGGGGACCAGATTTTCTATCTCACTAGCCTCTTTGTTGATACCACGCCCCGGTGACCTTCATGAGCCAGGTTGATCACTTGTTGCTGCAGCAACTTGGGCAGGACGATCCTGCTGCCTTTCATGGTGATCTGGTTTTCGGTGGTGGTGAGCTCTTCTTGGACCAGCAACATCGCCTTGACCTCACTCTGCCGTGTCTCCTCCTAATGTAGGACTCTCTCTCTTGCACGTTTTATCTTGCCTTGGGTGATGCAATGCGCCAGAATGGCCGGTACGGGGTCACTCGCTGATTCCTGCTGAAGCATTTTCCATGGGATGGGGAAGGTTTTTAGCTGATGGATGGTGTATTGTAAGTATGCATCCGCAATAGAGTGTCCCGGACCAGACGGTTCTGTGCCATGACGGGAGAGGTAGTCGACTGTGTTCTTGTCCTTGCCTCGCCTATGATGGATGTTGAATTTATAGTCTTGAAGATGGAGACCCCATCTTTCTATCCTCTGAGGCATTCTTGCTTGGGGGTTGCCGAAGAAGGGAGAAGAGCTTGATGGTCGGTGACCACCCTGAAAGCTTTCCTGAACAGAAATAAATGGAAGTGTTTGCACACCCAAACGACCGCTAGGCTTTCTTTTTCCACCTGCGAATAATTCTGTTCAGTGGTCGATAGACTGCGGCTTGCAAATGACACAACTTTATTAATGTGTGGGGTTCTTGGGTCGTATTGTGCCAGTATCACACCCAGTCCTACTGGGCTGGCATCCACGGTGACTTTGGTGTCTTTTGCCGAGCTAAAATATGCCATGTCCGAGGCTGAGGCGATGCGGGTACGAATTTCTGTGAAAGCAGCTTCGCATTCCTCAGTCCAGAATAAGTCTTGTCCGGTCTTGGTCAATTCTCTGAGCGGGGCACTCACCGTTGTAAAGTTTTCTAGATAATGCAAGCAGTAACTCGTGAGCCCCAAGAATGACCTGAGGTCCGATACGTCAGTTGGGCGAGGCACTCCTCGTAGTGCTTTGACATTTTCTGGGTCCGGCTGCATGCCTTGGTCTGAAAATATATGGGCAAAGAACTTGAGTTTGTTTTCCAAATTCACACATGTCCTTGTTGAGCATGACATTATCCGCCTCCAGGGCCCTGCACACTTTGTGGAGTTTTTCGTTGTGGTCTTGTGTCGTTTTTCCGAATACCAGAACGTTGTCACTGTAGGTCAGGCATCCTGGGATGTCTTTTATTACATGGTGGATCTCCTCCTGGAAGATCGTCGCCGCCGAAGATATGCCAAAATTGAGGCGCTTGTAGCGGAATAGCCCCATATGAGGCACAAATGGGGTGATGTACCTGGACCCCCGGGCTAGCTCCAGCTGATGGTTGCCCTTGTTGAGGTCGAGCTTGGAGAACACGGTCGCCCCGTTGAGGAGGTGGATCATATCCGTTATTCTCGGGGCTTGATGACGTTCACGCTGGATGGTCATGTTGGGGCCGCACATGTCTATGCACAGGCAGATGGAGCCTTCTGCTAATTTCTTGGGAACGGGGAGACCCATGGGGTAGGTCCAACTGCGGGCTCTATGACATGAAGGTCTAGCAGGTGCCTTAGCTCTTCGTCCACCTGTTTTTGAATATTGAATGGGACGCCTCTGTAATGTTGGGAAACTGGCTTGACTTCCTGGTCGATGTGCAGTCTCACTTTGCAGCCACATAGTTTGCCAAGGCCCTTGAACAGGTTCGGATATGCATTGGTGATGTACCTTTTTGGGGCCAGATATTTGTAGGTCATTAGATTGTATAAAATATGGACGAGACCCATATCAACAGCTGTTTTGAAGCTCAAAATGCATCCGCTGTTAGCCTCTGTGGAGAGGACATGTAGCTGTATGCGGGCTGTGTGTGATTTGTACTCAGACTGTGGTGAACGTACCCTTGTATGGCAGGGGAGAGTTTGAGGCGTAGGGGAAAATGCCGACCTGTGGGGGGCACAGCTTTGGTGGTTGGGGGAGGCGAATGTATGCCTGTTCGCTCAGTGAATTGACGGTAGACTCTGTGTCAATGAGAAAGTGTCCGTGTGTTGTGCACTTGCAGCGTCAGGATGGGGCTGTGTTCCTTTGCAGTCTCACTGTCAAGTGCCCACACATATCCTTTCTTTCTCTGCTGGTCGTGCGATGATGAGTCGCTGCCTGACGGTGAGTGTATTTCGACGTAGCGGATGCTTCTTCGGAGTCTGTAGGCAGTTCTCCTCTCAGGGGATCGGAGTAATCTCCTGGCTGGTTGACGGCCACTTTCGCCGACGACTGGGCGATATCTTCTGCTCTCGTGGCTTGATCGTCTGTCTTCAGGACGATAAGTGGGATTGCGTCTGCTGCTCCTCGTGGAGGTAACCGAGGCGGCGGGTGCCATGGCATTTCTGCAGACTGCCCTGAAGTGGTCGGCATCCCCGCATGCTGTGCACTTCCGGCCGATAGCCGGGCACGTGCACTCGTGGCGGAATTTGTAGCTGCATTGATAGCATGACTTTGCTGACTGGCTGGGTTTGTCAGATATGGTCGCCGTTACCTTCTTGATGACCTCCTGATCTCTTGTGTCTAATGATATCTTCACTCGTCCCAGTCCCACCACTTGCTGTGTGACAGCTGAATCATCGGTGTGGGCCATAGCCAAGATCTCGTCAAGGGTCCTCTGTTTATGGAGCAGTTTTCTTTTGAATTCCGCAGACTCGCAGCCTACGATAACTTGGAAGCTTAGTGCCTCATCATTGGAGCATCGATGAAAAGAGCAATGTTTCATGCGGATGCGGAGACGCATGACGTAATTGTCCATAGATTCCCCTTTTTCCTGCATCGTGGTATGAAATATATGTCTCTCATAGTCTACGTTGGTGTGTGGTGCACAGTAGGTGTCTACCATCTCTTGATTTTGCTGGTACGTCGCCTTCTCATCAACCATCTCATAGAGGATGTCTCTCATGGCGGTCCCCAGTGCTAGGGTAAGTTATGTTGTTCTTCCTTTCATCATCCATGCAGCCCATTGCCCTCACGTACACCCTAAAGTCTTTCATCCATCGGACCCACCTAGGCCCCAGATTACTAGTGTCCCTAAGGTCAAGTGCCTGGGGCAACTGCCATGGGGTGGTGTCACATTGGGCCTGCGGAAATGTGTCTGACCGTCTTGCTGGCACGGTTGCTGGAATGTCTTCTTCTGACATGCTGGCTGGTGGTGCGCTCCTCCTTGTGCTATGGAGTGCGTACTTGAATTGGCTGCAGGGTGCCTGTCACTTCCCTGGTGCCCCTTATGCAGACAATGTGTCCTTATGAGGCCTTCCTTTTCCCTTGCAATATGGGGCTTCACCACTGTGAGGCGCAGGGTTGCCGATGCGTAAGGTTCTTATCTCCCCACGCGGCCCTGCCTGTGACTGCGTGGCATAGGCTCTTCAAATCCGTGAGCCTACAGTGCTCTTGTTCACTGCCGCACCCTTGGGTTCTCTGGCGGAGCAGAGGCGGGCTGTGCCTCCCGCTCTCTTCGCAAGTGTGCTCTCGCCTGAGGGACCATGGGTCCGGTAATCCTTCGTCGCCAGTGTTAGTCGCAGGAGGGGGTGGGGGTGTAACAGGACAGGCACACTCACAGGCGGCATGCAGCCGCTTCTGACCAATCAATGATGAGGTCCTCGCGGGAGGACCGGTCTCAACTCCTTCCTTTATTAAACTAAACTCTCCTCCCCAACTCCCCGTCACTTCCCTTACTCTGGGTCCCGCCCTCGCCCTAATCCCACCTTGCACATAACAATGTGGAGGGAACTTAAACCTCACTTGTAACAACATGACAATATATAAGGAGCATTTAGCCAATTTCTTTCCATAGGCTACAGGGAGTAGGTGAAGACAGTTTTCTAGTATTTTTGTCTTCATTCCTGTAACGCATCATTGATGATTGCTCTATATAATGTTTGAAATGTGGGCAAAAGAAAATGGAGCTCTACTGTAAATGAAGACGTGATTCGATTGGATGCTGATTTTCTAACGTGTTTGTCAGCCTGACTCAGGAATATGTTGAATTTTTAGTCCTCTCTTCTCTTTTTAAATAATTTGTCTGAGAATTTCTATTTTATGGTTTATATGTACATGTGAAATAGTTCAATGAACTAATAAACACATTAAAATAATAATAGCAAAATAATAAATATAACCTGTGATAAAACACAAAGGAAGGGGCACAAAAATTACAGGGTATTTGTGTGGTAGTCCTACAAAAAAAGAAACACATTTCAAAGAAAACTAGTGAATGTCAGTTTAAGCAGCATTTTTGAGTTTATACATTTCTTTTTTTTCTTCTATGAAAGTGTAAGATGCACATAGATAACCAATAGTGTGCCCAGCATGTAGAAAGCCCGCTTTTAACAGTGCCATCGATTCCCGTGGTGTCGCTTTCAGGCCAGAGGAAAGGACACAGGCTAAGCAATTGGAGCCTGTAAACGCTGAATGATGGCTGGGAAAGGAGCCCATGGCAAATTAGATCACCTAGCCCCCACTTAAAGCCTTGCCAGGTGTTAGGCAAGACTGTATGTAGTAATCCTGTGGGAGACTACACCAGCCTTGTCCTCTTGGCAATACTTAACCAAACCTTTTGTATAGGCTTGTACTACACAAGTTGGTAGAGTGACTGAGCAGCCAGACTTATCTCAAGAGCGGTCAATGTGAGGTGTAGCGGTGCAACATAGAGATTCACAGTGACAGGTATTCAAATAACACTTATAGTCAAGGTTTCTTATTAAAATAAGTATGTATTAATTTAACAGTCATTTTCAAAATAAGCCTTCTTTAGAAGGGCAATATGCAACAATAGAATACACTTAAAAAATGTACTCCTTCAGTTTCAGTTAAGTAAGTAGATACCCGTTTGGGATGTCACACACATGTCCTACACCCTGTGGTGACTTCAGGTGCTAGGACACTGTGGACATTGATAGATCACTTTAACACTTAATGCAATACTGGGGTTGTGGAAAAGGGATTAGGCTAGGGAAGGAAACAAAGGTTAACAAGTTTCTCCAAGCAGGTAAGCACTTTACAATCCCCAAATGCTTTCCCAGCTATACAAGTAACTTATGCATGAGTTTTTTAAGGACAGATAAACACAAAGCCAGAGGCGTGAGAAGAGTCTTCAGGGAGCCAGGACAGTCAATGTTGATTGAGCAAAGTCTAGGGAGGCTGAGGCACTTCTTGAAGATAGCACAAAAGTCTTGCACAATGTTATAGAGAGTTTTGTTGTTAAAAGAATCACTGTTGGGCCACAAGCTGGGAGGCTTGTGAAAAGCAAAGATGCAAGCAACTCTGCAAAGGACAGCCAATGCAAGTCTCCAATGAGAGCAAGCAAGCTGCACACAAGAGGTAAGTACCCCTAGTTACACAGTACCTTGAGTCTGAAGAAAGGGGTCCAGCTGGCTTTTGTTTCTGTTGTAGTCCTGCAGCTCCTGTTGTTCCTGGGCCTTGTGGGGATAGGAGGGAGTATGTTTGGGGACTCCTGCACTACGGCTTGAAGGTCAGCGACAGCAATGGACTTATTCCAGATCAGCAGCACTTCCCGGTTTCAGCTACTCGCAAACAGCACCAGCACGGTTCTTGGACACCTTGCTGGCTCCCCTTGCTTCTGGGGTCCGGCACTCTGTTGAGGTGGCTCAGGCTTTGGGTAGTCCTGCTTTGAAGGAGTCCTTAGGATCTTCCTGGAGCTCCTTAGGATCTTCCTGGAGCTCGGGTTCGGCTTAAAGACGATGCACCCGTTCCTGGTATTCCTGTCCTCTGGCACTCGGTTCCAGCAGCAGCGAAGAAGTACAGCCAGCAAGGAGAGAGGTCCCAGTCAAGTTAGTCTTGGGGTCAGTTGGTCCCACCAACCAAAGGGAAGAAGTTGTCCTTTCCGGGCTTCTTTAGTCGATTCGAAATTTGGAGCTTCAGCACTGCAGCAGGGCTTCACCGGGCAAACCAACGGGCCAGGGGGGTGCAGCAAGCTTCTCTTCCAGTTTCTTCTTCGGTTCCTTCGTCCAGTGGACCTCACCTTTTATGCAAGTTTCTTCAATTGATTTGCAGCCTAGCTGTCACTCACACAGAAGGGTGGCTGTCCTCCAAGGACAGCAAGCCGGCTAATCACCTTTGGGTGCATTCCTGTAACCAAGGAGACTAAGCACAGGGAGTTTCAGGAACCTCCCTCGCTTCCTGCCCTACCAGACACGCTGGAGCTAGAGGCGGGCTTCACCCGTCAATCCAGCCAAAGACAAAAGACCAAAGGGAGCAAACCCTTGTCTTGAGAGGATAGCTCAGGGGAAACGTGCTCACCTTGGAAGCAAAACGACACAGAGCAACACAGGTTCGATCCCCGAGTCCACGCTTAGAAACCTCCGGGTATTAAGCGCGTTATAAATAAACAATCATATCAATCATCAACCTGATTTGCCGTGCAGAGTAAACCTCAAGAAGGACCTTACAAACAAGAAATGGCGAAAAAAGAAGAGCAGGCCATTTTGACAAAATCGGCATCCATGGGTGCAATACTGCAGCTGAGGATTCAGCCTGCGGTAAAAATGCACAATGGTAGGAAAATGAAACCACTGCCACCAGCCATTAATTGTATTAAGGGTAACATAAAAAATGTTACAGGAGAAGGTAGACAAAGGGGATACGAAGTAACCCCCCACTACTCCACCCGAGGATGTTGTGTGCTGGGTCTACAAAGAGAAAAAGGTAAGTAAAGTCAATTTCACGTTACTACTCTTGGAAACAGTAGTTTATCCAAGATAAGGTATTTAAACCTTAACAGAAATCCAAAGGACTTCTCTGTGACACTTCACTGAAGGTGCTGTGTGTCACAGTACAAAAAGATGATGCCTATGGAGTTTGTCAGACTCCAAAACCAAAAGAAACACAGGGTTCAAATCACAGAAAAATACTTGAGAGAGTGGGAAAAAGGTCTCATGCACTCCAGGGTACAAATGAAATGTCCTAAAGTCCAGCAAACGAGCTGGGAAGGTAGACTGGAATTAGCACAGAAATTAGAATTCTCCCTTACGCCAGGGGCCAGCCACTCCGACATCCAGGGAGCCATATGATGCCAGATCTTGCACCCGGACTCCCAGGTAAGCACATCTCCCATAGAGACCCTCCCTGGGCCTCGAGCAGCCCAATCCACCTCCTCTGCTGGCCCCAGTCCCCGTGTTGCTCCGTAGCCCCAACCGTCCCTCGCTTCCCAGCTCCTGCTCAGCCTGCCCCCCTGCATCCCTGATTGGCCATCTGAGGCCCACAACACCGGCCCTGATTGGCTGGGTCCTCGCCAGCTGGGCCTAGAGACCCGTGCTGCAGGCGCCTCTCCCACTACTCACCCGTACTCCCAGGTAAGCTCATCCCCCATAGAGACCCTCCCTGGGCCTCGATCAGCCCAATCCACCTCCTCCGCTGGCCCCAGTCCCCCGTGTTGCTCCGTAGCCCCAAGAGTCCTCGAGCCCGTGGCTGCCTGGGTCTAGTGACCCAGCTCACACCAGCTCCCCCACCAACAGCGAGGAAGCCGGCGTGAGGTGAGCCTGCCCATCCCTGGGCACCCGGTGACCTACCTCTGCCCAAACTAGGCCCCCAGGACTAAGCGCCCCTCTCCCACCCCACACCCTCTTCCTGGTCTCTCTCCCCCTCCCATCCTGCCCACCACCCCACACCCATTGCTCCTCTCGGCCCTCATCACCGCTCCTCCTAGGGCAGCCTCCTGCCCATGAAAACCTGCGGCTAAGGGCCCTAAGGCCAAGGGTGGCTTCAACAGAGGCGGGTCCAAGAAGTATCAGCAGGTGTCTGCAGGGGAAGCAGTGGCCAGCCGTCAACCATCATCTACAAGGACCAGTAAGGTAGGAGTGGCATGGGTCAGGAGTAGAGCAACTACTCTACCCTAGAATCCAAGCCACTTACCAAACTCAAAGTAAAGAAGGTAATTAACCCCCTCTGCATCTCGTTCCCTCAAACTCAATCATTATCTAATACTGTACCAATCTAGCCAGGCTCAGGCGCCTTTCCTCTGTATAGACCTCTACAGGTATCTCCAGTTCACCAGGGGTTATGTCTCCAAGTTGCATTGTAGGAGGTCTACATTGCATGGTTGGGCCTCTCTCCCACCTCAAATTTAGCAGGGGTTCTGTCTCCAAATTGCATTGTATGATGTTTAGATTGCATTTATAGGCCTCTCTCCCTCTATACAGGTCTCTCAAATTTAGCAGGGGTTCTGTCTCCAAATTGCATCGTATGACGTTTAGATTGCAGTGATAGGCCTCTCTCCCACTATACACGTCTCTCAAATCTAGTTGGGCTTTTGTGTCCACTATATATTCTCTCCCACTATACAGGTCTCTCAAATCTAGCAAGGGTTCTGTCTTCAAATTGCGTTGTGTGATGGTTAGATTGCACGGTTGGGCCTCTCTCCCACTGTACAGGTCTCTCAAATTTAGCGGGGGTTCTGTCGCCAAATGGCATTGTATGACGTTTAGATTGCATTGATGGGCCTCTCTCCCACTACACAGGTCTCTCAAATTCAGCAGGGGTTCTCTCTCCAAATTGCATTGTGTGATGTTTAGATTGCATTGATAGGCCTCTCTCCCACTATACAGGTCTCTCAAAGTTAGAAGGGGTTATGTCCCCAAATTGCATTGTATGATGTTTAGATTGCATTGATAGGCCTCTCTCCCACTATACAGGTCTCTCAAATCGGTTCCATGTACTAATGTCGCCACAAAAATATCGCCATACAAAAATATCACCGAAAAATGGTCGTTTTTTGTGGCGACATTATTGCATGGAACATGCGGGGGGGACACGCCCACAAGCCCCAATTTTTTTTTTAAAACATTTCTTTTTTTTTTGCCCCTATCGCCACATATATGGTCACCCAAATAATATCGCCACTACATTTTCCCGGCAATATTATTTACGGTGACCATATATGTGGCGATATTAATACCCTCAAATCTAGTTGGGCTTTTGTGTCCACTATATATTCTCTCCCACTATACAGGTCTCTCAAATCTAGCAGGGGTTCTGTCTTCAAATTGCGTTGTGTGATGTTTAGATTGCACGATTGGGCCTCTCTCCCACTGTACAGGTCTCTCAAATTTAGCAGGTGTTCTGTCTCCAAATTGCATCGTATGACGTTTAGATTGCATTGATAGGCCTCTCTCCCACTATACAGGTCTCTCAAATCTAGTTGGGATTTTGTGTACAGATTGCATGGTAAGCTATTTAGTAAATCCTAGCTGCGCCTCAAACTCATTCCTCAATGACGCTGAGTGCCAGTAAGACTGAGATTCTACTCATCGGTACACCCACTCCCTCCTTCCCTGCAGCTCTCAGGCCTGCCTCCCTTGGCCCCCTCCCTGCTCCTACCTGCAATGCAAAAAACCTTGGGGTCATCTTCGACTCCACACTCTCCTTCTCTCCTCATATTTCTGACGTCGCTAAGAAGTCACACTACCAGCTGCACCTCCTCAGAGATATTCTTCCCTTCCTCTCCTTCCCCCAGAAGCTCACTGTCTCCCGAGCCCTGGTTCTCTCGAAGCTGGATTACTGTAACAGCCTCTATCTTAATCTGCCTGCCTCCACTCTCTGCCCTCTGCAACTCATCCAGAACAGAACTGCGAGACTTGTCCTTGGCCTCAAGCCCAGGGACCGTATCTCTCCAGGACTGAAATCTCTACACTGGCTCCCAGTGGCTGCGAGGATAAAGTTCAAAACCCTCTGCATTGTCCACAAGGCCTTCTGGGGCCTTGGTCCTAAATACCTTCAACTCTCTCTTCCCAAATATCTTCCTTCCCGAGCCCTTCGCTCATCCGCCTCCAACTCCCTCAGGGTCAGCCGCTTCTCGAAGCAACGAGCTGGGGGTAGATCTCTCTCTGCGGCAGGGGCCTCCCTCTGGAACAGCCTTCCTACCTCCCTGAAACTTGAGGAGAACCATCTCCGGTTCCGGAAGCACCTTAAAACCTTCCTCTTTGCTTCTGCTTTCTCTCTCCCTCTCCCCTGCTGAACAGCCAATATTCTTCACTGAAACTGCACTGATTCTGCAACTGGACCACTCTTAACGGCCTCGGCCCTGGGCCCAGCCACTCTCCACTTGCACTGATTCCCTGGAACCCCTCTGCACTGCGGGACTGTCTCTGTATCCCTACAGCCCCCCCCCCCTTTTCCAGCACTTGTTCTGCTCTTACCTTGCACTTGCCACCAGCTGGCCCTATTTATTTATTACTTTACGCCACTTACCTTGTACTGCACTTCCCCCCCTCCCCTTCCCCTTGCACTTTTCCCCCTCCCCCACCCCTGCACTTGCGCGATCTGAATGACACCTGGCCTAGTAGGATCGTTGTCTGTCTCCCCTTGTTCCTCCCCTCCCTGCCTCGTCGCGCCTTGAAACACCTGTGTATTGGCGCGTTACAAATGCCATATCATATCATATATCATATCATATCATAACCAGTACATGCCCCCCTGAACCTACATGGCTTGCTCACTGCGGTAAACTCAAGAGAGACGTCCACTTTGCAGGACTCCCAGATCTAGATGTTTCTGGTATCGTGCTCCACTGCTTCAACTGATCCTCAGATCTAGCTGTGCTTGGTATCAGACAGTACTACTTCAATTGACCCTCAAATACAGCTGCTCAGCCTGATACCCTGTTGCTCTCCTAGGCATGGGCCTCCTCCCTACGGTACAGGACCCTCAAATCCAGCTGTGTTAGGTCCAGAACTCTGTTACCCTCCTAAGTGTAAGCCTTTCTCCCATTATACAGGACTCCTAATCTAACTGTGCTTTGTTGAGTACTCTATTAATCCCAGGAACCCATCACTACCTAGCCTAATCAAGTCCCATTCCACCAGACCGTTCAATACCCTAACCCTCCCCGACAGTGCACCCTTAGGAAACACAACATTCCCACCGACAGAAACGACAAACTGAGCTAGAAAGCACCCAACGTATCCAGAGAAGGAAAAACCAAGATCACTGCGCCTGCACAACACAGCACAGAGGACCAACTACCTGACTACGCATGCACCTTAAACTGAAAAATGGCCCGACCCAGAAAAGGACGCCGAGAAACAGAACAAGATCGTGCAACAAGAGACGCGAACACACAACACCGACAGAACCCAGAAGCAGCAGCCCCATTGGAAGGAAACACGCCTCACGCAACCATAACCGGAACAAAATCTGCAAGAGAAAAATCCTTATACCTCACACCTTACCTCGCGACAACTGCGAACACCGACGCCTCAACACGGAAACCTCGAGACATGCAAAGAATTTCCCAAAACACCCGGAAAAAAGATGGGAGCACTCAAGAGAGTGGGAGGGCTCCAACCCCATCACCCCTTACATCACAAGAACAGAGGGGCACCATCGATTTCCACAACATCCCACACAATACGGCAAATCCCCGACAACCAACAATGCTACCTCTGACCCAACAATCGGACGCAATGAAGAAGCCATCGCTGATCTTCATCCGAACAGCAGCACAGCAGAAACACCACGACTGATCAGCCCTGTTATCAACCTATTGGACCGGTTCAATGAAGAAGCAGCCGTCGCCGTTCTTCATCCTACCAACACCAATGTGGAAACACCACGACCAGACAACTACAAACTTGAACAACGAATAACCACAAAACAAAATCACTCCCAGAGAACCCACTGTAACTTAATAAACGCAAGGTCAATGTCCAAACATTCAATGGAAATATACTACCTCCTATCAGAAGGCGGTATAGACATTCTATTTGTAACCGAAACATGGCTAGACGAGAACTACAAGATCACCCTCAACAACTGCCTGCCTGAAGACTTCAAATGCATCCAAGCAAACAGGAAATCCAGAAGAGGGGGGGGGACTAGCGATCATCCATAAGGAACAACTGGCCATCAAATCGGAAGATCCACTAAACATCGATAAATGCGAATCCTTAATACTACGGCTATCAATAAACCCCAAAACTAACCTGAAATTCATACTGATATACAGACCACCAACCTACGATTCGACCTTCATAGACACATTCACGGAAGCAATCACCATCCTAGCCATCAAGTACAATCATCTGATCATCGTCAGAGACTTCAACATCTGGTTCGACGAAGAAACCACAACCACACAAAAATCTTTAACCGCCCAACTAGCAGCCATGAACCTACAACAACTAGTCAAAGGAGCAACACACTCAGCAGGGCACACACTTGACGCAATCTTCGCCAACAAGGATCTCATCACCAGGGCACCCCCAATTCAAATACTCTGGACCGACCACCTCATCATTCCATTCATAATCACAACGGCCGCACCAACAAAAAAGCAACAAGAAAAACCACCGATCATGATGAAAAGAAACTGGAGAACCATAAAAAACTCCAACCTAACCGAGCTCCTAGAACTCAGCAAACCTCAAGCATCAACCATGGAAGAAGCAGACCTAGACAAAAAAGTTGTCCTGCTCCACACCTGGATCGCAACAACTCTAGACAACATCGCCAAAGAAAAGCCCTTCACCCCATCACGTAAGAAAACAACAGCAAAATGGTTCACCCCACTACTCAACCCCAAGAAAAGAAAAAAACGAAAACTAGAATCTGAATGGAGGACCAACAACACCACTGCGAACAAATTGAAATTCCTGCAACAGATCCGCTCATATAAAAAGGAAATACAAAAAGCGAAGAGGAAACATTACGATAACCGAATCTTCAGAGCACCAAACGCACAAAAAGAACTCTTCAAAATCATAAACGAAATAAAAAACCCACCGGGCTGCAACAACACGCCAATTCCATCGACAAAACTTTGCGATGACCTAGGAGACCACTTCAAAAACAAAATAACCTCCAACCAACACACCATACAAAACAGACTAAGCAATCACAGCTCAAACCCCAGCGACACCGACGAGGAACACCCAAACATGCTACGAAGCTTCCCAGAAATATCAGTTGAGGCTTTCGTCAAACTGGTAAACCAAAGCAACAAATCAGGCTCTCCTGAAGACCCTTGTCCCCCAGACATATACAAAACAATTCTCAAACAAGGAACCCCCATGGAATACCACAGGAATCTCCTCAACCTCTCAATCTCAACAGGTAAAGTACCACAGGCCTTAAAGTCAGCGTACATCAAGCCGCTTCTCAAAGACACAACAGGAAACGTAGAGGACTTATCCAACTACAGACCCATCTCCAATATACCCTACATAGCCATATTGCTAGAAAAGTACATCTACAAAATAACCCAAGAATACATAGAAGAGCACTGCCTACTAGACCAGGCACAAGTTGGCTTCAGACCACTGAGAGGAACAGAATCAGCTCTCATCTCAATATAGGACGACCTAAAAACGAACGCAGACTCGGACAACAGCACTGCCCTGATTCTCCTTGATCTGTCCGCAGCTTTCGACACTGTCAACCACGACATCCTCATAAATAGATTAGAAGGACTAGGGGTAACAGACACCGCCCTACTATGGATGAAATCCTTCCTAACAAACAGAACCGAAACCGTATGGATGAAACCGTTTCGTGCAGAGTACCACAAGGATCATCCTTTTCGCCGCTTCTATTCAGCATCTACATGTACCTATTAATCAAACTCATCAAAAAACACAGCCTCACATGCTACAACTACGCCGACGATACTCAAATAATCTTCAACATACAAGACACCCGAGAAGAAAACACTACACTAGAGAATTGCCTTTGTGAGATATTCAACTGGATGAACCTCAACCACCTCAAAATCAACCCAGGCAAAACAGAGATAAGGATTGTTTCAAAAAAGGGAGGCGACATCAGCTACATCCCCTGGCAAAGAGAGCTAGGCACCACACCAGAACCATCATCAACTGCAAATAATCTAGGGTCCTGATGGAGAAAAACCTCACTCTAGAGCCACAAGTAAACGCTCTACTCAAGAAATGTTTCTTCCTCCTGCCAGCAGCAAAAAGGATCCTACCGTTCCTGTCGTTCGCCAACAAAACACTTACCATCATCGCTCTGATCATGTCCAGAGTAGACTACGCCAATAGCCTATACCTGGGCATGCCCGAATGACTTCTAAAAAAAACTACAACGCATACAAAATGCAGCAGCCAGACTCCTCCTCAAGGTACCAAAAAGAGAACACATCACACCTGCGCTAAAAATACTACACTGGCTACCATTAAAACAGCGAATAAAGTTCAAGTCCATGTGCATCACGCACAGAGCAATACACAAACAAGGCGCAGAATTCCTAAGCGATAAACTACGCCTACATCAACCGACAAGAACACTGAGATCAAGCACCGACATCCGCCTGGAACCAAAACCCTATAACAGAAGAAAACATGGAGGATCCTCTTTCTCTCACCAGGCACCGAAAACCTGGAATGACCTACCTAAGAATATACGGAACACAACAAACCACCTAGCATTCAGGAAACTCCTCAAATGATGGCTCTTCACAGCGTAACCACAACAGCGACGCACTAGAATGGCCACCCCATCGGCCACTCTCAAATGGACAAACGCTGAACCCAAAGAACCGACCACTCGACAGACCATAAAATATCATGGGAAATAGCCACAAAGGAGGCCTCCAGAAACTGATCACATACTCAGACCCAGACGAAAGCCCTAAATGACTCACCCACTCCCCCCGGACGTACCATATCCAAACCAGCAGATACATTTAGATAGAAAGTTTGAGAGGAGTCCGCCACACAAGCCCAGCACCAACGAGGAGCATATACACCCAACCCACATTAATCAATCAGTCGGCATTAGAACACCCACAGAGCCGGCTAGAATAGAACGGCGAGGAGCAATCATAACACTTAAAAAGCATGTTAGAACAGCACAGGGAGCGCCCCACACAAACCAAAACCCTGCCAGGCGTAGCCCCTTTGCCCACCCTGATGAAATTGGGAGGATTGGCGAGCGCCACACTCGGACAGATTTCTGAACTTCTGTTAACCTTCATTCAACCGACTAACAAAAACTCAGCATTTCTGCAGATTTATCTCACTCAAAATCTCACACAACCATCTCTCGCACAACAACCCGCATGCACTTCACAACACCGCAACAACACATAAGCAACACCAATAGCACACGCGGACTGGCATCGACCCAATACCCGCACCAAAGCTCAGCAACCCCGAGTTGAAGCTGGCAACAGAACACCACTCCTCTCACTATCCTACTCCCGCTTCACCTACTAACCCATCCCACCTTCTCATTTGCAGATCCGCCAGAGCGCCTGGGGACGAACTCCGTTGGTGACGGTGCACGGTACAAATACATTTAACATTGACCAGCACTGCCAGTGCGGCATCCAAACGATGGTTGTAAATGTAAACCTGAAATCAGGAAAGGAAGGGGCCAACCGACGGTACGTTGCTCCCTCTAGTGTTGTAATAAAAGAATGCCTGATGAAAACTCCGGATTGATATGCTTGTGGAACTAACTGCGAGCAGGGCAGGCAGAACAGCATAGGAGACATTTCTCGTGAGAAACTTCGCACAATGCTTTACTACACACGATATATGATGACACGTGCTTATAAAGGCTTTATGCTGCAAACATTGCTTAGTAAGAGGAAAGGAATAATCTTCCGTTGCTGGATGCAGTGAACCAAAAAAAAGAAAAAAAATGAGCACATTAATAAGTAGGTCACAAGTAGAAACGCAGGAAAGGCCAATCATAACTGTGCATCGTGTGGCCGATTTAATTTCATTTGCTCTGATGAATGAGATCCATATAATGCAACTGGTGTACTTTGTTTTACAAATTCGTACCATCGATATGTTAGGTCCAATGGGACAATGTTGCTTGTTATTGCCCGTTTGCAACGTTTGTGACGCCACACGTTCGCACATTTTCAAAATGGCGGTCGTCCGCATGCTGCCCTACTGGCATAGCTCTCAACCATTTGTGTCGCAAAGGCGGGTGAAATCACCCGATTTTGTTTTTGGCGGGTGAGACGCCCATAGGAATGAATGGGCGTGCAGGAGGCTTGGCGGGTGAGTCAGCCCTTTACAAGGCGGGTGACACCCGCCAAAAGCGTGTGAGTTCAGAGCTATGCCTACTGGGCCTGGGGTCCTGACCTACCCGTTCTATAGGTGAGATTGTCATACATTTATTTCTGGCCTTGCCTCCATTATCCTGAGCATTTTTGCGTTTGGATTTAAGTGGTCACCTTTGACCAACGCCATGTATTTTTGTTTTTAATGAGTGCTACCCGCATCTATATATTCACATTTGTATAGGTGAGTTTCCTTGTGCTCTATTACACTTCGCTTCAAGAAAATTAGAGGTGTATTGGTTAATCATTCGTGGGTACTTTTCCTCTTTCTACGAGATAGGCCCTCATGCCCAACTTGTCCTACTTTTGTCTCATTCACGGCCCAGGTAGGACTCTTCTGATATACTATATTCTTTTTTTTACATTAGCATCAGTTAGGATGCAATAACAGGAACTGAGATGATTACTCCTTCCCGTGTGGCGATAATTGAAATTGAAACGGCTTCTAGGGAGAAATCATATCAGTTCCTATTATTGCATCCTAATTGATGCTAATGTAAAAACACTTTACATTTAGACTCCTGGCTAAGCAATTTTTTTTTTTTTTTTTTTTTTTTTTTTTTTATTGTATATGGTTTACAAAAAACCTTTACAAATAGAACAGACTTTATAATTAAAAAACAAGATAGTAAAAGAAAGATAAACATTCATTGCTTTGCATTTGTATTTAAAAAAAGAAAAAAAAGAAAATGCCCGCTAAAGAAATACGAAATTACAGATTTACATAGGTTGTAAAAGTTTGCAAATTTTACAGAAAAGGGACAAACAATAGATAATCAACCGGTTTCAGATTTAAAATTTGATTGTCTAAGATTAGTCGAGTCAATACAAAGTACTAGTTATAGAGAATAACAAATAGAATAAATGCAAGGTATAAAATATGAAATACATTGCTCATATTAAAAAACACTGTGCTCATATAGTAAAAAATTCATAGTTCCAAGAATAGGAGCAAAAATCAGACCAAAGGGGCATATAGGTCAAGGGCTCTGATAAAGCCCGCCACAGCCAGACCAACCTTGATGTTCGAGATTGAGAGACATTGTGACCAAATCCAATTGTCTACCCCCAGTCGCCCCATAACATTAAAAATGCCTAGATATTTGTCCCTTAAAGAGGTCAAGGCCTTGCAGTCAAGAATGAGATGCCGAGAAGTTTCAGTGACCCCCAAAAGTTTGCAAAAACGACAGGTGGGATCCAAATCAGAAAACTTCTTCCTTTTGCATAGGACTTCCCGAGTGGGAAGAAGGTTCCATCTGAGTTTAATAAGAAGAGAGCGGTAATGTCTATTAGGAAATTGGATCAAAATAAAAGACATCACACCTCTCTTCTTATGATCAAATTGAAGATCACTCAGTGAGGAATAACCATGAAGTTTTTCGATAGTGTTACTCCAATCATGGCTGAAGAGAGACTCCTTTACCTTATTAGGGTTTGTAAGTAATGTATCCCTGTCGGAGGAAATGTCCATAAGGGTCTTATCGCAGAGAGTGGAGAAAAGATGGAGATATATGTTGTGGCCCGAGTGTGTCTGGGAAAAAATCATGCGGCCCACATCAACATATAAAGTATCAGGTCTAGGGGAAAGCAAGGCTGAGAACAATGAGAGAACCCTCCAAAGAATCCTAGCTCGTAGAGAAACCAGACCCAACTCATATCTAATGGCAACAGTAGGAATTGAATTGGGCAGTTTTAAAACTTTCCTCCAGTAAATACCTTCAAGAGAGTCCCAGAAGGGCAAAAGTGTAAAGTAATGGAGTTCCATACCATACAATAACTTTGGAGTCACCTTACCCTTGAAAAAGTCTACCACGGGTTTGAGGGAAAACATACAATATTTATTCTCCAAAGTACGTGATTGGGAGATGAGAGGGAGCAGTTTCTGTCTAAGAAATCGTCTCAGTTCTATCACCGATGGTTGGGCCAAGATCAAAAAGCCCAAGTAGACGATTTTATTAACTCGAGAAATGTTTGCTCCCCCCATTTTCCATACTTTGTTGTTTCGGGTTCTCCCCTTTGAGAATTCCATGATACGTGTTTTACCAGGATTGATCTTCAGCCCATTTAGCAGTGCGTACTGTTCAAATTTACACAGGAGCCTCTGCAGGCCCACTTTGGTCTGGTCGAACAAGAGAAAGTCATCGGCATATGCCAACCATGAGAATCTCAGGTCCCCAAGTTTAGCACTCACCATGCCTGCATTTTTCAGGAAGTTATCCACATCAGCCAAATAGAGGATAAATAGACAGGGAGCTAACGAGCAACCCTGTCTCACCCCAATACGCGTCCTAATTCTCCTAGAGAGAGTACCAGCCAAATCAAGCCTGATGTGTACCCCCGAGTTTTCATAGAGGGCCATAATGAGAGAAAGGAGGCCCGCCGGGATGCCCCATTTAGTTAATTTTTCCCATAATCTGGATCTAATGACCAGATCAAATGCATTAGATAAATCAATAGAGGCGACATACAGAGGACCATCAGATTTTCCCCAAGAGGAGGTCTGAAGGGCAGTTATAATAAGACCATTGAGATTGGTAGAGTGGCCGGCCCTGAAGCCAGTTTGGTATTTGGGGAGAATATGATTGTCCCTAATCCATATGTTAAGATGGGAGAGGAGCAGAGAAGCAAAAAGCTTACAGTCCGCGTCTATAAGAGAGATCGGTCTATAATTCTTTACCTCAGAGCGTAAGCCTCTCTTAAAGATTGGGACAATATGGGCCGTATGCCAGCTCATAGGGACCTTCCCGGAATTTACGACGTCCTGAAAAAGCAGGAAGAGTAGATTGGCCCAAATCTCAGGCTCGGCTTTGAACGTATTGTTCGTAAGGCCATTTGGGCCTGGCGCCCTAGATTTCTTAGCCTTAGAAATAAGACAGAACACTGTCTCAAGATCAAAAACTGGTTTCCATGCGTCTTTCGATGGGTAAATCATCGATACATCCGAAGCCAAGTCTTCCTCCCCAATATCAAAAAGTTTAGAGTAGTAGTCAAACCATTTGGCCTCTGGGATTGCATTGAGCTGATCAGCCATCAATGTGTTATCTAGGCTGGAAACCGAAGCCCAGAAGGCCCTCACATCTCGTTTTATTAGTACTGCAAGCATATACTGTGCATCATTTTGAATCATAGTAATTTTTCTATGCTTACAGTAGTTTTTGTATTTTTGGCGAATGGTTTTAATTTTTGTTGTTTTATCTGCCCAATCCATATCTAGGGCTTGAACATCCCTAATAAGTTTCTTAGTAAGGGCCTTTACATCGGCCAATTGTTGGTCGAAACTATGGTTGTGAAGTTTTTTGGAGACTCCTTTCCTTAGCTGGCCATAAATACTACTCTGTAAGACATTGAGAAAGCTATCAAAAGAAGAGGTGTTAAAGACTGCTATTTTCCAGCAGAGCGAGGTGTGGTTAAGGGAAGAGATCAGTTTGTTATTAAGAACACTGATGTTAAAAGGAGACCACCTTATCCCTGTCCCTTGACTAACAGTATAAAGCTGAGTGGGTCCACCCTCCGGCAGAAGCTTGGTAAGAAAGGGGCATAGAAATTGAACCCGGAGAATACCATGGTCGCTCCATGAATTGAAGGACACCTCGACATTAGAAGAAAATGGAATCAGGGAATGGTCGACAAAGACGTAGTCTAAGGTGGAAGATAAGGACGATCTACGCCAAGTTGGGCAGGAAGGATTAGTAGCATCATAATGGCTGTTAAGACAAGTTAGGCCAATTGAATCCAAAGCCAGATTCCAAGATCGACCCCATGTAAGTTTTAGTCCTGTACGTGGATCGTCTTCCATAACCAAGCCCAGGTCATCATAATTGGATTCCAGACAGAGAGTACAGTCTGAATTAAGATCGCCCGCCAGAATGAGTTTGCCCATGGGGTGCAGATATCTCCAGGCAAGGATTGTATCAGTTAACTTCTCCAGAAACAATTCGAGAGGAGAGATTCCCATATGCCAGTAAACATTGACCAAGAGAAAGTAGCAATTGGAATCCGGAAAGAACACCTCTAAGGCCATAAAGCCAAAAGGTGTATCCGAAAGCACCTTAGCGACAGAACCTAAGGAGGTTCTTACCCCTATAATGAGTCCCCCCGATGCGCGGCCTCCCAGGCTAGGTTTGGCACATTGAGAGAAAATATCGAATCCATCAAGAACTGGAGTTGAAAGTAGCCAAGTTTCTTGGAGAAAAAAACAATGCGAAGCCTTAATCACGGCAACCGTTTCTAGGTTCGTGAACAAATGAGAATTACCTCTAGAGTTCCAAGAAAAGAAACCGAAGCTATATAGAGGGCGGGCCTTCGAAGAGGATTCTGATTTAGCGGGAATTAAATCATTTCCATAGGCCTGCGGTGACATGTGCCCAGCTCGCGAAGTCTCCATTAGATTTGGGCAAGAAATGCCTCCGTTGGGGTGGGGGAGTTCTTTCTGGATGGTAGACCATTGTAAGATTACCTCTATATTCAGCGCCCTCTCCTTTATTTTTGGCAAATTGAGAAGAGTCCACTATTTTTGCTTCAAATCCTAGTTGCTTCAACCCTTCCATATGCCCCATGATCAAGTCTAAAACTACCTTTGATCTAAGAATAATATTACTAACATCTACCCGATCATGGAAAGGGAATAAGATGCAATCTATGTCATAGCTAGAGATAAGCGAAAGCGAAGGAAGTTGGTGAAAGATTTTAAGTATGTTACCACGATTTAAACAGATTGGCATATCTTCGCCCCAGAGACTGGAAAGCTGTATAACATCACCAGAGACTTTTGTTGTTGCAGAGACAGGCAAGGACTCAATAATTTTTTTGGTAAAGTGCCCAAGGGGGTCAGCCGCCAGATCACAACCCCTCGCCCCTCTTAGTATAGTCCTATTATGGTTGACATTTGGCCCCAGTGGAAATCTTTCCCAAGAATTGGAAACGTTCTTATTATAGGCAAAGTCAAACCCAGAGGGGACCGCTTCGCGAACCGCAGACATGCGCATATTTGAGATGCTAAGAGACGCATGGTTAAAAGGGGGGAGAGTCGATGAGACATTGTCTGATCGATCTGTCATATCTCCATCCCTCTTAATGCAGCCCATATTAACAGGGGGCTCCTCAGGAGCAGACAAGAGTGCCGGATCAAAAGAAGAGAGCCGAGTAGTAGGAACCTCGTCCTGTGACAAGCTTACATTTGAATTAGACACTGTCACCTTGCTGATCTTGGGAACAAGTAGCGACTGAAGTAAATGTTTAGCCATATCAATGTTAACCATATTAACAGTCGGCATAGTTAGAGAAGTGTCCGGATGATTCAGGCTTTTACCAGAAGTAGACTCCAGAGAAGTAGAAGGGAGAATTGCTTCTGGGGCAGAGTCCATAACCTCCGCTGCAACAATATCAGTTGGCAGTGCTATAGGGTTAGTACTAGTGGATGGTGGTACGGTAAGAGGTGTTATCTGAATGCTAGAAACTGCAATTTCACCAGTACCAACAGTCCTTGGCCCCGCATCAATAGAAGCAGAGGTGTTAATCAGCATACCCACCGCATCCGTTGAGACAGATGCACGTGGTAAAATAGGTGGAGCATTGGCGGTATCTGGAGTGGTCACATGGATGGGAGAGGGGATTGGTTCAACAGAGTTATCAGTCCCCTGTGGAACTGAAACAGTGGTTGAAGGGACTATAGAGTTTGCCATAAAGAGGTTTTTGAAAAATTGATTAGTATACGAAGTAATCTTTTTGACATTCTTCTGATTTTTTGTTTTCTTCATTTGTTGGCTCATTTTCCTTTTCTTTCCTAGACAGGGGAGGACTTTTGGACAGGAAGTTTCCACTGGGGGCTCAGAGGAAATTGCTGCGATCTCTGGAGTTAGGATAGTCATGTTTTCTCCTGAGGATGCGACATGGTCACCTTTAGAACGGACGGCCAACTCTGCAGTCCCACCTGCACATGAACGGTCTTGTATAGAGGGTTTGAGGAATACCCTTGGCAGATCCTCCTGTACTTTGTCCTCTCCTCTTTCCATAGAGAATACAGTCGGGACACTAGGAAGTATATCTGTAGGGTCGTCAGCCTCTCGCAAACCATCAAAGGCAGCACGGGGAGTCATAGAGGAAGAGCCCCGGGAATCAGGATCTGGAGGTTGGAGAACCGGAAGACCCAGGGCCGCATTGGGGACCGTCCCTAAAGTAGTTGCCGTGATCCCTGTAGGCCCCTGATGAAAATCGTGTGTAGGGGCCAAAGGTGGATTGAAAGAGGTAGGGTCAAGGCCTTGAGTGGTCAAAAATTGGTTTTCTTCTTTTATAATTTTTACTAGTTCTTCAAATCTATCTAGGCCCTCCAGCCTAGAATATATTTCGGAAAGTATACGTGAATGGGATCTAACCTCTGACCAGATGTTATCATAGAGACTCACGAAGGAACTCAGAACCATATTCAACGCAGAGATAGTTGGATGGGAGAGTTTAATTCTATCATCAACATCTTTAAGGGTATGATGTAGAATAGACTCACTGGGCGGATCAGTTTTGAAGTCCGGAAGAAGACCTCTTTCTTTTAACCAGTTTTGTTTTTCAGTATACTCGTCAATAAAGTTGGTGAGATCTGAAGGGGAACCTGCCAATGATTCATCACAAATTTGTTGTGTAACATTATTTGTTTTGTTAAGATGGGAGTCCAAGTGGCTATCAGCAATTGCCTTATCTGCACATTCTATGATACTGATGTCATCAATATCCTGGACTGAGAGATCTTCAATATCCAGTTTCTTAGCTACGTTAATTAAGTTGGTGTGGGCCGGGGTATATACTGAAGGAAGAGGGTGAGGAGATTTAGCCAGAGTGCTAGAGACAGATTTCTTACCAAAGAAATGTGTGATGTTTTTCCCCTGGATTGGATTACCCTGGGTACCTAGATTAATTTTTATTTTTGATATTGAGTTACGGGGCTTGTTAAGAGGGGTTTTGAACGGCAAAGAGATCCCATTAGGGGAGAAGGAAGTTCCCACCACACTAGTAGAAAGGTTAACGTGAGAAGAAGATGTGTGCTTAGTATCACTGAGTAATGCTTTGGATCCTAAAGAGGGTTGAGTGTGGGAGATAGCAACGCTCCCACTGTCCTTCTTCTCTAATAGTTGTGATGCAATAACTTCTGATTCACCCACCATGACTGGGGGTATGGGCATACTAGGATTCAGTGAGGCAATCGATGGAAGAGGGATGTTAGGCAGAGGGTTGTTGTCATATGCCATGTTAGTTTTAATCTTTGAGAAACTGACCCCAACCAAAAGATTGGAGGCAAGAGTAGCAGCTAGACGTTCTTCCTGAGTATCTATAGAAATGTCATGTATTCCATTGAAAATACAGTTATTATAAGCTGTATTACGTGAAGTGATACCCATAGCATTGCAAACCTCAGACCTCTCTCTCAGATGAATTTGGGCCTGGGCTATGTCCCTTAAAAGGAGAGGGTTATAATGGTCCTGAAGTGGAGCATCATCAGAACTCCCCATAGCAATAGGAATGGGGGTTTCTGGCACAATAACTGTAGATGGCATGGAGGGCATACCGACAATGGGCGAAGGAGACAAAGGAAGTGAGACCTCCATAGCAGTCTGACTTCTAAGTCCCCTACGTGTCATTCGGATAAAACCTCAGCCTAACAGTAGGGAGAAAGAGAAAGAAAACTAAGAGTTATGCCAGAGAAGGTACCCAGAAATACACTGGAAATAAGCCTAGATGTCAGGGGAAGTTAGACATAGAGACACACAGCAAAAAATACTAGGCAGTTTTTAAATTTTAAAAAATGCAAGTGTTAGAATATGGCACAAATAGCAAAAATCAAACTCTGAAAAACCAGTACATTGTCTAAAAACCCTATGAAATATATATATAGCCTAGCATTAAGAGCGAATTAAAAAAATAAAAAGCAATATTACACACTCAATTAAATAAAAGTTTTAGTAAATGAGTTGTGTCAGCGTAATAGTCATTTTTTGGGGAGGGAACGCCCGACGGCTTGTGGAGCTGCCAGAGTCCGACTCTCCACCCCAAACCCTCGTAATAGGAATGCAACTTCAATTGGGTTGGCTAGGGAAGGCCCAGAACAGTGTACTCACAGATCACAGCCAAACAGCAAAACAGTATCTCCAGCCCTTACAGTCTCCAGGGCTTAACGCCGCAAGGGCTGCTGTGCCGGCAACTTGTGCAGGCTGGCAGTCACGTGCTGTGTCACGTGTTCAGGAAGGGGTCCGCCCCCTCCAGGAAGCAGAATGGGCTGCAAGAGCTCTGCTCGCAGTGCAGCTGTGAGGGATGGACCTTGCAAGCACGAGCGTTCGAAGGAGAAATGAAACGCTCCTTCCAATCAGCAGAGAATACTGGCTAAGCAATTGTTATCACACTCTGTGTTGTTTCCGCTTTGCACGTGGCATTGATAAATTAATGGGCGTTTAGATGGGTGTTTTTTTTTAGCAATCTTCCAATGCACTGTGGTGAATCTCGGCCTCTACAGCACTGTTCCTCCATTCGTTGGTTGTGCTCTATTTTGTTTAGCAATCGCCATCGATATACTTGTTTTGCCCTTTCTCTGTTTCATTGGACCTGTTCTATTTATAAGAACTGGTTCATTTTATGTTGACACTGCCTTACATTGGTCAGCTTGGTAACATAACCTTTGCGCATATTTTGAGTTTGGGGTTAAATACGCCAAATTGATCAAACATTTTTGGGCTTTTTTTCTTTTTATTCATTGTTAATTTGCTGTTTCTTCTGATTTCTTGCAATTCTATGTGTTTTGTGTCTTTCGAATGGATTGTGTCCTCCAACGTATTCCTCATCTATGACATGTAATGTCCACAGCTGTGCTGCTTTCGGAATTTTTTTCGGCAGAGGGCGCCTTGCGTCGGTGGTGTCGGGTTGATGTCCCTCGAAGGCCTCCGTTGAGGGTGACATCATCAGCTGTTATAAGTAGCACACACGGCGCCCATAGCCTCGGTTCTGTTTTTTACGTAAACGTGTTTGCTTCGTAAAACTCGGCGCGCCTCGTGGTTACTGTTCAGTACTACCGTATTATGTCTTCTTCCACCCCGACGATGCCGCGGTCTGCCTTCAAGAAATGTCGGGACTGCGGCTCCAAGATGTCGATTACGGATTCACATAGAATTTGTCTGTGGTTCCTGGTTGAGGGCTACGCGACGGAGGACTGCTTTAAGTAGAAAGGGCTCACAAATGTTTTCCCGCCGTTGCCTTTTCAGGTGCTGGTCTGGGACCTTAATTTGGTCTTGAAATTTCTGATGGGTGCTGCGTTTGAACCTTTACACTCTTATCCATTGAGATTGTTGACATTTAAGACTGTTTTCTTGGTTTCAGTTACCTCTACTCAAAGAGTGAGCGAATTGCAGGCACTTTCTTCTAAGCCACACGTTACTTTGTTCCACAAGGACAGGGTTCTATTGAGAGTACGTCCATCCTTCCTACCTAAGGTGTCAGAATTTCATTTAAGTTAGAAGGTGGTGCTCCCCGCCTTCTATCCTCCTCCACATCCTAGTAAGGACAAGGAGAGACTCCATAGGTTAGATCCTAGGAGGGCTTTGAGCTTTTATCTTTCTAGAATGTCCAGGGTCAGAGTGGATGGCCAGCTCTTTGTGGGGTATACTGGACACCGATTGGGCCAGGCTGTTTCTAAGCAGACCTTGTCTAGGTGGATCATCCTCACTATTTCAGAATGTTACAGGTTGGCTGGCAAGGACCCTGCTGAGGGCTTGCGGGCTACCAGGGGCATGGCTACATCGACGGCCCTGTTGAGGGGTGTACCGGTAAAGAACATCTGTGATGCTGCAATGTGGTTTTCCATACACATGTTTGTTGAGCATTATTCCCTGGATACTTCCTAATGCTCAGGATGTCACCTTTGGTAAGGTAGTGCTTTACTCTGCCATTTAATTGGGTATGTCTAAATTCTTCTCCCTCCTCCACTCATGGATACTGCTTTGGGAGTCTGTCATAGATGAGGAATACGTTGGAGGACACAATCCATTTGAAGAACAAGTTACTTACCAACTGGTAACGTTCTTTTGACTGGATGTTCCTCCAACATATTCCTCATTGCCCTCCCAGCCTACCCCTCTCGAGAATTTACCATGCTATTACAGCTTTCGTTTCAGCAAGGCTGAGTGCAGTTAATGCTGTATTAGGGGCATGTGTGCCACACCTTGTGAGGGGGGAAAAACATGAACTGAGGCTATGGGCGCCGTGCGTGCTACTTATTACATCCGATGACGTCACCCTGGACGGAGGCCTTCGAGGGGCATCGACCCAACGCCATTAATGCAGGGCACCCTCTGCCGAAAATTTTCCGAAGCAGCACAGCTGTGGACATTACATGTCATCGTTGAGGAATCCATTGGAGCAACATCCAGTCGAAAGAATGGTACCAGTTGGTAAGTAACTTGTTCTTCTATTGGCAATGTGTGTTTTTACTTGTGTTCATCTATTGCATTATCAAGATTGTTACATATTCTTTGTAATTTGTTGTGTATGTATATTTTGTTTTTATTGGTAAAAAAGTTAACCTTTAACATCATTAAAAAAAACAGAGTGAAAAAACATTTTCATAGTTAAAAAATATTGAAACTTTTTTTTTTACATGAACTACATATATTTCATGTATATATATAATTCTGTACTGTGTAACACAGTCCTGAGGATGACCATAATTGCTCCGATCACGTGTTGGCTGTTTTTGGACTAATCTTTAGTTTTCGCTACTAAATGCAAATCATTTGTGGACATTTTCTCCAATGTGTTTCAATCATCAGTATAGTTCAATTAATTCTTAGAGACTGCTCCTCACACATTGAATACTGGTTAATATTGAGAGAGAGCCCAGGTTGAGAGATATAACCCCCCTACTTGTTTCTTCTTTGTGTGACACTCAAAAGGCCAGTGTAACTTCCGGCCTCTCTCCCCTGAACCCCTTACCCAAACAATTTAGTTAAGGCTAGCTTGAACCTTGGAAGGGCCTTATTTTTCCTTCTTCAAGAAGCCCCCTCAGATCTATTCTGCGATAGGTGCCAGTCTACACATGGTCTGGCTGACCCATCATTTGAGAATCATATTTTTCAACTATGCAGCCAACACCCCACCTTACCCAGTTTGTTTTGTTTGTTTGTTTGTTTATTTGGTATAGCGCAGAACCAAACCCGAAGGGGTAGCTGGGCGCAAACAGTACAAGATTGCTTAAGAACTTAGTTACAGGAGAAATACACGTTATGCAGTTCGCAATTAAATCAAGAAAAGGGCAGTTTATACAGTTCACGTTAGATCAACGAAATAAAGAAATGCGGAACTACGGTTCAGTCAAGTTGATCGGATGTCATTCAGCTGGTTGCAGGCATCTAGTGTCTATGTGGGAGGGGGAGGTCGAGCTAAGTGTCATTGGCACGGATCCAAGTGAGGACTTTTCGCCTGAAACTAGAGTAAGGTTGGTCCATTCTGAGATCCAAGGGGAGTTTGTTCCAAGTTTGCGCAGCTATGATTGGGAAACTAGAGCCGGCGGCTGTACTCTTTTTGAATCTAGGCACCACTAAGGTGAAGGCGTTGGTCAGTCTAGTGGGACGGTTAGAGGTTCTCTTGTGGATTCTGTTGGCCAGATAAGGGGGGGCAATGTTGTTGAGACATTTGGATGTGAGGGAGAGTATTTTGAGGGTGATCCTGTCTTTGATTTTTAGCCAATGGATATTTTTCCTAAAGGTGGAGATGTGGGCTCTGTTAGGAATATTTAAAGCTACTCTGATAGCGTTATTTTGGAGAGTTTGTAGTTTGTCAAGGATATACTTGTTAGAGCCTGCATAAAGGGCATTGCAGTAATCCAGCTTGGATATGATGAGAGCATTGGCTAATGTGATGCAGCTGGTCTCAGTTAGAAAAGGTCTGCATGCTCGGATCAATTTGCAAGTATATGCCGTGGAGGATGCTAGCGAGTTCGTTTGCTTTTTGAAGGTGAGCGCTGAATCAAGATAGACCCCGAGGGTTTTGACTGCAGGCATCACTTTAATGACGTTGTTGTCAATGTTGAATGAGGCATAGTTGGGGTCAAGTTTTTTGATAGCCAACGCTGAGCCAGTGATTAGTAGCTCCGTCTTGTCGTCGTTCAGGCAGAGGCCATGGGATGCCATCCAAGCCTGAATGAGGAGATATATCTTATTTACTAAGTCCGTGTCTTCCAAGAAGTTACCCGAAAGGGGGATTAGAATCTGAGTGTCATCTGCGTAATTAGTGTAGACAACACCCAGTCTGTCCAACTTATCAAACAGGGGCTTAGTAAAGATGTTATACATCGTCGGAGAAACACATGAACCTTGGGGAACACCGCATGAAACTTGTATGGGATCAGCGGCTGCTGAGGGTGAGAAGACTCTCATTGTCCGGTTTGCAAGGAAGGATTGTACCCAAGTTATGGCATCACTTGAGAAATGAGCGGCCGAGCTTAGGTGATTGCATAAGACTGCATGATCTACCAAGTCGAAGGCCGCGGATAGGTCAAGGAGGAGTAGCATCGCTGTTTTACCATTGTCCTTCAACTCGTCAATTTGGGTCTTGAGGTCAATCAAGGCTGTTTCAGTGCCATGAAGGGGACGGAAGCCAGATTGCCGTGATCCTAGTAAATTGTTAGTTTCTAAGTAGTCCTGGATTTGCAGGTATGCTACTCTGTCTATGATTTTAAGTAAGAAAGGGACAGTAGTGATGGGTCTGTAGTTAGTTGGTATAGCAGGGTCAAGTGTTTGTTTTTTTAGCAAGGGAAGCACCCAGGATTGTTTGAGGTTGTTCGGTACTAGATTAGACTTAAAGGATGCATTAATGATTTTTGAAATGAAGGGTGCAAGGTCTCGAGCTGCATCTTTTATAATTTGGGCCGGGCAGCTGTCACCTTTACAGTTGGAGGGTTTTAGAGATAGTATGATTTTTTCTGTCTCCAATATGGATATCTTTCTGAAGCTAAATAGGTGGGGGGTATTAGATTGGTTTGGGAGGAGCTGAGGTTGCAATATGGGTTCTGTTGGCAGGAGCAAGGAGGCTTTTTTGTTAGCAATTTTAGATTGGAGCGAGCTAATTTTATCCGCCAGGGCATTTTGTATATTAGTGCACCAGGACTTGTTTTTGGGAATGTTGTCAGGTGGGGTTATGGGTGATTCCATTTCACGGAGGATGGAAAATAGCTCCTTGGTGTCTGATTTGGCTTTAGAGATTCTGTTATTGAAGGTATTTCTTTTAGTGTTTATGATTTCCTTTTTATACTGTTTGGCAAGGGTGGCTAATTTAGTTTTGTTCTCCTCGCTGGGTGAGTGTTGCCAGATAGACTGCAACTTTCTTTTTTGGATTCTAAGGTCTTTCAGGTGTGGCGTGAACCAGTTGTTAAGGTGACAGAGTTGTTTGCTTTTGCGCAACTTGGTGGGGGCAATCGAGTCAAGTGCCTTGAGCATAGAGCTGTTGTAAGCTTCTACCAGCGACGTAGGGTCTGTAATGTTGTCTAAGTTATTAAGAGTAGGGAGAAGGTAGGGTAGGAGTTGTTCTGATGTGATGTCTTTTTTACTTCTGGTGGGAAGTGGCGGGGCCATGAGTATAGGTTTGGGCCGGATAAGGTCTAGTGAGGCATTGAATACAATTAAGTGGTGGTCAGTCCAGGATTGTGGTATTATGTTGGTAATACTGATGTTACAGTTCCGAGCAGCAACCCAGTCTAAGGTTCTGCCTTTGGCATGAGTAGGAGAGGAGACTTTTTGAGATAGGGCGTGGTCATTCAGGAGTGAGGCGACAGATAGGGCATGTTTGTCGTTGCTGTCATTAAAGCCCAGGTTAAAGTCTCCCAGTAATAGTATTTGAGCGTGGTCTTTAGTATTGTTGGTTATAATGCTGGTTATGTCGTCTTCAAAGGTTCCCAGTGGTCCAGGTGGTCTGTAGATAACATGCAAGGTGAGAGTCCGGTTACAAGAGAGGTGCAATTTGGCAGTAAGGAGTTCACAAGATGAGAATATCAGGGTAGTAGCTAGTTTGATAGGTAAGGTAGCTTTGTGAATGATGGCTAGGCCGCCACCTTTAGTGTTAGGTCTATCGACTCTTAGTAGTTGGTAGCCGTCAGGTATAGCTAGCATGATGGCAGGGCCAGCTGCATCATGGAGCCATGTTTCGGTTATGACTAATAGGTCTAAGTTTTCATTGGTTAAGGTGTCCGAGATCTCGGTAGCATGGGCGACCATGGATCTTGCATTAATGAGAGATCCAATTATTGATAGGGTACTATTTGGTTGAGTCGAGGAGGGTTGTTTATTTTTGGTAGGGGCATCTCTTTGTATCAGTGGCTGATTAGTAGTTGTAGGAGCAGGGCGAGGGGTGGTGGGTTTGGGGTATTGCGAACGTTTGTTTGCTAGATCGATATAGCCTCTGTGATTGTGGTAGGAAGATGGTTCATGAAGACAGGACAGTCTTGCCCTCAGTCTCATGTTTCTGTCCTTAGCAGGGTGTGAGTCCACAGTTGCAAATGCCATGGTGGTAAGGAGGCTCAAAGCAATGTGTAGAGATTGGTAATAGGTGATTTTCATTCTGGAGGTGGGCAGGGATGCGAGGGTGGGCAAGTTCAGGTTCAAGCTATGGGCGTGGACTAGGTTACATGCAAAGGCGTGTAGTTAGTGGTTCGGTGCCAGAGAGGTCTGAGCAGTCTGTAAAGAGACCTGTATATTGGCTGTTAGGTGATCTAGGCGAGAACCAGGCTAGGTTCTATGTGGGCAAAGCAGTGGCAAACTAGGCAAGTGTAGAAGACTAGCTAGGTAGTGTGTCAACTAAGTATGTCAGGGCAACTCGAAGCACATTGAGGTATATAAAGTGGCTAGGGCAGTGTTATACCTAATGACAACCATGGGGCAGGGGCACAGGTCAGGGCACAAATCTGGTGAAGTACTATCTGCAACAGCACAGAATAAGGCACAGGTCAATTGTGGTCTCTTGGCGACCATAAGGCACAGCACAAATTAAGGCACAAATCAGGTAAAGTCTGATGGCAACCATAGGGCACAGCACAGAATAAGGCACAGGTCAATTGTGGTCTATTGGCGACCATAAGGCACAGCACAAATTAAGGCACAAATCAGGTAAAGTCTGATGGCAACCATAGGGCACAGCACAGAATAAGGCACAGGTCAATTGTGGTCTCTTGGCGACCATAAGGCACAGCACAAATTAAGGCACAAATCAGGTAAAGTCTGATGGCAACCATAGGGCACAGCACAGAATAAGGCACAGGTCAATTGTGGTCTATTGGCGACCATAAGGCACAGCACAAATTAAGGCACAAATTGGGTAAAGTCTGATGTCAGGTTAGCCTTGTGCAATAGATCTGCAGGGTCAAGTGAAAGGGTTAAGCAGCCCAGCTATCGAAGTACAGCAGGGGTTGCATAGGGGCCTTTGTTAGAGAGTGCCGAGTGAGTCTAAGGCGTGCAGTTTTCAGGGTTCCAGCTAGAGGTGCCTGAAAGGGGCCCTCGGGCTTACCGTGGTTGTGTGGGTCCGTCCTTGCAGAGGGCAGGGTTCCTTGCAGGATATCTTCGGGAGGGAGGGACAAAGGGGTAGGCCGCGCCGCGCCTCCGATGCGCAAAACAGGGCCTTTGTATGGCCTTCGGATGCGCCGGCGTCTCCGCCTGCCGGCGGATGTGCAATTCAAATATTGCCGCGGTTAGCGAGGCTCAGCCTCGTTATGGCGCCGTGATGCGCCCGGCATGCCTAGGTCAGGCACAGTGAAGGGACAAGGTCAGGCGAGCCCTGCACCTTGTGCCTTCGTGGATCGTAGGCGGCCGTGGTGTCTGCGATGTGGCTTCTGCGGGGGGGGAGGGCTCCTGCCCTCTACCCTTGCCGTGGGGGTGCTGGAATGGGGTCCAGGGCGCAAAACAGGGCCTTTGTATGGCCTTCGGATGCGCCGGCGTATCAGTGATAAGGTGCAAGTAGTCAGAAGGAACAGAAATGTGAGGTAGCACAAAGAGGGCAAAAAAAGGAGGGGTCGAGGACAGTTCATGATCTTGGGGTGGGTGGGGGGCAGTTTCAAAGGTGATCTTGGACAGGTGTGCAGTGCTAGGCCATGGATGGATTTTTTGACCAGGCGTTGTATGAAAAAATGTACTCTGTGTGCATAGATAGCCACCTGTTGTGGCTAGTGACTGTGTGTGTGAGGTAATTACCTGTGATGTCAAGCATGTAACCTGGCTGGCAAGTATGGAACTTTTGGGTAGCATCTTATGATACAGGTTCCACAAGTGTCAGTTACAGCCAGATAGCCAGCCTGGGTGGTGGGGACCGGTGTACTGGTGTATACTCACTACTACTGATGAGTACCAGCTTGTACCTCTGGACAGGAACCAATAAATATACCACCAGTAAAACTTACCTGCATGTCTCCGTGTCTACCTGGCTCCTGTTCAATCACTGCAAGGCACAGCAGGATAGGACTTTAACACCACCCAAGCTGGAATTGGTAGTTGGTGGTAGATGAAGATTAGGGAAGGAGTAAGAGGATGCAGGCAGCAAAGTTGATGACCGTGTCCAGCCGTGTGAGATAGTAAGTGGGTAGTACTACAATTAGTCTGGAGAAGTATTCCAGATGGCAAAAGACAAGGGTGGAGATAATCTGTTCAGTGCAGAGAAGGGGAAAATGAGTGTTCAGGAGCTTTAGCCTGGCAGTGGAGGTGATACATAGGTCGCTCTCAGAGGACTCCCAGGTTGCGGGCCATGGACGATAGGGTGAATTTGTCAGGAGGGAAAGGGTAGAGAGTGAAGGGTACAGGAAGCAGGGAGGTATAACCTCTTGTCGAAGCATGACGTTTAGGCGCAACCCATTTGATGTTCTGGCGCAGCTGTTTTGCTGATGGTTCCCTGTCGGCATGCCCTGTTGGCTGCCACCAGCAGGCCGCAGGGACCTATAGACCCTGATCCGTTTTGGCGCACCTAAAATGGCCCCACATTGTCGTACAGTGGTAATTTGCAGTACAGAGTGAACTGCAACATACTTTTAAAAAAAAAAACAAACAAGTATTACTCTACAATAGTATTTTATTGAAATTGATACTTTCAAAGTTATTTTCTTTTTCTGATACATGATTTTTTAAAATCTGCAACAGAGTAATACAAACTCTCAAAGAAAATTTGAAGAAATACTTCAGTGCCCTGTTTGTGACTGCCTATGGTTATATTCGTCTCATCAGCTCTAACCGGAGCAAAACCAGCACCAGGGCAGGCTTTTACCCCAACCCTTTTGGGCTTAGATCACATTTTCCCGAAACCAGAGCTAGAATACTTTAAGAGATGGGCTTTGCGTAAACCTTTCAAAGTGGAGTTTGTAGGACAACTCATGCCAGTGGAGTCCCTTTCATCAAGTGCCTTTGACTTACCAAATACGCAGAGCAGAGCTGGACCAAGATCACACTGAGCATCAGGAGGCAGCAGGGAGTTGTGAGAAACCTGAAGGTGCGTCTCCCTGACTAGTCCGTGGGATCTGTCATCCAGGGGGGCAGGACACGGCCATCGCTATTGTATCCAGTTCCTGGTGTGGACGAGTGAGGGAGGATCACCTGGACGAGGAGTCCTCGGGGAGTGGTAGCGGGACACCCCCTTCTTATAACACCTTTTCCCTAGCCTACATAGGATATTCAGACACTGTACCCCTTGTTTTCCAACACAAACACTTTCTTACACCACGAAAGACAATGGACTAACACTAGAGCCTGACATGTCCCACACAAGGGTCAGGCAGAGTCAAGCAATTGACCAGAACCACACACACCTGACATCCCTTTCCCTTCCCTACAGGGATAAAAGGTGGGGCACGAGAGCACACGAGCAAGTCACACCGCACAACAAGACAGTTAACCCAGGGCAGCAATTCAAGAGGAGGAGAAACGCAGTGAGAACCAAAGGGGTGACAAGGAGAGAAGCAACCTTGCCCTTTCCGACCCAGACCCGCAAAGTCTCTGGAAGGAATCGTAAAACCACGAACAATAGCCATTGTGTGTTGCAGCAGATGTCAACGGTACACAGAGCACGCCTACACTGATAATCAGAACAGGGAGAGACGCTTGCTACCGTGGTACTGTCCTTGACTCCAGAGACAAGAAAAGTCAAGTGGTTCATCACAATCGGTGAGTCGAGCGTAGAACCGATAAGAAACCAAACTGTGTTGAAAGAAAGTCGCAAACAGCCAATTAAGGAAAGTTCAAAGAACTATTAACATTAAGGGAAAAACAGTTGGAAAGGGGTCTGGCACCACGTGGTTGCTCATTCGAGAGACTCTGGTTGATCCCACGTTTGTTGAAACTACCAATACTAGAAGGTCCTAGGAGAGCCGCAAGGAAAAGGTCAACGTGGTCGTACAAGGGTCTGACAAAATCCCCTATACGGTCGTAAGTCTATGACCTACACGTGGTTGGAAAGCTAAGGGAGATGAATCCTGCATAGTGAGACACGAGAAATAACTTTGTGATTGGCAAGGGTTGGCCAGAGTGAACCAGACGGAGTGATGCCGATGGAACGGGGCGAAGCCTGAAGTCCCAAAGAACAGTGTGTTGACAAGAGGGAACCCAACAGAGGGATGTCCACAGTGAACTGTTTAAAAAAGACATTAAGACTTATGAATGCCACATGTAAAATTGTTTAGACAAAAGCCGTAGTGAACCTGATGGAGGGAGGCTGATATTCGAGAGGGGTCTGAGCCCGGAAGAGGGAGATCCAGGGGTGAAAAGTCATCACCCAACATACATGTGGAAAGGAACTTTTTGTTTGTTATTTTGAACACATCAGGTCCTCTGAGGTGAGAGACTTTTTGTATAAAAGTGACTTAATCACAGTAGGTCCTGATCGCTGAGTGCAGAACTGTCGTCTCGTGCTGGGAAAGCTCAAGAGTGTGCTGTGCTCAGGAGTCCTGCCTTGTCCCGTGCTCAAAACGTGGGGATGGGAGACCCCCGGCTAACGCATCTTGACTTTTTTCTTTCTTGCGAACCCTATCCCACACTCTTTTTGTATTTATTTGTAAGGATTGGCAATAGTTTTATTTTTTTAGTATTTACCCTTTTATTTGACAAGACGCCATTAGGATTGCCTTATTATTTGATGGTCGTAGCTTGCTCCCATCTTAGATTTAGGTTTAGATTAGGGCTTTTTCAAAACTACCTATACAGTTTAATAAACACCCTTGAACTGTGATCACTTGTGTCTGTTTTTACTGTTGCCACCATGAGTTCCTTACAGAGTGCATAACAGGACATCACCTAAACCTGGCACCGTTACTGTGGAACCCCATGTGAAAATGCATTTCTCTGATGTATTGCCTCAGGTCAAATTCTGGTGAAAAGTGTACTACACAAAGACAAAGCGTAGGCAATACAGGCCAAGGGTTTTCATGCAATAGACCATGTTTCCTCACCTGTGTATAGACTGCAGATCCCTGCACTTTTTTACATTTTACTGTAGCATATAAAACTATATAGGCCTTTCACAACATACACATTTTTATAGTGACAAAGAAAAACAAGTTTTAAAATACTTCCAAAATACATAACAGTAACACATACAGAGTAAATAACTATAAGACAAGCTAGCCAAAAACAAACAATCGATCCTGAGGTAACACATTTGATTCATATCTGGTTACCCTCCAGTTTTTGCAGTAAAACTTTTTTAAAAAAGCATATAGTAATAAGGTCAAACTCTGTTTATTCTCCAGCATGGGGTCTGGCATGGATTCACATACTCATGAACATTCCCCGTCGTCAGGCTGGGAATCCTCGGTAAAAGGAAAAACAGTTTCACTTTTACTTTAAAACTTTATTTTTCCTTTAAACCAATCACTGTACTCTGGGTCCTATTGCCCCCCATCCAATGACAGTCCTCTCCCTAAGCCCCTCCCCTGGCAGCCATCTTCAGATTTTTACTACAACCTTCAGCATTGGGAGTCCTCGAGTTTTTCTGTCTGAGCTATTGGTAGGTTTCTTTTGTGGTTTTGACGGAAAAAGTTCTATTTTTGTTTCAAAGAAGCTGGTGTGCTCTTTGCTTCTACTGCCGACAGCGGGGACCCATTGTTGGTGAAGTTCCGTGCCCCTCAAGAGCAAAGATCGTCGAAGATTCTAGAAGGCCATCGGGCTTACTTCGCACCCACCGACCATGACGGAAGAGGAGGGAAGGTCCCTCTTCAGGCCCTCCACCAAATGTGGGCTACGGAATGCGTTTGTGGAGGACAAGCACCTGCAATGCCTCTACTTTCTGCACCCGGATCACAAGGAAGGAAGTGGAGTGTGAGATATCCCTTGGGCTCTCCAAAAAGACGACGAAGGACAGGCACAGTAGACTGGTGGCGTGGCTTAATGCCAAGGTCTCTGAACCGTGCTCCCAGCAGGGTCATGCCTCACCCTGGACCGGCCGGTCCGAGGAGTGGTCTTCTAAGTCCTCTGAGGGTGCCTCATCCGTGGGGGCCCAAGATAAGGCCAATAGCTGCAAGTCTGAGCCCACCGGGTTTGCCGCGGAAGCAGGTCCCAAGGTGGATAGGGCACGATCGACATCACCCTCTGTCTCCATTGCCAGCCGTCAATCAGGCTCCTCTTCGAAGAGGAAATCATCTACCCTGGCTAAACTACGTGAGAAATTCGAGAAGCTGCGGACGGAGGAGAAGGCGGCCGAACAGCCCAACCAGGCTCAACTGGCACAGGCTAAGACCTTGTTGCCGATGGCGTGACTGCTATGGCCATGACAGCTAAGGGCGCTGATCCTGCAAAGGTAGCCCCCGCAGCTCAGAAGGTGTCCCTAACCCCTAGGCGCGACACCACCTCAGTGACTTTGGCAAAGTCTGCTGGCACGTCAGAAGAGGGGAAACCGGCTCAGGCCCCGGTTCAAGGCCCTCAGGAGGGGAAAGGGGGGTGAGGAGGCCCTGAAGCAGCCCCCACAGGCTGTCACCCAAGCCATGGAGGTCTCGTCTACCGATGACGAAGACCAGGAGTCCTTACACACGGTCCACGAGGATGTTGAAGAGGACGATGACGGCAGTGCAGGGACTAGTATTCCTATTCCGCCTTCTCAGCCGAGGGACATTTCCTTGGATATTCTGTCAACCCTGCACACCTTGGTGTCAGAGATCCAGATGAGGATGCCTCCGGCTCCGGCACCTGGGGTCCCCCAGGTTCCTGATCGGCCTCCGGTGAAGAAGAGGAGGCATCATCCGATGCCCCCATTTCAACCTCCGCCACCATGTTGGGTCCCTTCTCCCCCCAGCAGACGCAGACACGGGTACAGGGACGGATATGGCCATGACAACGAGGCTATCGTTGCAGCGGACGGTGCATCTCCACATTTGGATGCTTCACATAGGGTGTCCCCACCGGATGAGGTAGGATTGTTCCACTCCATGATCTCCAGAGCCTCCGAGCTATTCCAGCTAATGCCAGAGGAAACCAAGAAGGAGGGCTTCTTGTATCAGAGGTGCAAGGCCAAGACGAAGACGGTCATGGCGGTGCCCCTTCTGGACGACATTTGGGAAGAGGGCCTGGTCCTCATGAAGAACCCTTGCATGGCTCCAACCAAATTGGATTGGCTGGAGAAATATCGGGTGCCGGACTCCACACCCAAGTGCCTGAGGTCGCAGCCATCGCTGGATTCTGTCTTATCGGCGGCCATGAGGAAACGGTCGGCCAACCCATCGTCTTCGAACCCTCCGGACAGCGAGGGGAAGATGATGGACACCATGGGAAATAAGGTGATTTTCACTGCAGTGTCCACTATCAAGACGGCCAACGCACTGGCAATCCTAGCCAGGAATGACAGGGAGTTGTGGTACAAGCTGGGGCCTATTCTGAAGTTTCTCCCTGACGATAAGGAGATGGAGGCAATCGCTCTCTTGCAGGAAGGGGGGGGTATGGTCTGATCACGCCATCAAGGTGGCATTTGATGTCACCAACACAGGGTTCCGGCAAATGGGGAACAGTGTCTGCCTTTGTCCCCAAGGCTGGGTAAAGGCCATGCATTTCCACCAGGAGGTCCAAGCGAAGGTGCTGGACATGGCCATCCACAGAGAGAACCTATTTGGGAAAGTCGTTGATTAGTCGCTCCAGGCCATCAAAATGGTTACGGAGACGGGCTGTTCATTGGGCACGCTCCAGCAGCACCGCTCTTCTTTTCGCTCCTTCAGGGGAAAGTCGAGCAGGTCTTCAAAATGCTTCTCCACATCGTACCGTCAGCCTTCCAGATCCACAACTCAGGAAATCTACAGATGTCCGTTCTCAGGCCTATGGTAGTGGGGGACAGCGTCGCCCGCAGTGCAGGACCCCGGTGCCGAAGGTGGTTCTCTATCTTCTCACCAGAGAAGGAGGCGCAATCCTTCATCACGATGCAGGATCACTGAACCTGCGAGCCTGGCTCCTTCAGACCTAGAGTTTGGAGGATATGAGTTGCCTGCGGACTGCAAAGAGGTCCTCGACAGGGCGTCGTCGACTTTGAAGTGCTTCGGTCACAAGTGTGATGTGGCAGGATTGTTATGTTATGCAGGATTGCTATGTTATGATGTGCAGGATTGCTATGCTATGTTATGCAATGCTATTAGGATCTCCCGTAGAGTGAGACTTCAGACCCTCCATGTCACCTCCCTGGGCCTGCTCTACACAACACCCCAGACAGGCCCAAACCCCTCCTAGGGCAGAGAACATGTCAGACCTTCCCTTCCGCTTATTCTATACATGTTTAGGAGTAGCCCCATATATGCAAGCTATCAGAAAGGGTTTCTGTAAATGCCACTTATTCATAATACAACATCATGTCCCTGCAGCACTGCGCCGCAAGGTCACAAGGTAGATGTCGACAGTTATCATCAACTGTCTGTAATGTGCCATGTAATACCCCCATTGTGATAGTACAGAAACATATTAGTGTTTGCCTATGATATGCTATATAAACCTGCAGGAGGGGGGAGGCGAGAGAGAGAGCTCCTTGTGCTTGCTGCCCAAACACTTGCATGCTGTTTTTCCCTGATGATAACTCTGTATGTTGTGTATTTGCAATATAAATACATGAAGCTTGATTTACCACCCGGCTGTCTGATCTCCTTATTTGCTGCAAACTGAGGCTGGATGAGGGGGCCTCATCTTGGCTACCACAGAAATGGTGCCATAATCTCTGGTCAGGACTGCGTATGAGTTTTTCTGGGGGTTGTAATCGACCATCACTGCCGGCTGACTACATTAGGTCCTCGTCATATGGAGGGTGCTGTTAAGAAGCATTGGCACACCAGTTATCTACAAAGATGCCAAACTCAGTGGTGTGATTGGGAAGTGGCCTCTGGAAAATCTCTGTCACAGAGCACGACCGTGAACCTGTTTTGATTTTCCTCAGACAGAGTTTTAAATATTAACCTACTGCTTATAGCACTGTGTTTTCTCAGCACTGCATGTTATTGTGACTAAAGGTTTTGCCATGTCTTATTTTTGTTTCTTTCTCGCTCCTTACACGACTCTCTGCCCTCCCGGCAGAGAGTTTCAGCTCTGTCAAGCGCATTCATTGTGTTTGCCTGTCTGTCTGTTTGTCTGTTGTGAGCTTCTAGGTGCTAGATGCTGGCTTCGGTGTAGAGATACAATAGAATAACTAATATTGAGTACAGCAATCTATCTTGCATGTAAGGGTTTGTTATTTTTGATTAGCCATTTACTGAGAGATAAATAGTATTACAAGTTTGTGTAGAGTTTATGGACGGCAAATGGAGAAACAGATAGTGTCCCATGGTATAGCAGAGCAGAGTAGTGCCCCTGCATTTGCCCATGACCCCTTTGCAGCATGATCCGAATGCGGAAAGCGCTGGCACAGATCAACATCGAAGCTGAATGTTTAATGTTCAGTGTTTAATGTTTTCGCAAATGTTCTTGACAAACATCAAACAACGATAAAGTCAAGCTCTGGACTACAGAAAGCAGGAGAGGTGTCGTTTTTTTTGTTTTAAAGAGTCTTTCTGACAATCTATCGTATTATGTAATTTCTGTCCATTTGTCATGTTCTGTGTAAGAATAAAGGAAATGTTTATAATACTGGTCAATTTGGTATTGCTTGTTGCACTGGCTGTTTGAATTATAAATTGGTCATGTTAGGTTTAACTGTTTATGTTGCAGTTCGGTTTGCTGCTCACACTGTTTAAAGACGACGTTTAGATACTGATTGCATTTTCTTGTGATTTAGGAAAGGGGCTGTGTGCTGTCACTGTCGATTTCTGGATTTTTTGGAGCTAGTGAGATATGATGCTGTCTCCTAGTTAAGTGGCTGAGAGTCACTGAGTCCATGGTATATGTGTGTTGCCACATAAACACGGTTGGTGACATAAACGTGGTTGGTGACTAGGTGTTTGGGGTCCAGGTGTGTTGTCACATGGCCCCAGGTTGCGATGCAGTTCCCACTGGGTGGCTATTAAGGATACCTTCTCAGATTGATTCTTGTGCATTCCTCTGGGCTGCCCTTTCCAGGATTGCAGCTGACAGGATTTGTCTTGTGTTTCTGCGAATGCCGCTTATTCATAATGCAACATGATGTCCTTGCAGCACTGCGTCACAAGGAAGATGTCGACAGTTCTTGCCAACTCTCTAATGTTGTGCCAAGTAACACTCCCATTGTGATAGTACAGAAACATATTAGTGTTTGCCTATGATATGCTATGTAAACCTGCAGGAGGGCAGACGAGAGAGAGCTCCTTGTGCTGGCTGGCCGAACACTTGCATGCTGTTTTTCCCTGCTGATAACTCTGTATGCTGTGTATTTGCGATATAAATACATTGATATTGATATTTTATTTCTATCGCTCGTACACAAGTGTTTCAGAGAGCGACAAAGCAAGGGAGGGGAACAGGGGAGAACAAATCTTACTAGGCCCAGTGACATTGAGAACGCGCAAGTGCATGGGAGAGGGGGATGGGAAAAGTGCCGGGAAGGGGGGGAGAAGTGGAAAGTGCAGAGCAAAGGAGAAACAGATAAATAATAATACATACATAAATAATAAAGGCAACAAACAGTGGTAGTGCAGCCAGCAAGTGGCAAGTGCTGGGTTTAAGGCAGCAGACAGGGTAGGTCTGATAAGTGCAGGAAGAAAAAGTGGGGCGGGGCTACAGACCACACTGCAATGGGTGGCCCGGAGGCAGTGCAGGAGGGTGGCAGGGTGAGCAGGTACCTGGGCTCAGAGGACGGAGGGTATCCAGGTGCACAGTGCCAAGAGAGAACAGATCAGCTGGGGATAGGGGGAGCGAAGGCAGAGATCTACCCACAGCTTGTTTCTTCGAAAAACAACTGACCCTGAGGGAGTTAGAGGTAGAGGAGCGAGGAGCTCGAGAAGGGAGGTATTTGCGGAGGGATAGCTGAAGGTATTTTGGACCCAGGCACCAGAAAGCCTTGTGGACAATGCAGAGGGTTTTGAATTTAATCCTTGCACCCACTGGGAGCCAATGGAGAGATTTCAGAGCTGGAGAGATACGATCCTAGGGCTTGAGGCCAAGTCTCGCAGTCCTGTTCTGGATTAGTTGCAGAGGGCAGAGAGTAGAGGTAGGTAAATTTAGAAAGAGTCTGTTACAATAGTCCAACCTAAAGAGAACCAGAGCTTGGGAGACCATGAGCTTCTGGGGGAAGGAGAGGAAAGGCAGAGTACCTCTGAGGAGGTGCAGTAGGAAGTTTGACTTTTTAGAGACATCGGAGATGTGGGCAGAGAAGGACAGTGTTGAGTCAAAGATGACCCCGAGGTTCTTAGCCTCGTAGGTGGGGGTACGATGAGGGCCAACGGAGGCCGGCCAGAGAGTGAGGGAAAAGGATGGTGAAGATTTACCACCCGGCTGTCTGATCTCCTTATTTGCTGCAAACTGAGGCTGGCCGAGGGGGCCTTATCTTGGCCACCACAAGTGGAAGCATTTCGCTACATGGTGCTGATCCCAGAAGATTACCCCTCTGAGGGTCACAGTGTCAAGATCCGAGTCTACCTCCCCTTTCTCCTCACCTGACTCCCCTGAGGTAGATCCTTGAAGGTCAGTCTCGGTCTTCTTCGTCCTTGAACCCTTGCCTTTAGGTGCCCGAACCTTCTTTTCGTGTAGGTAAGGTCTGGCCCCTTCCGGAGGCCACCTTGGCAGAGGTTGAAACCTGCCCTAGGGGAACCCCAGGTGGCAAGCCTCTCATCTAGGGAAAAAGCTCGAAGGCAGAAAAAACCCTAGTCCATAGATGGGTTCAGATGATGAGTTAAAGAGATGGCACAGATCTTCAGGTACAATGTCCAGGATACCAGTAACGTGGAAAACACAATCCGAAGCAGAACTGAAGAGAGGATACTAATAATAATAGGTACTGAGAAAGTAGAGAGAGCAGGGATGAACAACAAAGGTTAGAAAGAAGGAATAACAAAGAAAGACGTGGAAAATAAAGAAGAAAATAGCGGAGAGCAGAATACAAGGAAGGAGGTAAGTTAACAGAAAATACTCACAAGAGGAGAAACAAAAGAAAGGCAAGACCAAACTAAGCTCCGCGGAACGCGGCGCAGAGAAGCGAAATCGTGGCCGCCAGCAAGAAGGCCGACTAAACGGCTGAGGCAGGATGCTGAGCGGACAGGGAGGTAAGCAAGGAGTACGGAAGGTTCCGTGAGAGAGGAGCCGGCGCCGACTACACAGGGCGGTTGGCGAGCTCGCGTAGCCTGAAGGAAAGGGTGAAAACCAGCAGCCGGGAATTAAGGAAGGCAGAATAATAGAAATACGTAAACAAGGAGGATAGATAGAAAGAGAGGAATTCTAACGTAGTACAGGCTACTACTGGAGGGCTATAGAGGAAGCAACAACACGGGAAGGAAGAACGAGTACACAGGACTCGGAGCGTTGAACGAAACAATAACAGATACAACGTGCCGAGTAGTAGGCGGGGCCTGAATTTAAAGGCACCGGCGCCATGTTGAGTGAGGACTAGAAATTTCATCGAAGTCGGAACTTCAAGCGACTCCAGCATTTCCAGTCCTGGTTCCTGACACACAGCCCTGCAGGTCCTTCATACTTGCTATCCTTGGCCAACGCCGGACTGGCACACGCCTCTATCAAGGTAAATCTGGCGACTATCTCCCGCTGCACCAGGTTTCCAGGAAGATCTTCACTTTGGTCTCATCGACTCGTTCAGGAGATCCTCAAATTACTTTTTCTATCTTTCCCGCAAGTGAAGGCTCCTGCCCCGGCATGGGAACTCAACATGGTCCTGACAAGGCTCATGGGGGCTCCCTTCGAGCCTATGTGTCAGCCCCCTCTCCATTTGCTCTTGTGGAAAATGGCTTTCCTTGTGGTCATCACCTCTGCCAGGAGGGTAGGTGAGATCCCGGCTCTATCCTGCAAGGAACCATTCCTGACTTTCCACAAATCTAGGTTGGTGCTGCGTATGCACCCCTCTTTAATGCTGAAGGTTCTGTCGGAATTCCATTTCAATGTGGCTCTCCGGTTGCATCACGCACTGTCATCGGTTGGCAAACTGACCACTGCCCAGCCGTCCGAGAGCCCACTCCACCACAGCGATTGCTGCAACAACAGCGTTCCTGTCTGGTGTGGTCCTGCTGGACATCTGCAGGGTTGCTACATGTAGGTCCACACACACCTTCATGAAGTTCTACTGCGTCGACAGGGATTCCAGGGAGGAGTCCAGAGTCAGCCAAGCAGTGCTGTGCAACCTGTTCGCTTGAGGTGAGTCTTTTCCAGAGATAAAAGCTATTGCTTCTGTTGAGCCTTGCCACCTCCCGTGGTTGTGTAATGTTGTACTGCTATGTATTCGTTATTCATGAGCATGTGAATCCATGACAGACCCCATGCTGGCGAAGGTTTGTTACTTACCTGTAACTATTGTTCTCCACTATGGGTCTGGCATGGATTCACATGCGGACCCTCCCTCCGACCCCTCTGCGGCTCTTCTTGGTCATACTGCCACTTTACGTGCTTACCAAATCTGAAGATGGTTCCCAGAGGGGCTTAGGGAGAGAACTGTCATTGGATGCGGGCAGTATGACCCAGAGAACAGTGATTGGTTTAAATGAAAAATACAGTTTTAAGTGAAAGTGAAACAGTTTTTTCTTTTACAGAGGATTCCCAGCCTGATGCGGAATATTCATGAGCATGTGAATCCATGCCAGACACATGCTGGAGAACAATAGTTACAGGTAAGTAACTTAAACCTTTGCCCGCATCAACCAGACCCATAACGTGTTAGTCAACTGTGCCAACCAAGAAGTCTAGTTTGTTGGTCTCTGAATGCGTTACAGTCAACAACCCAATGCTTTAGGGTTTCAGCGGAGCCCAATGTGTGTCCATGCGGCCAAGGACATAAGGCCAAACTCATGCCTTATAACAGCTTTGGGAACCAAATTCGCCAGACCCAAAGTTCTTTTCCACAGCGTACCCTGCAAACAGCCTAGATGTTGTCCCAGATCTATCAGTGTAATATCCAACCCATATAGAAGCGTGGGCTCCACCTTGAGTAAGTAATAGTGGACAAGTGATTTAACGGAAAAGCAACACAATTGAGAATAGATCTTTTTCATCTTAGATAAAAGAGGAGTAAATTTACCTTTAAGGAACGCCTTCCAAACCTCCCTTGAAGTACTGTTGGATAAACTGTACCCTAAGTATCTCAGAGACTGTACTCTTTCCAAGGTGTGGTTTTCCACCCTCCAGTTAAAGGATGCTTTTTGGTGGTAAAAATGTGTGAGCTTCCTGTGCAGTCCAATGGGAGTCCTGTCGAACAGAACAATGTTGTCTGCGAAAGCAAGCCAATCGAGTGTCACTGTACCCATCCTGATCTGGTGTGTAACCCCTGCGTCCCACAGCCCAGATCGGCTGTGTAGATGTTGAAAAGGGTGGGCGCGAATACACAGACCTGATGTAACCCCACGTGAGTAGGTACTGGGCTGGATAAAGCACCTTCCCTGCTCAACCTCATCCTCAAAGAGGTGTTTGTGTGAAACAACGCCAGAAGCTGTACAGTGTTTAAGGGAACCTTCCCGGCCTTAAGCTTAGTCCACAGGATGTTTCTGCTCACTGTGTCAAATACATTTGACAAGTCAATGGAAGCCATGTATATGGTCCCCACAACACCCCTTTTCACAGCTACTAGTATCTGGGACATGATGGTAACATTTAGCGATGTCCCCATGCCCGTCCGAAAGCCCACCTGACAAGACGAGAGTAGGCTTAATGAACGGACATGGAACATAAGGTCTCAAATATTTGGTATCAGGTAATATTGTCCCCGTATATAATGTTGCCATACATATAGTCGCCGGGAAATGGTGTAGGCGACATTATATATGGGGACAATATATGGGGTAAAATGGGAACGGGGAGACCCTGCTCCCTTTAAAAAAATAAATAAATAAATAATCAGGTGTTGCGGGGGTATCCCCCGCATGTTTCTTATGATGATGTCTCCACCAAAAAAGGCGCCATTCTTGAATGGCGACATTTATGCGGAGACATTATCACATGGAACAAAATATGCTAGAGGCATCCAAGAGGGCGATAGGCCTAGATACCTGCACTATTTTAACTCCTGACTTTCTTCTGCCACACGTACTCTGTTATGGCAGCAAAATCTGTGTATTCTTTTCCAGCAATTATTTGCTGCAGCAAAACTTTTCTTCTTTAAAAATAAAATTAAAACTGGGATTCCAAGATGGCTGCCTGCAGGTGAAGACGCATGTCTCCGAGCTCCGCGCCTGCAGGATTCAAAAGGTGTATAAAGCAGAAAGCAAGAGCTAAAAGAAAAGGCGCAGAAAGTGCACAGGATACAGGCACTAATAACGTCTGACTGCGGACCGGGGGAGGCTCCCTCAGC